>NC_046314.1:2093403-2393403 GCF_009819535.1 Lacerta agilis | reverse complement strand
TGGGATCTGTACATAGTATGTTTAAGTGCTAAGATTTGGCCTTATTTTAAGTATAAGGTTTTGCTGCAACTGGATTCTTATGGCAATCCGGAAGAGTTGGATTCGAGACTGTTATGCTCATTTGCCTTCAGTAAATAATACTGGATGAAGCTGATTGCTTCTGAATCTTTCTGGAACCCTGCATAGTGTTTAAGCTTTGTTTACTCTGCTATCTATGAGCCGTGACTTGCTCTGGATTGTTGTGGGGCAAAATCACAACAGTCAAGGCCATTATTAAGGGAACAATTATTTACTAGACTATATAGAACAGTGGTATACTGTGAGTGAAAATTGGAGGAGTGAATGGTGTTATAGGAAATATGTGGGTGAGAATTTGCTACCCCTTAGAGACATCTATTGTATGAATAAATACACAGAAACACTATGAAGTATTTTTTCCCTTGACCTAAACTACTTCTACTATGCATTTACAACTAAACAGAACAAGAAAATATTTCAATATACTGTATCTTTCCGTGTATTGGACGAGGTTTTTTGACACAAAAATCAAGTAAAAAAACTGGGGTCGTCCAATACATGGATAGTGGCGGGGGGGGTGTTGCTGTGCACAGGGAGCAATCTGGGGGGCGCTGACTAGTGGCGTGCAGCTTCTTCTGATGCTGCAGCGAGCGGGGAGTGATTCTGGGGGCGCTGGCTGGTGGCACACATCTTCCCCTGCTGCCGCTGTGCGCGGGAAGCACTCCCTGGATTGTTTCCTGCGCACAGCAGCACCGGAGGAAGATGCCAACCAGCTGGCTGTCTGGAGCACAACTTCCCTTGATGGTGCTGCACGAGGGAAACACTCCCTACCTGCGTGCGGGAAATGATCTAGAGAGTGTTTTCTGCCCACAGCTGCATGTAGGGAGAGGCTCAACAACTTTGGGCCCACTCCCCTCATTTTCTAAAAACTGAGTCCCCCAAAATGGGGGGGGGTCCTTATACATCTAATAGACGGAAAAGTACGGCACTTCTAGAAAACAGTAGTTTCACGCTCCTCTGTATGGCAAGCCAGTTGTTGTTGTTCAGTCGTTCAGTCGTGTCCGACTCTTCGTGACCCCATGGACCAGAGCACGCCAGGCACGCCTATCCTTCACTGCCTCTCGCAGTTTGGCCAAACTCATGTTAGTAGCTTCGAGAACACTGTCCAACCATCTCATCCTCTGTCGTCCCCTTCTCCTTGTGCCCTCCATCTTTCCCAGCATCAGGGTCTTTTCCAGGGAGTCTTCTCTTCTCATGAGGTGGCCAAAGTACTGGAGCCTCAACTTCAGGATCTGTCCTTCTAGTGAGTACTCAGGGCTGATTTCTTTGAGAATGGATAGGTTTGATCTTCTTGCAGTCCATGGGACTCTCAAGAGTCTCCTCCAGCACCATAATTCAAAAGCATCAATTCTACGGCGATCAGCCTTCTTTATGGTCCAGCTCTCACTTCCGTACATTACTACTGGGAAAACCATAGCTTTAACTATACGGACCTTTGTCGGCAAGGTGATGTCTTTGCTTTTTAAGATGCTGTCTAGGTTTGTCATTGCTTTTCTCCCAAGAAGCAGGCGTCTTCTAATTTCGTGACTGCTGTCACCATCTGCAGTGATCATGGAACCCAAGAAAGTGAAATCTCTCACTGCCTCCATTTCTTCCCCTTCTATTTGCCAGGAGGTGATGGGACCAGTGGCCATGATCTTAGTTTTTTTGATGTTGAGCTTCAGACCATATTTTGCGCTCTCCTCTTTCACCCTCATTAAAAGGTTCTTCAATTCTTCCTCACTTTCTGCCATCAAGGTAGTATCATCAGCATATCTGAGGTTGTTGATATTTTTTCCGGCAATCTTAATTCCGGTTGGGGATTCATCCAGTCCAGCCTTTCGCATGATGAATTCTGCATATAAGTTAAATAAGCAGGGAGACAATATACAGCCTTGTCGTACTCCTTTCCCAATTTTGAACCAATCAGTTGTTCCATATCCAGTTCTAACTGTAGCTTCTTGTCCCACATAGAGATTTCTCAGGAGGCAAATGAGGTGATCCGGCACTCCCATTTCTTTAAGAACTTGCCATAGTTTGCTGTGGTCGACACAGTCAAATGGCAAGCCAGTAGACTAGGCTTTTCTTGATTTATCTGAAAGATGTATAATCCCACCTTTAATTCCACCAATCCAATTTACAGCAGATTTTAACTTTCCAAATACAAAGCTGTTAAACTCTGTTTGTAGTACAGTCAAGAGAGATGCCTGGGCAATCTGATGTTAAGGCATCTCTCCAGTTGTCTGGTGTTCCTCCTAGAACTGCTACTGCCCTTGTAATATCCCAGGGTAGAGTTGCCATACGTCCAGGAAATCCCAGACATGTCCTCTTTTGGGAGCCAACATGCCCATCCAGGGGGATTTTTATATTTTAAAAGAAATGTCCAGGGGGTGGGTGGGTTTATTTATTTATTTGGGGGGTATTTTGGGTTGGGCTCGGGCTCCTCAGGCTCAGGCTGCTCTGCATGCTGCGGCTGCAGCTAGCCCAAGCCAGGGAATGAGGCATGTGGGTGCGGTGACCCCGCGTACCTTCACATCTCTTTCCCCAGCTCGGGCTGGCAGTGGCTTCTTTTTTACTCTTCAAGATATGGCAACTCTAATACTGCCCTCAAAACTATGAAACAGAGGTTATGGGATGTTGCCCTCCGTGATTTACAATCTCTCTCATATGTGACCTGTGGCTCATCTGTGTTAAGAATTCAATATCTGCAGGGTTTTCTGTCACCTCCCTACCTTAAGAATCTGACCGTGCCAAACTATCACTGTCTGTTTTTTAAGGCCAGATTAAATGTTTTTCCATCTGAAATGTTGAGTGGAAGGGTGGCTGGCATCCCAAACCAAGATAGGCTGTGCCCATGTTCCCATGATGTTGAATGTATGAAACACATTTTATTACAATGTAGTCTGTCAAACCATTATTAACAGAACAACCTGGAATTGCTGACTCCTTTTATGATAAGAGTCTACTTGAGGATAAGGCTGTAACAAAATTTCTCTGGGAGGCAGTAAGAATCAGAAATCAGTATATACAGGCTAAAGCTCCTCTGTTGGCTAGCAAAGCTCTTACGCCTTAACAGTGATATATACCATTGTTGTACTGGGTATTTTGAGTCTATGGTCCACTATAAAGCTCTGTGTGTCACAATTTTATTTTTATTTTTTTAAAAAAAGCATGCAACAGTTGTTTGCTGCGTTCTGGTGGGGAGTGATTTTCAGCATCTACCCCCAAACAATCAAGCGGCCAAAAAACCATTCGCCCGTCCCCCCCTCAGCACTACCCGTGTATAAGAAAACCCTAAATTTTGAACCTCATTTTTGCGTCAAAGAGGCTCGTCTTATGCAGGGAAAAATACGGTAAGTATAAATCTAACCTGTAAAATGTGGCATTGTGGAATCTTCTTGTCCATTTTCACAGTGGAGAATTGGCACTTAGAAGAGGCCTAATTAGTAGCAACTCTTTTCAAACAGCTAATTGAAAACAATTAGCCACTTGTGATCAAGTGTAAGATGCTCG
The DNA here is from genome assembly GCF_009819535.1 of Lacerta agilis. Classification (NCBI taxonomy): domain Eukaryota; kingdom Metazoa; phylum Chordata; class Lepidosauria; order Squamata; family Lacertidae; genus Lacerta; species Lacerta agilis. The sequence goes on along the minus strand of NC_046314.1, from coordinate 2,389,833 downwards.
CCAGGATAGCACCTACCGTATTTTTCACTCCATAAGACGCACTTTTTCCCTCCTAAAAAGTAAGAGGAAATGTTGGTGCGTCTTATGCTGCTCATTCCTCCCCGATGCCTCCGTTCTCAAAAGCAGGCTTGTTTTTGCGAACAGAGGCTGTGGGGAGGATCCAGCAGCATCTGCTCCGCTGCCCCCTCCGCCACATTCGGCGGGGGGCAGCAGTGGAGGTGCTGCTGGATCCTCCACGCCGCCTCCATTCGCAAAAACAATCCCACTGCCGCTGCCACATTCGGCAAGAGGCAGGGGCAGCGGGGGAGATGCTGCTCCTTCCTCCCCGCCACCCCCGCTCGCAAAAGCAGCTTTTGCAAGCGGGGGCGGCGGGGAGGAAGGAGCAGCATCTCCTCTGCTGCCCACTGCCGCTCCCCACCTCTCACTGAACAAGGGGGGGCGGGGACGCTGTGTGCAGTGCTAGTGGCTCACCCCCACTTGCTTTAAAGGGAGCCAGGGATGAGGAGAGAACGCTCCGGGGAGGAGGGGAGAAAAATATTTTTTTTTCTTGTTTTCCTCCTCTAAAAACTAGGTGCGCCTTATGGTCCGGTGCACCTTGTGGAGCGAAAAATACGGTAATATCTCCACCATCTGGAGCTGCATGCCTGGGGATCCTTGGATCTTGACTGTTTTCACACACTAGCAACACATCCTGTAAAATTCTATCCATAGGATGAAAGGATGAAAGTGTTACAAGGTAGTATTTAGAACATCTCTTCTGGATATATTGGATTTTCCAACATTTAAAATGTAATTTTTTTGGATCCTTCCAGCAATGGAAGGTTTCCTTCTATTGCAGAATGGGTTCCAGTGTACAGTCGTACCTCGTGTTGCGTTCGCTGCGGGTTGCGAACGGCGCAGGTTATGAATGCAGCAAACCCGGAATTGTTTACTTCCAGGTTTTGCTCCGCGCGGTCTGCAGAAGCGCGATATTACCACTCAGGTTGCTGGCCTTTCAGGGTGCAAACGGCACCCCGGAACAGATCGTGTCCGCAACCCAAGGTACCACTGTAGTGGGGACTTCTGCTGGAAGCAAAGAGGATGCGGTTTTCACTGAAACTTCCTGTAGCACCCAACACTGCCCCTGTTCCAGAGGGTTCCCCAGCCCTGCCAAACAGATTTTTTGGGGTACAAGAGAGTGTTGGGGGTGGAGAAATAAGCAAACTATTTTCTTTCCCCTTTTGAATCAGAATTTTAGGAACCAACAAGTTGTATTGAAAAATAAGACTTTCGAGCCATTTGTCCCCGAAATGGTTACTGGGCATTCCATTTTGGCGACTGTAAACTCTGGTTTAAGAAGCCATTTGGCACCTAGCTTGTATATTTGAGTTTTTAATACTGTACTGATTACATTCCTCTCCCCCCCTCCCTGCTTTTGAAAAAGAGAAATCCTCCCTACCCATCTCAGTAAGCATTGACATTGTAAATGAACAGTCCAATTCTCAAGCATGTATCAGTATCTACTTAAATTAAAGGATTGCTTAATTCCAAGTCAAAGCAAAATAAAAAATAAAAAAATTCCTTCCAGTAGCACCTTAGAGACCAATTAAGTTTGTTCTTGGTATGAGCTTTCGTGTGCAGATATCTGAAGTGTGCATGGACACAAAAGCTCATACAAAGAACAAACTTACCGGTAGTTGGTCTCTGAGGTGCTACTGGAAGGATTTTTTGTTTGTTTTGACTACGGCAGACCAACACGGCTACCTACCTGTAACTTAATTCCAAGTAACTTCCATCTTGCCCAGGAAGAGAAGAATGACTTTTCTTCATATATTTGTAAACTGTTAAAGTAACAGAGAACCCGAGGCTTTCACTCCCATTCACAACACAGAAAATTAGCTCTCCAGGAAAATCCAAGGCGTATCATAAGAAATTGGAGGCCATAGGAACAGAACTACCACAGGCACAGAATGTGCAATTAGAATATCCCTTTACATTTAAAACAGCAAGGAAACTGATATGATGGTGTATGTGATGGAATGATCAAGCACAAATGGAAAAACTACGCAAAGATTTGTTATGCCTCTTAAGAGACATTAAAATATAGTGAGAAGTGAGTGTTCAAATCGAGCAAGAAAAATACTGCCAACAGCCATCTTTCACCCTGAGTAGTAGAAAATGTTGAATAACATCAGATTACAGTACACATAATTAAATTTATATGGTGATGCAGCAAGAGAAGCTTCCCAGGACAAAAAGACCACCATTCCTCAATTGTGAGAAAAGTGTAAATGCCTCAGACCAAATAAATATTATTAAATCAATAATGCCATCCAATGCACACTGAAATTACTGGAAAAGTTCCCACATTTTGAGGATAAAATATAAATTTAATATTAACAACAGGGTCTTGAGAGCACTCATCTGAGGGTTCTTACAGAACACAAACATGAAACAGCTGATCCAACAAATATGCAACCTGCTACTGATTTTAGAATATGGGTCACTAACCTTTGGCCCTCTGGATTCTGCTGGAGTACAGCTCCCACTACCCATTACTACTGACTGGGACAGATGGAATCTGGTGTACAACAATATCTGGAGGACCACAGGTTAGTCACCCCAGATATATTCAGAAGGAGAAAAGTGTATGAAGTACACATGTTGGATTTCAACAGGTATATATTCAATTATATTATGCTCTTCTTCAGAAAAGTCAAGTTCATTCATTACATAAATGAAGAGAAAAGGTTGGAGAGACTTTGAATAAATTGTAGACAGGGAAATATAAACATGAATTGGTATTGCCTGCAGCACAAAGAAATAACCCTTTAACTACTATAACATGAATGAAAAAGCAAATATTCTCCCTGTAGCTGATCATAAACAATAAGTTTAATTCTAACAAAATTCTGAAATGTTAAAAAGACAGTGCCAACTTGAAACACTTAAGCATAGTACACCTTGTAAGAAGCTTCACCTCTAATCCACAGCTCTGTTTACACACAGACTTCCAATTCTATGAGAATGGAAACTACGGGACATACAAGACCATTTCCCTTTTTATAGATGAGGAAAAGACAGCATGTCTGGATGGAGCTTTTGCACACAATTTGGAATATGGTCTTAACTTTTCTATTATCTGTTTCTTAACTGCATCTGGCCCACTACCTTGGTGCTGGAAGTTTGTCAGTGGCATAGAGGTGGGCCCAAATTCCACATTTGTCTGGTCCCTATAAAAAGACACATTCTGCTCACAGAAGGCCTTTTGCGCCAGCAAATGCCTCAGCTAATGGAAGAGAGCAGAAGGTGATTGTTGCCAATTCCTCCTTCCTTGTATAGTCCTATCCATCCCTAAAAATCTGCTCCAGGGTGTTAAGCAACACGGAAGAGTGACATGAGGGGGATTACTGCCGGAGAAAGTGACAGAAATCTTCTCCACTTCTCTTTGCTTAGCTTAGCAGAGACCTCAGCATGATTGAAGACTCTCCCATGAGCAGAAGGCCCCCTTCTGTTTGCAGAAGGTAACCACTGGAAACAGGGCCGGCCCACCCATGAGACGACAGCCTCAGGTGGCAGGATCCACTGGGGAACCCAATGTCAAACTTTCTTTCCCCCTTTGTTCCTGTTGTAGATCATCCCTCACCCTTTCTACCCTGGTTAAGCAGGGTGCCATTTCAGGGTCTGCTTCAAGTGCCAAAATGTCTTAGGCTGGCTCTGAATGGATACAACCCTGTCTATTTTCTTAGATGACCCACTACTGGGACTACTTCAAGTATTCATAAAAGACCAAACACACTGTGAGGAAAAAGGCACCTACACATCTGAGTTATTATTAACATATCTCAATCACTGTCAGCAAGAAAATGTAATTCAGTGTAATGACTTCTGACTAACTCTTTTAATCCTTCACTTTACAAATGAAGCAGTCAGTCTTCATGCCGTCAGCTAAAATATCTTTCAACATAGTAGAAGGTTCTCAAAACAATCCCTCAAAACCTGTCCCAAGATCATTCGTTCTATGGTTTAAAAAAAATAAGATTCCTTGAAGCACATCTCTTAAAGACTACTGGAGATGCCAATATGTTTAAAATATAATCTTGCTCATTTTGCCCACTTTTTGAAGAGTAAACAACTGCATATCACTTGTACATTTTGGTGTTTGTCAGCCTAAAAACTAAAAAGTTTGATCTTTCTTCCAAAGGCACACTTGACATCTGGTTTGAAGATCTCATTGAACTTCAGTATATTTTAAACTATAGTGGTACCTCGGGTTAAGTACGCTTCAGGTTAAGAACTCCGCTTAAGAACAGAAATCGTGCTCTGGCGGCGCAGCAGCAGCAGGAGGTCCCATTAGCTAAAGTGGTGCTTCAGGTAAAGCAGTGTTTTTCAACCTTTTTTGGGCAAAGGCACACTTGTTTCATGAAAAAAATCACGAGGCACACCACCATTAGAAAATGTTAAAAAATTTAACTCTGTGCCTATATTGACTATATATAAAGTAATTTTTCCATTTTCCCCACGGCACACCAGGCAACATCTCGCGGCACACTAGTGTGCCGCGGAACAGTGGTTGAAAAACACTGAGGTAAAGCACGCTTCAGGTTAAGAACGGACCTCCGGAACGAATTAAGTACTTAACCCGAGGTACCACTGTATAGTTTAATGTGACGTGCTAACTACACCACTGAATGCCTTCTCAGATACAAAACATTGCTTCAGAGAATCAGCATCAGTAAAATGCCAAAAGAATGTCCTTCTCCCCCTCTTTCAAGATAATGGGACCCCTTTGATCACAGCAGGAAGAAAGAGAAGAAAGAGAACTAAAGGGGGGGGGGAATTGAAGGTGAAAATCAAGTTCCATTGGGTCAGTAGGTCAATACCTAAAATGGAAAATGATTTCACTGCAAGAGAAAGAGAAGCAATTACACTAAATACATATGTTATACAATTAACTACATACAACTGCATGATAATTGCAATGTTTCAGTTTAGTCAAGAACAGAACCAATAGAATGTATTTTACATATTATTTCTTTTCAGCACTGGGGTAACATTCAATTTTTATTCCTATAATTTTAATGCTTGGAAAATATTAAAGAACACTTTGAAGCAGCCTGAGCAATCATTAGAATATTGATAGATTTCAGTTTCTAACCCACCTGTCAGTTTAATCTACACCCTGGGGGTACCTTTATCTAAGGGTTGGAATCCTATAGAAAATCTTGAAGAACTTGTTAAGCAGCACAATTCAGACAGTTCCAGATACACATCACCTGTGATACTCTACAAAGCAATCTTTGACAGATGGATGCAGGCCACACATCCATCAATCACCTAGAGTCATATAATTTCAGATAAGAATCAAAAGCACACTATTCTTCATTTGCAGTCTTGACTTGAATTCAGGCCAGCACTGAACTTAAAAGGCAGCCCTGCTTATAGAGCAGACTTCCTCAAACTCGGCCCTCCAGGTGTTTTGAGACTACATTTCCCATCATCCCTGACCACTGGTCCTGCTAGCTAGGGATCATGGGAGTTGTAGGCCAAAAACATCTGGAGGGCCGAGTTTGAGGAAGCCTGTTATAGAGGAACAATGAAGCAGGGGCAGAGGAAGGGGGGCGAAGGGAGCGCCCCGCCCCCATTGGCACGATCCCGGTGGGGTTCCATCGCAGCTGCCCCCCACCCGCGCTGGGCGCCCCACCCCCACAGGCTGCACCCCCTGGCCCCAATATGCATGCCCTGCCCCTTTGGGCGGTGCGCCCTACCCTCGGGACGCGTGTCAGCCCCGCCCCCACCTGCTCCCCACCCCCGTAGAATGAAGCTCCACCACTGCAATCAAGAGTACATTCTAAGCCTCTCAATTGTTCCTTTGCAACCTACAGCTTTACCAACTCCACAGCTGGGATTGACAAAATCTTTTTACCTGGATACCCAGCCCTTTTCCCTTTTAATTTTTTTAAACATTTTTTTGCAAAGTGTGTAAAGCAGAATGCGCGGAAGTTAAATGCACATAAGTTGTGAGTTACCTGTATAGTGGCCAGGGTAACAATGTAATCAGGCAAAGTAAGAGATGGGTGGAGCAGCAAGCAGATGGCACCACCTGGGACCAATGAAGATCTCATGGAGCTGCTGAGCTTAAAAAGTCCAGAGGTAGCAGTCCGGAAGGAGAGTTTTGTGGAGAGAGCAGAGATATAGACTGTAGTTCTCTGCTAGCTGGGAGGTAAGGCATCCCAAGACCACCTCAGCCCTCTGGGCTGAGAATACTGTAGAACTGATCCTTAGTCCCATTCACCAAACACGATTGCCAAAATTATCTAGCAACAATCATAAATCAGATCTTCAAGAGAAAATAAATTTCACAGCTATGGGATAACCTTCATGTAAAACATATCCACTAATTAAAATCTGGAATTTCTGTAGCACAGCTAATGTTTTAGGTTCCTATCAACAGGTATTGGTGTCAACAAAAACAGGAATTTGTATTTAATCTACAGTATTACAATCCTAAATGTCATCAGTCCCTCAGGTCAGTGGACTTGCACACAGCTGTGTGTGTAATTACATAAGTGCAGTATTTCCTTCCAGTCTTCAACAGATTGATTTTGGCAGATTAGATAGCAATCCTACACGTTTACCTGTAAATTCCACTGAGAGAGTAAGTCCATTGTGAGAGTACTTGTGTATCAAACTTTGTTTGATAACAAATATACCAGGAAATAAAACCTATGACTTGTGCCCTTAATTGCATAATATAAGTAATGGTGTAAAAAAGGGAAATCTGTATTGAAGTCTCATCCTACAGTCTTTACACAATAGGTTCTGCGACCAAAGTAAAACATATTGTTGACAATTACATACAAGAAATTGTTCAATTTACTTTGTTTTCTTAGTGGTTTGTTCTACAACATTATAAATTTTATTGAACTTTTAAAAAGTAATAATAGAAAGAGGTTATTTCTATTAATCTCACTGTATCTCACTGTAAACATGTGGCACAATAAAGTATTTCTATTAGCATGCAATAATGCAGCCTTAATATAACTTGAAGTCTGAAAGCATGCAGTATTAGGACTGAATCATATGCACTAATGCCTTTGGGAAGTACCTAACTTTAGCCAAAGGTTTTTTTTTTGTCACTATTGATATAATGAACCTGTAATTAGCATATTTAAAATGTATGAACAGATCTTTTGTCTTCAATGGTTAAATTAAAATATATTTTTAAAACAGCAACATGTGAAAATAGTGCTTATGTTCAAATCACTGACATAAGAAATCTAAAAACAAAATTATAAGGATATAAAGAAATATAAGGAAAAAAGAAATCTAAAAATAGAAAATGGCTGTTTAAGGATGCAGATCTCATGCCAGAAAGATATATACTCGCTGTGTATCTGTACACAATAAACTATGATGTTATATCAGCATTGCAGATAGGACCAAGTTGCTGCATTATGAACCATTTTAGGAGACTTGTTAAATTAATTAATTTGAAATACTCCTGCTTTATAGCTCCAAGATGCACTCCAAGATGTACTCAAAGCAGTTCACAAAAGATTCTCAAAATAAAGTTACACTCAAATATAGAAAGCAATGGTTCCCAATTGGGGGTCCATAGAGCACACCCAGGGGGTCCACGGCTCCATCCCTTGCCTCCCCCCCAACTATTTTTTTGTCATTTTCACATGGTAATAGCACAAATTTTATGGTTTGTGTTAGCGCCGTGTGATTTTTCAATAGATTGGCCAGAATTGATTTTGAAATCCCATCGCAATAAAATTTTTGACCTGCCAATACGTAGCAATGTTTCACTCCTCATGTGAGAGAAAACAGGGCAGCCGATTGTGAAACCCTGCCTTCCCCTCACGCTGACAGATCGACCTCACTTCAAGGAACCATGGCACTACCTTCCCCTGGCACTGAGGCAAAGCAGCCTTTCTTAGTCAGCAAGAAAGCAGCAGGAGCCACAGTGGACATGCATCTTCGCTGGCTGCCCTGCTGATGGCGGTTTGATGTACCCCACCATCCCCTTCCACTCAAACCATGCGGTGGAAGTGACTCCGCTTCCTCTCCTCCCCCCCATGCATCCGACCTCTGTGGCTGCTCCCTCCCTCATCCCCAGCAGGACTGGCTGATACATTGCCCAGGACCGGCATGAGGGACAGACTGCGACGACGGCTCCACCCAGCGGTGTATCATGGGTGAAACTGCCGCCTCCTGAGTCCCTCTGTTCCCACTCTTGCTTGCCCGCGATCAGGTGTGGGATCGCGGCTGCTCAGCTGTGGAAGTGCACGCTGTGCCACACTTCTCCATTGAGAGGCGTGCAGTTGTACTCCCCTCAAGGGAGAAGTTTAAAGGAGCCCCCACCTTGCCTCCAGCATGAGCCAGCCATGGGGTGAGGTCTCCGTTAGACTCCCCCACCCCCACCCTCTACCACTGCCTGGTCCATCTTTGGGGGGGGGACACATCGTGGTATATCAGGAAATCATGATGCTTAGCTGCTGGTATACCATGATGTTATAGTATACATGCCAACCTAGCAGTTCGAAAGCACGTCAAAGTGCAAGTAGATAAATAGGTACCGCTCTGGCGGGAAGGTAAACGGCGTTTCCATGCGCTACTCTGGTTTGCCAGAAGTGGCTTTGTCATGCTGGCCACATGATCCGGAAGCTGTACACCGGCTCCCTCAGCCAACAAAGCGAGAATGCCGCAACCCCAGAGTTGTCCGCGACTGGACCTAATGGTCAGGGGTCCCTTTACCTTTACCATTTTTTTGGTAACATTTTACTTTCTATATAACATATTTTTGTTAACCGATGGGTGGTGTATTTTCTTTTTAATTTTGTGATGTAACATTTAAATTCAATAAAGTATATGTAAGTCCTGTTTAGGGAAGTTCTTAATGTGGCATTTTAATATATTTTAATCTTTCTTGGAAGCCACCCAGAATGGCTGGGGAGACCTAGCCGGATGGGTGGGGTACAAATATTAAGTTGTTGTTGTTGTTGTTGTTGTTGTTGTTGTTGTTGTTGTTGTTGTTGTTATATATCAGCCCAAACAAGATGAACCGAGCCTGGGCAGTCGACATAAAGCTAGTATCCTGTTTTTCCTTTGGGCTATTTAGGACTCGATAGCACTGCATTTCAAAGGTAGTTCTACTATGCAGAGCATGATGATCTTATCAGAATGTTACCAATGTATGAATGACTTGTGATCAAACTTGTTCTCACCAGGATCTAATAAAGTGGTCCCTTTGTGTTCCACTCACTTTCATGTAAGTTAGTAGGTAAAGCAAAGGTTTCACCAAAATTAGCATACTATCACATCAACCTGTTTTATTCCACTTGGTGCATGTGAAACTATTCCATCCAATGCGGTGGCGGCTGGTTCACATGGTCTACTGGGATACTGCCCTACCAAGTGAAATATCAAGCATTTTTTAAAGGTTTCACCAAACTCTCAAAGCCACCCTCTTTCTTGTCCTACAGACACCCCTATCGTTCCACATTAATTTAGAGGAACTCCTGGGGATATTTCTATCAGCTTGTCACACAATCTCAAACCACATCCTGGTAACTGGTCAGACAGGAGGGTTTCCTACTCTGAGCAGCAAAGAGAGAATGAGAGCATCCAACCAACCAACCACTCCTTAGAGGTTTTTAAGCGGAGGTTGAAGGGCCACCTGTCATTATTATTATTATTATTATTATTATTATTATTATTATTATTATTATTATTATTTATACCCCGCCCATCTGACTGAGTTTCCCCAGCCACTCTGGGCAGCTTCCAACAGAATATTAAAATGGGAAACAGTGGTACTTCAGGTTACACACGCTTCAGGTTACATACTCAGCTAACCCAGAAAAAACGCTTCAGGTTAAAAACTTTGCTTCAGGATAAGAACAGAAATCGTGCTCTGGCAGCACAGTGGCAGCGGGAGGCCCCATTAGCTAAAGTGGTGCTTCAAGTTAAGAACAGTTTCAGGTTAAGAATGGACCTCCAGAACAAATTAAGTTCTTAACCCGAGGTGCCACTGTATATTAAACATTAAAAGCTTCCCTAAATAGTGCTGCCTTCAGATGTCTTCTAAAAGTCTAGTAGTTGTTTTTCTCTTTGACATCTGGTGAGAGGGTGTTGCACAGGGCGGGTGCCACTACCGAGAAGGCCCTCTGCCTGGTTCCCTGTAACTTGGCTTCTCGCAGGGAGGGAACCGCCAGAAGGCCCTCGGAACTGGACCTCATGTATGATCTAGCTGAGATTCCTGCATTGCAGGGGAGTTTGACTGGATGACCCTCAGGTTCTCTTCCAACTCTATAATTCTATAAATAAGCTGAAGACAAGATTCCTGTCATTTAAAAAATTATATAGTATTGGTGTTACTGGGGATTTAGCCTGGTTTATAAAAGAAATGCACATTTTTTGCAATAAAGATATTGCTTTAAAATCTTTTGTTCTGTTAAAATTTATCCATTCTATTTTTTTCTATTTTGGCCTGGTTTAGAAAAGAAAATTGACTAACAATCAAATAACTGGTGTTGTGGGATGTATACACAATTCAATTAAGACTCAACAGTGAATTATATTTCAATATCTAAAAGTGTGACACTGAATTGGGTTTTTTCTTGTTTAGTAATGTAATTAAAATTTTTGGGAACATTATCTTGCCTTGCCTTTGATATCTATGCTACTGATTACTTCTACAGCTTTATTTTTAGACAATATTTGCTAATTTAAACATTACTAGTACAGTAGTACTATAACACAACAGTTGTAATAACATCTTAAAAGTAAGTAAAATTTTGTCAGTTTTAGAGTTAGACCCATATAATGTGATATATTGAAATATTGTGATGTTTAGCTGGTGATATGTTGAAAATCAGATATCGCCCAGCCCTACCGGGGATACTAAATTTAGACATACTATAATGAAATGCAATATTCATTTTCCCCCTGCAGTAAATTTCTGGTGACAAAATTAAAACTATGCCTCATTTGGGAAATGGCAAAATGAAACTAGATTATACTAGTTCTTATTAGCTGCAACTGCTTAGGATGCTTGCAAGAGCATTTTGCTTCAGGTATTTGAAACTTAATACTACTTAAATATTCTCTGCTGGATATTGTTACAGTGGAATTCCAAGTATTTCCTGCAGTTTGAGTTCAAGATTGCTTGACTAGTGCTGAGAAGTACAAAAAAAAGTATCTAAATGGGCACAGTTGTTTTGTGTCCCATTTCCTACTTTAACAGAATGAACTGCTAGTTTGGGTCAATGAATTTAGACACCATGCAGATTCATTGTAGTTTTAACTGTTTCACGTGTCTTATGTTCCTTACCTATAAGATGTTTACTGTACAGATCAACCTGCATTCCCTTCTAGGTAGATTGAAAATTGCAGCAACCATTTTAATAACATTACTCAGTGCAATCCTATGCAACTTTACTAAAAAGTAAACACAAAAGTTTATAGAGTTTACACCCGAGAACAGTGTTTCTCAACCTTTTTCCAACTGTGGCCCCCTTCTGACCTTGTGTCCTGCCTGTGGCCTCTCCTGTCCTACAGGTAGAAAGGTAGCTATGTAAATGTTTTGTTTGTAAATAGAACGTGTTTTATTTATTAAAACTCATTTGTCACAGGTATGGCCCCTGGGGACCGCCAGGATATTTCATGGGGGCCTCAAGTGAAAATCATGTAAATGGAGGGCCACAGAACGAGACTGTGTAAACTGTGTCTAGAACTATGTAAAACTTGCTAAATCCTCAGGAATATCACACCTGTGGCCTGAGCCACAGTAACATCCCCACCACCACCACCAACCTTATGTTTGATGTAATTTATGACTGTTTGTAGAGGGGATGTCCTTCTCCACGCCAAAATGAAAACCCTTAACAGAGATGTTTCTTCTTGGTTCTGGGTCTCTCTGCTGCAACAGAGAAATAAAGATCTGCCTTGCTTTCACTGCATCCTGCCTCCATCCATTCATCTCTGACCAATCATGGACTTAGGGGACTCAGTTCCTTGGGGGGTGGGGCAGCAAAAGCAAACCACCCCTATTTTTCTTTATCAAAACAAAACATTTAAATAGCTACCTTTCTACTGGTAGGACAGGAGGGCCACAGGAAGGAAACAAGGTTGGAAGGGGGACATGGTCAGAAAAGGTTGAGAAACACTGTGCTAGAGTGACAATTATGTACAAATTATGTAGAAAGTCATCCTGCTAAAACAACTCATTTCATTGCTTCCATTCTTGCAGTTGCCTCCCTCCAGTCTCACTTCACTGCATATTGGGCCTCTCAATTTAGCCTGGTCTGTGTCACTGGAATGCTTTTTGCAGCTGATGAAAGTTCACTATGCAAATCACAGGAAATTACGCCGGATAAAGATATTTAACATGCACCACAGCATCATGGAATTATCCAGTCTTCTACTATTCTTTCATTTCTCAAAACACAGCAGGAAGGCCATTTTAAAAGTAACTTCATAGTAAAGTAGAAAAATTCACCTACAAAGCTTACTGATTTCAAGGACAAAACTCCACAAATTTTCATCAGACGTACAGTGAAAGCAAAGCAGGCTTCCTAGTAAGGTGGGAAACCAATTGCAAAACTTTCAAGCACTGAGCTAGCCATGAATCTTTTCAGATTTAAATAAATTCAAGTCCCAACTTTTTAAGGTTACTCAGTGTACAGAATACACACACTCACTCCATTGTCATACAACAACATTTGCATTTCTTCAGCTTTCCAGTCATTATGCAAACTGGGGGGCATATGGCCCCCCAGGGACCCCCCAAATATTCCAAAGGGAGCACAGCTATAAATTGCATAAACGGGGGGCCCCAGCACGAGGCAAGGAGACCACAGAGGTAAGTGAGAAGTGAAGAAAAATTTCTTTAAAAAAAAAAATCCAGGGTCTAGCACTCCTTTTTGCCACATGCATTTTCTTGGAGCAGTCCTGGTTTGTTTCCAGAGAGGGCAATTGCTGAAGCTCCCAATCCTGTACCCCCAGGTCAGGTAAGTGCGGTGGTGGAGTGGCAATAGGTAGGGCTGGCCGAGCCAGAGCTGTTTGTTGCTGCCGCTAGTGCTGGGTCCGATGGCAAGGAGCATAGTGCAATCCACCCCAGCGCCTAGCTAAGCAGAGTTGCCTGGTGCTGTTGACTTGCATCTAGTAAATAACTAGGTGTCTACTCAGAAGAAAGCAACACTGAGTTCATAGGCCTTACTCCCAGGTAAGGGTGTGTGAGGCAATAGCAGTGGTTTTCAACCAGTGTGCATGGCACCCCGGAGTACCTTCAGTGATGGTCAGGGGTGCCGCAGGCAACACTGGCCTCATTCCCTCTTTCCCTCCCTTTGATGTCCTATCGTGTCTCTGCCTCCCAAAGGCTTGTTTGTTTCAGCAGCCCTGCCTATAAACACCACAAGTGAATGGTACCTCTGGGGCTGACCACGGGGTGCTGGTTGCCAGGAGCAAAAGCGGCCTTGGAGTAAGCAAGCAAGTGGGTGAGGGAGCCCAGCCAGTCAGTTTACTTGCCCTTGCTGGTGGGAATGGACAGATAGTGGGAGGCTAGGCAGGCAGGCAGGCATTGTGCTGGCCTTTCTTGTGCTTGCTGTGTGTAATGCCTGCCTGGGAGCCGAATGCCAGGTGCTGAAGGGAAGCCTTTCTGCCATGCATGCCTGGCAGCACCCAAGGTAAGGTGTTGGCCTCACATTTGGCCAGTCTCTGTTGGACCACTAAGGCTGGGGGCACCTGTGGAGCAGTGTGAGGAGGCACCTCTCTTTGGGGCAGCTCAGAGATCAAGGGCAGTGGCAGCTCCTGCCTGGAGGACTCCCAAGGAGAGGGGAGAAGAGGAGACTGAGGGAACACTCCACAAGGGAGGGTCTTTGAAAAAGGGCGAGAAGCTGCCAGTTCTGCAGGCAAGGGGTGACATAACTGGGCTCCTGACACCCACAGGGGTGCTGCAGAAAGAATGTAGTTGGCCAAGGGAGCTGTAGACTCAAAAAGGTTGAAAACCTGTGGACGATAGTTTTATCTAGGCAGCTTCACGCCCTTTTCCTTCCGAATAACTATCTTTTTGAACCAAGTCAGTGAGGACCACTTGCTTTTTAACATTCTCCCAAATATACAGAACTCCCTGTGTGCCTTTTGGACTGTATCTGTAGGTTTCTCCCTCTGTGTCAAACAACGTAGGTCAAATAAGTGTTGCTTACGTTTTAATAATACATGGAAGATGGATCCCCCTTGGGAGGTTGTGGACTCTCCTTCCTTGGAAGGTTCTAAGCAGAGGTTGGATTGCTATCTGTCATGGATGCTTTAGCTGAGTTTTCTACATTGCAGCGGGTTGCACTAGAAAGATGACCCTTGGGGTTCCTTCCAGCTCCGTGATTCTACGTTTTTCTGCTTCAACAATATTTTATTATGTTCCTCTCTTTTTATGTAACTGAATTTTGTATAAATTGTAAAAAATATAATAAAACATATTCTATTTACAAACATTTAAATAGCTACTTTTTACTGGTGGGATAGGGGAGCATGGTCATAGCCAGGATTTTTGTTAGGGGGCATGCTTTTGTCGGGGGCAGAACCTCAAATTTGTATTTTTTATATTTACATGGGGGGCAGCTGCCCCCTGCCTTGTCTATGCCTATGGGGGGCCACAGGAAGGAAACAAGGTTGGAAGGGAGCCATGGTCGGAAAAAGTTTGGGAAATACAGAATTGGGTGTGAGAAGGAGACTGCAACATTTGTAAATTCTAGTGAAGTTTTCAAAGCATAATAATTTATATAAATCATATTAATCACCATAAACTATTATTTCCTTTGAGACGACAAAGCTAAGTTTGGTCACCTTCATACCAATTTCCAGAGAGGCAGCTGTGTTAGTTTCAAGTCCTGCAGCAGTTTAAACACTAAACATGACATAAGCTTTCATCCAATGCATCTTATGATGTGGCCACTAGTCTGTGAAAGCTTATACTATGATAAAATGTGCTACAGGACTTTTTGCTGCTTTTGCTTCATTCCTTCAATAAAAATGTATGTAACCCCAAACACCTATTCACTAGGGTGCGAGTGTGTATCCCTAGTTCGATTTATTTCCACGGAACAGAGTTCTGAGCGCGTGCGTATATTTAGGAGAGTAGTCAGTCACAAGCGATGCGCATTAAATAAACTGAAAGGCAGCAGGCAGACTTATTAGAGCCCCACAATATCAGAAAACTACCGTTGTCAACACATCAGGGTAATAGGATAAAAAAGGGTCAACGAAAACAAAATCCGGCAAGGTTAGGAACTTGTGCCTAGCTCCGCCCCGCTTCCTCTTCTTGCCCCCACAGGTCCTTAGATTGGGGGCTTCTCTCCCCGCCCGCCCCGTAAAAACATAACAAACGAGGAAAAAATAACAAAGCAAATAAGGCGAGTTTCGGATGCCTCCGAAATGCAGAAATGTCTCCCGCAGCTCTCACCATTCGAGGAGGAGGAGGAGGAGGAGGAGGATGAAGGCGGCGGCGGCAATCCGTTCTTTTCCACTAGGCGCGCGCTTTCTTGTCGTCACTTGGCAACCGGCGAAGCAGAGACTCCCGATCTAGGAAACCAAATGGATCCGCCCGCCTTTTGCCTCAGATTCATTTGCGCGCGCGCCAAGGGCGACAAGCCTGCAGCACAGAGATATGAAATGTTGCGAGACTTTACAGGCTCTCTCAGTCGTAGCCGCTCCCCCAATCAAGAAAATAAATGAAAACACTTAACTAACTGACCAATTGGGTCGCACATAACTCGGTTCTGCCCACCCCAATAAATCCTGGCTACATCCATGGTTGGCACTGCGGTCTAAGTTGGTACTGTATTGATTTGTATGTATCACTCTTAATTCGTAGACTTTGAGTGTACAGGGCATCTGTTATTTTACAGCTTGTTCTCCTCCCCAAATAGAGAAATGGGAAAATTCAGGATAGTAGCATATTTATAAGTTTGGACACCACCACGTCCTCCCGCCCCCAGGCCCTCAAAAATAGAAACAGACAGGAATTTCATGCTAATTTTTATTTCGTTAGAAACAATATTTTCAAAAGTGCAACTTGCCTGCCTGCAAACCACTTCAATGTTATTTCACATTAAAAGAAATGATTAATATCTCTTTAGAAGTATCTTAAACTTGAGAGAGGGCTGTAATGTCAGCGACTTTAATATCATACATTTAGATCACATGACTTCCTCCCAAGTATCCTGGGAATTATTAGTTTAGCTCCCAAAGCTACAATTCTCAACACCCTCAACAAACTTCAATTCTGAGGATTCTTTGAAGGAAATAATGTGCTTTAAATGTAGGTGAGTATGCAGACTCAGCCATACAGCATCTGCATTGCTTGCAGAAGGTCCTAAATTCAGTTCCTGGCATCTCTAGCCAGTGTTGGGAAAGACACATGTCTGAAACACGGGGTAGTTGCTGCCAGCCAGTGTGGACAAGGACAATGCTGAGCAAGATGAACCAAAGGTCTGACAAAATCCCCATCAAAGGCTCCTGAGCAAACTTTGATGTTTGCTATCAGAGGGTGGATCATCTTAAGAATTCGTAACTGGTTAAACTACAGGAAGCATGGAATAGAAATAAATGGACAGTTCTCACAGTGAATGAATGAATGGAAGTTGTCTCCCCTCACCCCTGTGCACACAGGATCTGTTTTGGGTCTTCATGGATGGTCTGAAATTAAGGGTGAGTAGTTAGGTGGCCTGTTGTCTTTGTCCATGGAGTTTTCTTGGCAGGGATACTGGAGCGGCTTGCCAGTTCCTTCTCCAGGTTATGCTTAAAATTCTACAAGGCAGGCTTAAGCAGTATGTGGACCAAGAACTCCCAGAAGTGCAAGCTGGATTTCGAAGGGGCAGAGGAACCAGAGACCAAATTGCAAACATGCGCTGGATTATGGAGAAAGCCAGAGAGTTCCAGAAAAACATCTACTTCTGCTTCATTGATTATGCAAAAGCATTTGACTGTGTCGACCACAGCAAACTATGGCAAGTTCTTAAAGAAATGGGAGTGCCGGATCACCTCATTTGCCTCCTGAGAAATCTCTATGTGGGACAAGAAGCTACAGTTAGAACTGGATATGGAACAACTGATTGGTTCAAAATTGGGAAAGGAGTACGACAAGGCTGTATATTGTCTCCCTGCTTATTTAACTTATATGCAGAATACATCATGCGAAAGGCTGGACTGGATGAATCCCCAACTGGAATTAAGATTGCCGGAAAAAATATCAACAACCTCAGATATGCTGATGATACTACCTTGATGGCAGAAAGTGAGGAAGAATTGAACCTTTTAATGAGGGTGAAAGAAGAGAGCGCAAAATATGGTCTGAAGCTCAACATCAAAAAAACTAAGATCATGGCCACTGGTTCCATCACCTCCTGGCAAATAGAAGGGGAAGAAATGGAGGCAGTGAGAGATTTCACTTTCTTGGGTTCCATGATCACTGCAGATGGTGACAGCAGTCACGAAATCAGAAGACGCCTGCTTCTTGGGAGAAAAGCAATGACAAACCTAGACAGCATCTTAAAAAGCAAAGACATCACCTTGCCGACAAAAGTCCGTATAGTTAAAGCTATGATTTTCCCAGTAGTAATGTACGGAAGTGAGAGCTGGACCATAAAGAAGGCTGATCGCCGTAGAATTGATGCTTTTGAATTATGGTGCTGGAGGAGACTCTTGAGAGTCCCGTGGACTGCAAGAAGATCAAACCTATCCATTCTCAAAGAAATCAGCCCTGAGTACTCACTAGAAGGACAGATCCTGAAGTTGAGGCTCCAGTACTTTGGCCACCTCATGAGAAGAGAAGAATCCCTAGAAAAGACCCTGATGTTGGGAAAGATGGAGGGCACAAGGAGAAGGGGACGACAGAGGATGAGATGGTTGGACAGTGTTCTTGAAGCTACTAACATGAGTTTGGCCAAACTGCGAGAGGCAGTGAAGGATAGGCGTGCCTGGCGTACTCTGGTCCATGGGGTCACGAAGAGTCGGACACGACTGAACGACTGAACAACAACAACAGTTAGGTGGCCAAGTTTCTGCATAATTATTAAGGGTAGCAAAAACAAAAAAGGAATTGGGAAGAACTCCAAACTGGGCTATTAATGTGGCAGAATGTAAGATTGAAAGAGTTCCTGGAAAATTCAGTCTCCTTCAAGTGACAGGAGCTGCGCAGCAGAAGCTTTTATGAAGTCAATTGTGTGTTTCCAATGCTTTTTCACTTCAAAATTATAGTCCTAGCCAGCCATAGTCATGAGAAAGTTCAAGACCAAAAGTTCACTTCCCTTTTAACTTCTGTTTCATTTTCACAAGTGCAGGAAGTGGATGGGCACAATGTCAATAAATTTCAATTTGTTGTATTTTTAAATCTGTTTGTATATGTCTTTATTACATGTAATTCTTTCAGAAATATACTTTTTCTGCATCTCATGGAGGGTTGATCTATGTAGCATTTCCATGTTTGTTTGTTTTTTTAAATTTGCCTCATTGGCTCTGTTCAAGCTGAGGATATCAGTTATCAGCATTATCTATTCTTGTACATTTATATCCCAAATGTCTTCCATCAGGTAAGCAGCATGGAAAGTTGTTTTAAAAGAACTGTATGAAAAACAAAGGAACTTCACAAAGAAGACTACAGTGAAAAGCTGCTGGCTTACAATTCATCATGAGATTCAGTGCCATCAATTGTGGACTGAATCGGAACAAAGTATCGTATATATACTGAGTTCATCTTGCAAGCGAGTTAAACAATATGTTTCTGTGTGGGTGTTTATTTTCTTCCATGTCTTTTTCTTTCACTTCTTCGTGCCTGTAATTATCAACTGTGACACATTCCAAAATGGAGGAAATCTGGCTTTCTGTCAATTGTACCAGGCGTATTTCCAAACCTCTTCGTTTTATCTCTTTCCAGAACAGTTAAGCCCATACTTTGGCTAGAAGCCTCAATTCCCACCTTCCGTTCTTAACAATCCACTAGAATTAATTGCAGCTTCCTAAATCTTTTCCACAGTTAATAATAAGATCAAAATGAGTCTTAAATTAGAATATTCTCCAATCCCGCTTGCATGCATAATCAATCGGTAGTCAGTCCTTCCAGGGAAATTTGCCAAGTAAAATAGCAAATATGAAGTATATTAAAAAGAAGCAAAGAAGGCTCATCCCCTTTCTGTTCCGACATACCAGTTCCATCATGATGATAACCCCTCTTCCACTGGAGCTCGTCAGTGGCTGAATCAATTAGCAGAGTAGTTTATCCCCCCTCACTCAGAGCATGCCCGTTAATTAAGTCCAAATTTTAATCTTAAAAAACAGGAGTTCTTTCGCTCATGGTGGTGACATTGGAGAGTTGCCAAAGAGACACACGATGCTTTCCACCCAGCACCCCCAGCCCCCTCATTCCTTCCAGATTGGGGGCAGGTGTTGGGCGATCTGCAGGTGAAGCTCCCTCCCCTCCAGCCCTGGCAGGGTTGGGAGGATGATTACTCCCATCTCATCCTCAAAATATTCCGTGTGAAACGGCTCCGATGTAATGAGCAGCCTCCACCATGGCAAGTAAAACCAGAAGGGGAATAAAGTATCTTTATTTATAATAGAATCATGGAATTGTAGAGTTGGAAGGGACCCCGAGAGCCATCTAGTCCAACTACCTGTAATGCAGGAATTTCAACTAGATCATACATGACAGATTACCACCCAACCACTGCTTAAAAACCTCCAAGAAAGGAGTCTGCAACCTCACCAAATAAAGTTTTTTTTTGCTGTTAATAATTGATTTTTTTGGACTGTTAATATACATAAACGGTTACTGTCTGTCCTTTTCTGCATTTAATTTCATATGGACGTCACTGTTTATAATTTCCTTTCTCCTCTCCCCACCCCATGTGTGTATAGTATACACCTGGAATTCAGAGTAACATTTCATATATCTGATGGGAATGTATGTCATCCATAAAAGTTCATCCTGGTTTTTGAGTTTCTACCTCTTCGTTTTTTTCAGCTTTACGCCTGAAAATTGTTGAAAGTTCTTACTTAAAAATCCGTACTGCCAGCTAAAATCTATGAACTTCAAGCAAAACTCCCGGACTCCTCAAATCACGGAGCTTTGAGAGACCTTCAGACTCTTTCTGCGCATGAGCCACAACTGCCACCCTACTTTCCTCTTGCGAGAAGCGCGTGACTTCTACGTCAAAGCTAAAACCGTTCCTCTCGAGCCGATTCTTCCCTCCTCCCCGTCTCCGCTCACCTCTTCCCTTAGCGGACGTACAACTGAGGGCAAGAGCCGGCTCCGGTGCGTTCTGGGCCTTGTAGTTCTGCTGGGCCGCAACCTTGCGTTTCGCACCACATACCGTCCCGGGAGCTACGGACTACAGCTTCCATGTGGCAAAGCGAGAGGTGGAGACGAGGGCAGGGCGTGGCTTTTTTCGGAGCTCCGCCTTCTCTGTGCTGTAGCCGCCGACTGCTGCTGGGGAGAAGGTGACCTGCGAGGAGAGAGACCGGTCGCTTCTTCCATCACCGCCATGGTCAGTGAACCTGAGTTCGGGATTAGATTATGCAGTGAGACGTCCCGCAGCCTTTTAAAATAAATGTTATTGTTTCCTCGGTTGGGTGGCAGGCAGAATGTTCTGACGAGATCCTGGACCAGCGGCAAAGGGGACACATTTAACGCGCAGCAAAATGGAAGGGCAGGAAAGGCAGCTGCTGCTGCTGTGCTTGTCCTTCTGCACAGCTGGGGAGGCGCGAGGGAGCGGAGCCCCCACCTCGAGAGCGCGCCGAGGGGCAGCGACCTGGTCGAAACCAGTGCAAGGTCCTTTGGGTGAGGGGCTGCGAAGATGGGGGAGGAACCTTCAGAACCTGCGGGCGCCTGAAGTGAAGGGGCTGCGGGCGGAGGGCTCGGCTTTCGAACAGCAGGGTCCCGGTGCAGAGACCCAGGGTGGGGAGGGAGGGGTCCCCGGCTCCCGTCACCTTCCGCGGTGCCCCGGTTCCCTCTATTTCAAAAGGCTAACCAGGGACTGGATTTGACTAATCGGGTTGGGGCATATGGGCTTAATTGGAAAAAAAAAACCAAACCCTCGAACCCCTTCTTCGAGCATTGCTGACGTAATTTGCCACCGTATTTTGAGCACCGGCTCAGGTAACTGCTTCGGGGTTGAACGCGGTGTAGGATGAGACATAGCGGTCCCCTTGGCTGAGTTATATGCTCAATAGATTAGTGTGTAGCTGCACATGAGACTCTTAATCTCTGGGTCGTGGGATCAAGCTCCACTTTATTTATTTATTTATTTATTTATTTATTTATTTTCTTTACCACCTTATATTATAAATAAAAATCTCAAAGCGGTTTACAGCATATTAAATCAATCAGTCAATAAAACAATAGCCAGGTGATGTTCCTCCAGCCTCATGAGGAGCCTCTTTAGTAGGGCCGGTGAGTCTGGGCCCCACCCCCTAGGCCATTATGCAAGATTCCTGCATGGTGGGAGGTGGACTAGATGACCCTCATGGTTCCTTCCAACTCTACAATCCTATGGTTTTATGAATACATGTGGCAAGGTCAAAGGAGATTTTGAGTGATACATGCATGAAAGTCCTGGCAAATCAACCATGCATGAAAGTCCTGGCAAATCAGAGCAAGCCCATAGCTGCTGTTCTCCCATATAGCAACTGCAGTGCATGCAATGAAAACGTTTTCTGGGCTTCAGTACTTTGGTTTTGTGATGCACGCTGCCTTGGCCCTCTGTTTTTACAGAGTGTATGTGAGAAGAAGCTCTACACAGTTCCATTCTTTTTGCTATCATAAGCCTTTGAAAATTGGAAAAGTTTCTGCTTGGCTTGGAAGGTAACCTACCAAGGGGTGATGGGGCAGGAGGGAAGAACATTTTTCTCAAATTCTGTGTCACTGTTGTTCATTAGTAACTAGGGTATATGGCACTTGGGGGGACAGCTGCAGAGAGCACTGCCAGCCTTGCTCAATAACAATGCCCCATTTATCGTCTTCAAGTGCAGCAGTGTGTGACTTACTTGCATTGCAGGAATGTCTCCCTGTATGACTTTCAAGGTGCTCTTCAAGTAGGCAAACTTCCAAATTCTTGTTGGGACCATAGCCACAGAGTCTGATGCTTTCCGATGAAAGGAGTGGCTTAAGGTGCAACTTTATATTCACTGTGTTATGATGGTGCAAATCAATTGCAAATTTTTATCTGGTTTATGGTATGTGACCATACAGCTGTTCATCCACTGAGAGGAGGCAATGGGTGTCCCATAAGACGCACCCTTTTCCTTATGGTCTGCAGCTCATAACACTTTATTAGGTAATAGGTAAGAGTGTTATCTGTAAAGACTTAAATGCTTTTTTTTTTAAAGGTAACTTGTATAATTTAATTTAAAATGTTACTAAGAGTTAATTCTTCATACCATTTCTGGTTTAACTGCAAAATACGTCCTGTGCTCTGACATCATCAGGATTAAATGGTGTGTTGGGGATTATGAGGGAGATTGCTGCAATCAACATTGTTGCTTTCACAGACGTTTTATTAATGATGCCATTCATTTAGTCTCTAGTAGTTAAAGCAAATAAATATTTTCCCTCCATGGTTGTGCTGCAAATCAACAGTTTCTTTAATCCAGATGCTTCTGTGGCATAGCTATACAGCACCGTATCTTTATACAATGCAGGTTTTGGTGCCTAATTGCTTGCATCACAGACTGCACTAATTTAACAGCCTGATCCTGTGAGCTTTTATAGTAATACAACAGCGCTGTTGAAATATGGAAGAACTGTAGGTGGAACAACATGCTTGTGCATCTGCTAAGTTTGTGGTAGGCTAGCCCACAAGAGCATTCCACTTGTTTTGGAGTTCCAACAGCCCTGACCTGCATACCCACTGGTTGGAGATGAAAGGAGTTAAGAGTCCACAACATCTGGATGGCTCCATGTTGGCAATCCATAACAACTACATCTAGTATACCAATGTTTCCTGCATCTGTACATCAAATAAATTAACATTTCCTGAAGATCATACTCTAGTATTGAATAGGGTTGCCATATTTCAAATCGTGAAAATCCAGACAGAATAGTAGTTGAGCTTTTTATAGTTGCCCAAAGTTGTTCAGCTTTTTGGGAAAAATTGCTTTTAAAATGAAGTTTTTGAGCTATTTTTACAGAAAAATGGCACATACGGATTTTTCCCAGCCATTTGCCCAATTTTCACCCAGACACAGCTGCCGACTGTATGGCAACCCTAGTATTGAATGTTAAAACTATTTACCGGTATTTGTATATTGGCATGGGAGCTTCTTGCAATATAGAAAATGCTCCACCTTAGAAAACAGGCACACCCAGTTCTAATAAATATGGTATAATACAGTTTGCCCGCTATCTAGCAATTGTGTATACCTGCTTACCTTTGAGTAGTAGAGCTTTTACAGTCTATACTATACAACTTAGCAAATTATTACAACAACAACAACCACCATCACCACCCAATACTCTTTGCCCCTTGCCCAATTTCAGCTGTTAAAACCCTTGTACCTTTGTAATGTAATATACACACAGTTCACTCCCAGTCTAAACTGAAGGGCTCTGGCATTCAGTGAAGAATCTAATATATGCAGAATTATGAGAATTATTAATTGCAAGCAATTTTAAGTTGAGCTTATAGTCATGACTGCACGTGGGGAAGGGTGCTGAAAGTATGTAGGCAGTCCCCCCCCCCCCGAAAACAGCAGGGAGGAGTTACATGGAACTTGTGACAGTTGAGAGGTGGGAATACAGTACTGTACTTCATATAACACAGCCAGCAGCTATTCCCTATATATACTTGTCAAGAGTATTTGTCCCTCTCAATCAGCCAGAGGCCTGGTTGAAGAGGAACATTTTTGCCTGGCATCTAAAGGTGTATAATGAAGGCACCAGGTGAGCCTCCCTGGGGAGAGCATTCCACAAACGGGGCCACTGCAGAAAAGGCCCATTCCTGTCTTACCACCCTTTTGTGGAGGAGGCACACATAGAAGGGCATCAGATAATGATTGCAGAGTCCAGGTTGGATCATATGGGGAGAGGCAGTCCTTGAGGTATTGCGGTAATTACGCCTATTCAAAGATACAAGTAAGCCAGAATTCTAGTAACAATATTAATAACTAATACTAATAAGTCTATTTAACTTTCTCCTTCCCTTCACAGGTATGGTCTTTCATTATTGCTTTCACTAGTATAGGTTCTTTACTCATACTTAATCATAACATTTAAATGGATTTGTATTTCTCTAGTTTAAACCGGTTCTTTTTGTGGATAACCATGATTATTTTACTAGTTACTGTAAACTGGCCAACACCAGTAACTTAGGAAGAGGATCTTGGGGGTTTTAATTAATACAGACTTCAAACAGCTGGCATCCAACATTACATAAGTTGCAAATCCTGCTAAACCTGAGAAACATTGTCTTGCTAAGTCAAAGTAGTGCATTAGAAATAAAATAGCAAACTTTTTTCTTGTTGAAACTTGCATTTTGTTTTTCTTGAGGCCATATCATTTCTTCTGTTCAAACTTTTTAATCTAAGAGCTGTAGCTTGAGTGAGCTGAAATTTCTCTGCTTTGCAACGGCAGCCTGCATCATTTTGCTAGCAATGAATAGACTCAAATACCTTCCTTAAATGAGCACAACGCTTAGCTTACCCCGCGAGTATGGTGTGAGAGCACCTTGCTGAAGCTAAGCAGATCTGGCCAGTGCCTGAATGGAAATTCTTACAACCCACATTGGGTTCCATGATGAAAGAAGGGCAGGGTACAAGCATAAGGAGAACCGCTCAAGCATAAGGAGAACGGCTCCCCATAAGATATGTTAAATATGTGCATGCAGTGTGGTGTAGTGGTTAAGAGCGGTAGTCTCGTAATCTGGGGAAGCAGGTTTGCGTCTCCGCTCCTCCACATGCAGCTGCTGGGTGACCTTGGACTAGTCACACTTCTCTGAAGTCTCTCAGCCCCACTCACCTCACAGAGTGTTTGTTGTGGGGGAAGGAGGAAGGGAAAGGAGAATGTTAGCCGCTTTGAGACTCCTTCGGGTAGTGAAAAGCGGGATATCAAATCCAAACTCTTCTTCTTCTCTACAGCAGTGTGTCAGTTTCCTATGTCATTGCCTAAAGTTGGATGTTTAATTGTAGATGCCAAAAGTTCCAAGGCACTTAATATTGTCACACACACACACACACACGACAGTATAAGGCTACCTGGTATATTTTTCGCCCTTGTCTTGTTATATGGTGGTCTTAAATAAAAATTGTCTTTCAGCTTTTCATTTTCTACATGTAACTGCCATGTTTTCCAAAAGACTGTAGTTTTTGAGAAATCTCTTTAAAATAGCTCATGCTTAGGCTGGCACAGAATATTGATGTTTCTGTATTCTGCATAGGAGATTTGTCCTTTTAACTTTTCTGTTCTGTTTATAAGTTTAAAACATGTTTTGGCTATCCCAAGACTGAATAATTATAATGAATTCCTGGCAGTCTGGTTAGTTCGCAGTTGAAGGTTAGCTGAACCATAGACCTCTTCACAACCTTCCTGACAAATTGTTTGCCAAACGCTAACTTTTATGAAAGTTCATTCTACAGTAATGAGAGAAAACGTGCTTATGGAAATCTACAAATATCCTTTTCTTTCAGTCCAAACCAATCAAAATCCTCGTGACTGGTGCTGCTGGACAGATTGCCTACTCTCTACTCTACGGCATTGCTAAGGGTGATGTCTTCGGAGCAGATCAGGTAATGGATAAAATGAATGATAGCATACACATAAGCAGTCCATATGAGTACAAAGGTCAACTCTGCAGTTGTTAACGAACATCCAGTGCAAGAAAAGGGCTTCATTGACTTTTTTGTCAATTGGCTTTAAGTTATTAAATTGACTATCTTGTGGAGGGAAAGTGAGATTCCATTATGCAGAAATGAGGTTTTGAATATATTTCATTGTATAGAATGGTAAGAAAGATTCTGACAAATTATAAATTATTCTTAAATGTATTTTGCATTAATATGGTGGTACAAATAGGACAAGGAATCTAATTTAATTTGATGTTACATGTAATCTGATCAATATTAAATAAACTAAATAACTGGCATAACTGTTGTTTTACAGCCTATTATTCTTGTGCTGCTGGATATCACTCCCATGATGACTGTATTGGATGGCGTACTTATGGAATTGCAAGACTGTGCTCTTCCTCTATTAAGAGGTAACAAAAAAATCAACATCCAGTTTGTGCTTTGTCTGCAGATGCTTAGGTTTGAAATATATAGGCAAATGAGAGATACATTACTGCCAGATTTAACAGCATTGTTCAGTGTGGTGGCCATATATGTCATGGCAAAAGAGGACCATTTTGCCATTCTGTAAATTGAAGAGATGTTGGCTTGCATGAGAAATTAAATGTAAGATTTATAAGCCCAACACATTAAGCAAACTATGGGAGGTATAGTCTGTGGTGGAAGGAAATTTTTTTCAAAGCATTGGGGAAGCTTGTCCAGTAGTATACTTGCATATTTTGCTCTACTGACCACTAGTGCCAATTAAAAGAAAGTCAAATTTAATAGAAACCTACCTCACACTGATTCAGTGATTGTACATTTGTGTGATGACGTTAATTTCAGTGATGAAAGCTTTTGCCTTTGGTTATGCAGGTGGCGCTGTGGGTTAAACCACAGAGCCTAGGGCTGCCGATCAGAAGGTCAGTGGTTCAAATCCCCACAATGGGGTGAGCTCCCATTGTTCGGTCCCTGCTCCTGCCAACCTAGCAGTTCAAAAGCACGTCAAAGTACAAGTAGATAAATAGGTACCGCTCTGGTGGGAAGGTAAACAGCATTTCCACGTGCTGCCCTGGTTTGCCAGAAGCAGCTTAGTCATGCTGTACGCCGAGATGAGCACCGCAACCCCAGAGTCGTCCGCGACTGGACCTAATGCTCAGGGGTCCCTTTACCTTTACACTTACCTAATAAAGTGGCCACTGAATCATTATTTCAGTAGCCTTGAAAAAACGGGAGAAAAAGGAGGCTTGTGTTTTCTTTTGGCTTACATCTAAACCAGTGCTTTCAAACTTGGCTTCCAGCTGCTGTTGGACTACAACTCCCATCATACCTAGCTAGCATGACTGATGGTTATGAATGATGGGTTGTATTCCAGCAACAGCTGGAGAGCCAAGTTTGAGAAAAACTGATCTAAACAAAGCTTAGACCAGTTTGGATCATGGAAGTCATTAAGCAAATTCACTTCACAATTTATTAATAGGTTGAGGCATTCGAGAAAGAGAAAATTGACACTTAAACAGAAGCAGTGGCAGACCTTTTGATATGCTCTGGGATTTTGGTCACAGCCTTGTTATGATTAGTTCAGACGGCATTGGTTTCCCCTCATAGTTTTACCATAAACTCATCTTTCAGCCCTCTTCCTCTCTACTTCCAGAGGTAATTGCAACTGACAAAGAAGATGTTGCGTTTAAAGACCTTGATATAGCCATCCTAGTTGGCTCCATGCCAAGGAAAGAGGGCATGGAACGCAAAGATCTGCTCAAGGCAAATGTGAAAATTTTTAAGTCACAAGGAGCTGCATTGGACAAGTATGCAAAGAAGACTGTTAAGGTGAATACAGCTGGTGTGATGCGGTTGCTAAGAGAATGAGCTGTGCTGCAAGAGATTTCTGATTTACATATCATCTCATCATTGTCACTCTCTTACTTGTGTCCATAATATAAGGATACTAAGTCTGGTCTACCCTTTAAGCTGTTAAAAGGATTGCTATCATAACATATGTGAAGTACTTTGAACACAGAAATGAAGTTGGCACTTCTTTAATTAAAGTCAAGCATCCAAGTTTTAAGCTACTTGAGTCTTTAAAGGGGGGAGACATTTTTGTACCATTTGTCTTGTTAATCAGTTTACAAAATGTTTCTAGTTTAGTAATTTGCCATTTATCAGATTTCAATTTCCACATGATAAGTGAAATATTGGTTTACGCAATTTATATACTGCTTTAGCATTGAAAAATCTCTAAACTATAATAATAAAATCACATCTGAAATCTCAGCAATTGTGGTTTATTTGGTTGGTCACTTGACAGACTTGCAGTAAATATTCCACTTTCTTCCTTGCCCCCCAACCAGGTTATTGTGGTAGGCAATCCAGCAAATACCAACTGCCTGATTGCCTCCAAGTCTGCTCCATCAATACCAAAGGAGAATTTCAGTTGTTTAACCCGTCTGGATCACAACAGAGCTAAATCCCAGGTAGGAACTCTCTTCTAAGTTATACAAAACACTTTTTTGTTCTTTATGTAAACCAGTTTTTTTGAAAGAATTTATTTAAAAGGCGTAGGGAATCTGAATGCTTCAAATTACCAAGCTGATCTGGCATTTTCTGTTTCCTACCCTCAATAAAACTAGATTGCTATCAAAGTTGGTGTGACTGCTAAGGATGTAAAGAACTGCATCATCTGGGGGAATCACTCCTCTACTCAATATCCAGATGTTAATCATGCCAAGGTGAAAGTGCAAGGAAAAGATATTGGAGTTTATGAAGCCTGTGAAGAATGATTAACTGGCTCAAGGGTGACTTCATTACTGTAAGTTAATAATGGGGGGATTTTGTTTTTTCTTGTCTGTTGCAGCAACATACACGAGTAGCAGGTGTTCCAGAGTCAGAATTTCAGAATGTCAACTCCTACATTAGCGGTTTTGTACAGTGGCCGTGCTTTGCCATTTGCATGTAGATAAACTCTATGCATGTGTAGTCATGGGAAAAAGAAAGTACCCCCTCTTTGAATTCTGTGGTTTTACATATGAGGACATAATACAACCATCTGTTCCTTAGCAGGTCTTAAAATTAGGTAAATAGAACCTCAGATGAGCAACAAAACATGACATATTACAGAGTGTCTGAATTCAGAATTCAAAAGAGGGGTTTCTTTCTTTTTCCCAGGACTGTATGCCCTACACCAGTGGGACCACTGCATAGATAAACAATTCCCCCATACACTTTATTTCAATGCTATTGTAGCTTTCACCTAAGGAAGCAATCTCCCAGAAGAATTGAACCTGGAAAATAAGTGGTCAATAGAGAGAGACTTGGCGGCATTTGAGGATATTAGAAATCAGGTAATGAGTTGGTTGCATTACTGCCAACTGAAATGTTGAAATGTGATAAAAAGTGTGGCTTCGATGACCAAAGTTCTCAGTTGAAAGGGAACCAATAGAAAATAGAGAAAAACTGATTTTGAGGATGTATAAGATATTGTTAGAATAGGAAACCCAAGATGACATGGTTAAATCTGCTACCGGGCTAGGGGGTATGGGGCATATAGAATTAGAATCATGGGGAAAGTTGTGAAAATCTGTGTTGAAATTCACAGCATGTTATACCTTGAGGAAGAATTTTATGAAAATGATATATAGGTGGTTACCTAACACCAAGTAAATTAGCCAAAATTTATAAATCAACATATCTGTTGGAAATGTGGTGGCTGTGCAAAGTAGCTAAGGACTTTTGGGAATGATTTATAATGAGTTGAAAAGGATATTCAAGGTAATTCCCCCCCCCCCCAAAAAAAAACCGGAAGCTTTTTATTACTAGGGATAGCTGGAGCAGATATCCAAAAAAAACTCATATAAATCTATTTCTTTACGCAACTATGGTAGCACGAATATTATACGCACAAAGATGGTGTGATAAGGTGGCACCTACCAAAGAAGAATGGCAGCTGAAATAGATAGAATATTTAGAATTGGAAGTAAGATTTGAGGATTTGAGTAAGAAACAGCAGTGGGGGTGAACTTTTTGTTTTTACTGTGAGTTAAGGTGAAGGTGTAGAGTAACAGTAATATGCAGCATAAATTGAAATTTGAGGGAGGGGATTTTGTAGGTGGAATGATGGATTGCTAAATTTGAAATGTTGAATGGTTTAAAATTTATTTATTTTTAAGAAAGAAAGAGAAAAGACGCTGCCTGCCTTCCAAGCAAAGGCAGGCTGGCGCTTTTGAGGGAGCCCCCTGCCTCCAGCTTGCGTGAGCCGGAGGGTGGGAACTGCCCACCCCTCAGCTGTTCAAGCACCATACTGCTCTTGCAGCTGTCAGAGTGGTATGGGGCTGAGCAATGTACCGGTATATTGGCTGCATCTTCCTCCCTAGGGTGGGGAGGGAGAAGCAGCCAAGATACATTTCAGGCATTGTGATATATCAGCATATACCGGTATCTAGCTGCTGATGGATCATAATGTTGAAAACCAAATCTTACCCAGCCCTAATCTATTCTGGATCTGGATCTTTCACATAAATTGTTACTTTATGCAGTAGAAGAAACCACCACCCCCAACACATTATTCCAGGAATGTTATGTGGCAGAATGCAAACAAAAAACCCTAGCAACAATATCAAGATAAAAGGTTAATGTTCATGGATCTGATTAAATTCCTAAATCTGATTAAATTCAGCCTGAGTTTTGTAAAGCTCTGTTGACTTTATGTGAAGTTGGTATATTCCCTGTTCTTTTGTGTACTAGATTGTAATCCTTGAAGGCAAGGAATGTCTTGTGTTTTATTTATCTGAAAGCTACTCTGGGAGTTTTTGGGGTGAGGAACAGAGTAAAAATGCTTAAAATGTTTTCCATTGTCCTTATGTAGACAATATGGCTAGCCTCTCTGTCTTGGACTCATTATAATAAAGAGTAATTATGGTAGTAGGTGCAAATAGTCCAGTAATTTTCCTCTGTCAATACTACAGACTGTTCAGCAGCGAGGTGCAGCTGTTATTAAAGCCAGGAAGCTATCAAGTGCAATGTCGGCAGCCAAAGCTATCTGTGATCATGTGAGAGACCTTTGGTTTGGCACTCCAGAGGTAAGTGCCATGAAGAAGTTAGCTTTGATAATAGCTATTCAAAGTTTAGTATATACTTCCTTTATATTAGGCATACTGCTGATCACCTAATAATCTTATATATTCTTTCATGAGTCTCTTGGTAAAAGAGTGTGATACAATGTGATAAAACTGATCATAAGTGTAAAGAGAAAAAATGGCAAGTTGATATTCTGGAATGCAAAGAATTGTAACAGGATTCAAACCCTTCCTTCAGAGTGATATATGCTTACGCCAAATGTGAAGTAAATAATTGGGAAAGTACTACACTATTTACTTGTATTCTTATTTAAAGGGTGAATTTGTTTCCATGGGTGTCATTTCCGATGGAAATCCATATGGAGTCCCTGAAGATCTGATCTATTCATTTCCTGTTGTAATAAAGGTATGTAAAAAATAGGCAGTTTCTAAAATACTTTTTAAGTAAATGTAATACTGTGCAAAGTTCAGGAAGCACAAGTGCAATGTGGACGATTGCTGTGAGCATTAAAGAATCTATAAAACAGTAACAGCAGTTTAAATACGATCCCTAAAGCACATAGTGCAGGATTTAACTAATGAGTCCTACAAGTGGAGCCACTGTGAAGGATTTCTGTTTGTGCAATGGGGCTCCCCTTCTTTCCTTTCCCCCTCAAAACTGGCTTTGCGGAGTGGGTCAGGAGAACCCCCAGAACAGCACACAGTGGGCAATTTAGAAAAGCTGAAATGCTTGGCCTGACCAAACAATCACCTTTGTGTAACGATGAACTCCCCCCACACACACACCTCTTTTTGTTGCTGTTGAAATAATTTTTAATGAGTTTTAGAAATATTTTTTAGGCAAAACATCCATCTTACATATATAATATATAGAAACCAATTGGCCATCTCGGCCTCAGACTTCCCTCCTCCTCGACTAATGGTTTACCTATTTATACTCTATATGCATTTTATTATTGTTGTTACTACCCTTAAATCCTAATCTTAAATAAACTATTTAAGAATCATATACAGTGGTACCTCCCGTTGCGGAAGGGATCGTTCCAGAGGTCTGGTCGGATCCCAAGGTTTCCGCAACCTGAGGACCGCTTCTGCACATGCACGCGCGGTGAAAGCCGTTAAAATACTTCCGGGTTTGCCTCACACATCCCAAAGTTTACCTAACCAGAGGGTTATGTACATGGAGGTTCGACTGTAGTAGTAAATGATACATCTAACCTTACAAAACTTATTGTAACTCTACTAGCGATGTCAATTGTTTACAATTGTCTTTCAAATACAGCATAAATGTATTCCAGTCTTTCAGAAAGATCTGGTCTTGCTGGTTCCAAATTTTCCCCATCAATTTCGCCAATTCTGCATAGTCCAATAGTTTCATCTGCCACTCTTCTTTCGTCAGAATCTCTTCCTGTTTCCATTTTTGGGCCACTAATATTGTTGCTGCAGTTGTTGCATATAAAAAGTGTTTTATCTTGCTTATGTATTTCTCTGCCTACAATACCCAGTAAAAAGGCTTCTGGTTTTTTTTTTTACAAATGTACGTTTCAACATTTTAAAAATTTCATTATACTGTATATCATTTCCCAGAAAGCCTTCACTTTCTTACAAACCCACCACATATAGTAGAAGGTACCCTCTTTTTCTTTACATTTCCAACATTGATTATTTGGTCAGTACATTTTTGCTAACTTCACAGGTGTTATATACCATCTGTACATCATTTTCATTACATTTTCTTTAAGTGAACTGCAAGCTGTAAAATTTATTCCATCTTTCCAAAGTTTTTCCCAATCTTCTAATTATATATTATAACCAGTATCTTTTGCCCAATGTACCATAACAGATTTAACTTCTTCATCTTTCACATGCCATTCTAAAAGTAGTTTATACATTTTTGACAATATTTTAATTTTAGAGCTTAACAAATTAATTCAGTTACAGATAGGTAGCCGTGTTGATCTGCCGTAGTCAAAACAAAATAAAAAATTAAAAAAATCCTTCCAGTAGCACCTTAGAGACCAACTAAGTTAGTTCTTGGTATGAGCTTTCATGTGCATGCACACTTCTTCAGATACAAATCAAACTGGATTTTGTGTACTCAAATCAATTATTTTTTTAATCTTCTTTAAATATTTCATTTATTTGATGATAATGCAACCAATCTTTTACTAAACTTTTAATTTTCCCATAAGATTTTAATTTCCACTGATTATCTATTTCCATCACCAAATCTTCATAGGTGGCCCAATTTCTTTCCATATTTAGCTTTTTTACACTTACAGCCTCTATAAATTTTAATACTGCTTGCTTATCATTCCTGGTTGTCATATATTCAATTATATCAACTATGTTTCTTATGTTATCTTTCCTGACGACCAGGAAGAAAGCCAGCTTGGTCTTCATGTATTTTATCTTTTAATACTCTTTTCAATCTGTTTGCTAAAATATTGAGAACAGTTTATAGTCATGATTTAACAACAAGATTGGCCTATAATTTTTAATTTGTAACAAATCTGCATCCTGTTTTGGAATCAAGTAATAAATGCTTCTTTCCATGTTGCTGGGATATCTCCTTTTTCTAAAATATATCATAAAAGGTTTCCCCACACACACCTCAATAATATATTGAATACAGTATCTTAGTAACTGTAGACATAGGGTGGTCATTCAAATCATATACAACACTTACATGGTTTTCAAAACAGTTTAACGTAGCTTTCCAAAAAAACTTGGAGTTCTAATTTGGCAAAGTGTGAAGAATACATTCTTAAAGTTCCCTAAAACACCTCCACTGGTTGCGAATGACCAACTTGTTTATTACAAGTCAATGGTTCTATGATTCCCTATATCTAATGTCTAGTTTGTTTTAAGCTCATGTGCGGAGGCTAGTGGATACCTAATCCAACCTCCTCCAACCTGGTGCCCTCCTGCTGTTTTGGAGTACACCTCCCATTATCCCCCGTCAGCAGGAAAGGCTGACCTAATCAATAGCCATGTCACACATTTATCTTGTAACACTGCGGAGTTGAAATTTGTTCTGGTTTAAAGGCTCCAACGAGCTGTAAGAATTGCAGAAAGGGTAATTGGTGTTAGCTTGCCTTCAATAGAGACAATTTATGCTACCCGAGTAAGGAAGAGAGCAGAGAGAATTGTAGCAGATCCTTTACATCCCGGTCATCATCTGCTTGATTTACTTCCATCTGGACGTCGCTACAGGACTTCATATACAAAACGGCCAGGCACAAGAATAGTTTTTTCCCTTGTGCCATTAAATTGTTAAACTCGTAGTTGTATAGCTTAAGGGGAGGTAAAATATGGGTGGGGTTTCTTTGCTTCTTTGTATTGTGAGAGGAACAGTGTCTGTATGTTTACATTCCAATGTAGCCGAAACAAATTCCAAGTATGTTGGAAAATGTACTTGGCCAATAATAAATTATTCCTATTCCTATTTAGCAAGTCACCAATTCATTTTTCACAGGATAAAACATGGAAGTTGGTCGAAGGCCTTCCTGTTAATGACTTCTCCAGGGAAGATGGATTGACTGCCAAAGAACTAACTGACGAAAAGGAGACTGCTGTGGAGTTTCTGTCCAGTGCATGACTAGGTGCTGCTGAGGATGCTTCGGGAGATGGCTTAAACACAGAGGAGTCTAAAAGTCGTCTCTAAATTCAGCATCAGATGCGATTACTGTGTCAGTCACTTGTCTTCCCTCACCCCGCTGCAGCATTCAGTACCTGCTTTGATGGTACATCTGTGCCTGTTATTGAGTGCTCTTAGTTATGAAGTTATCACACAACATGTTTCGAAAGTAGTTTGCAGACTTGACCAAATCTTCTTGATTTATTACTGTTTGCTTCTTGTATTGCATTGTGCATTAGAAGGATAGTAGCCCTTCAGCTTTAATTACACTAAAACCAGCTATATAGTGCTAAAAGCTGATTTTATAAAATGGGCTTTAGCACTTTATTCATCAAGTACAATTAGAGCCACCATTGGTCTTTATCAAAGTGCACAAGAGCCTGTATTTCTACCATTAAAATCTCTTAAGTAGGAAATGCATTTTGCATACAATGAATGTACTATATGTTGACCATCATTGACTCACAAATTTTACTGGAAATTACATTAAATGTTGCTGAGTAAGCAGCTTTTGTGGTGTTTTGTTTACCTTGCTTTCATGAAAGTATGTAAAACAACCTTCACCCCATAAAGCAGATTGTGTGCATTTTTAAAAATAAAGCAAATCTGGAAGTAGAGTGGTTTGAAGGTACAACCATGCACAGAATATGCAATACCACTACGGCAAGCTCGAACAGATTATACTTTACAAATATTATGGTGACAAACAATACTAATAATGATTTATCTCTAACAAGATGTGGTAGAACAGATTATTCTGGGTAAACACAAAGTTTTATCTGGTGTGTGGGCACTTCCCACACCTGCTCTTATCACTTGTCCAGCCCCTCCTTCCCTCTGCTCATCAGCTTTCTCCTTCTCTTGCGTTATAACTTGTTGCTGATTCTCTCTTTTGAGCTTTGCGTCATCTGTTAACTTTCCAAGCTCAAAAACAGCTATGTTAAATCTTTGATTTCTTTGGGCAACTCACTTCTCTCCCTGTCCCTTGGCCCTCTTTATATTGCTGTCTTTTTCTTCATCCATTTGATGAAGGAGGAAGAGAGGAAATCATAGAATTGTATAGTTAGAAGGAACCACAAGAGTCATCTAGTACAACCTCCTGCCCTGCAGGAATCTCAAAGAAAGTATCCATGACAGATCCAACGTCTCTTTAAAACCTTCCATGAATAAGAGTCTAGCACCTTCTGAGGAAGCCCATTCCACTGCTGAAGAACTCTTACCATCAGAAAGTTCTTCCTGGTATTTAGTTGGAGTGTCTTTTCTTGTAACTTGAATCTATTGGTTTGGGTCCCGGCCTCCAGAGCAGAACAAAACAAGTTTGCTTCATCTTCCATGTGACAGTGCTTGAGATATTTAAAGATGACTATCATATCTTCTCTCAGTCTCCTCTTTTCCAGGCTGAATTTCCTCATAAGGCTTGGTTTCCAGACTCCTGATCATTTTGGTTGCCCTCTTCTGCACACGTTTCAGATGTTAATATCCTTCTTAAATTGGGGTACCCAGAACTGGACACAGTACTCCAGGTGGCATGTGACCATGGCAGAATAAAAAGGTAAAGGGACCCCTGACCATTAGGTCCAGTCTCGGGTTGCAGCGCTCATCTTGCATTACTGGCTGAGGGAGCTGGCGTACAGCTTCCGGGTCATGTGGCCAGCATGACAAAGCCACTTCTGGCGAACCAGAACAGCACACGGAAACTCGGTTTACCTTCCCGCCGGAGCGGTACTTATTTATCTACTTGCACTTTGACATGCTTTGAACTGCTAGGTGGGCAGGAGCTGGGACCGAGCAATGGGAGCTCACCCCATCACGGGGATTAGAACCGCCAACCTTCTGATCAGCAAGCCCTAGGCTCTGTGGTTTAACCCACAGCGCCACCCATGTCCTGCAACTAGTTATTATTGCCTTACAAATGTAGAACCTGACATTTGTCCCTATTGAAATTCATTTTGTGAGCTTGGGCCCAGTTCTCCAATCTGTTAAGGTCATATTGAATCTCAATTCTGTCTTCTGTGGCATTAGCTACCCCTCCCAGTTAGTTGTCATCTGCAGATTTGGTGAGCATCCCTCAATTCCTTCATCCAAGTCATAAAGACATTGAACAACGGGCCCAGGACAGAACCCTGCAGCTCCCCACATGTAACATTTTCCCAGAATGATGAACCATTAGTGAACACTCTTTGAATTTGGTCAGGCAACCAGCTACAAATCCACCTAGAAGTTACCTCATCCAGCCCATCATTGGGGACCTTTGTCATAAGCCTTACTGAAATCAAGATGCATTATGTACACAGCATTCCCCTGATCCACCAGACTTGTAACTATTAAAAAAATGAGATTCATCTGGCATTACTTCTTGAGAGTGCTGTTGAATTATCTGTTCTAGGACCTCTCCTATTATTGATGTCAAGCTGACTGGTCGGTAGTTGCTTGGGTTTTCCTACCCCCCCCCCTTTGAAGAGGGGAACAACATTTGCCTGCTTCCAGTCTGCAAGGACCTCACCTGTTCTCCAGTAATTCTCAAATATTATAGACAGAGTATCTTGGATTGCATCCACAAACTCCTTTAGTACCACTGGGTGAAGCTCATCAGGCCCTGGAGATTTGAATTCATTTAAAGTAGCTAGGTGTTCCCTTACTATCTCTCTTCCTAGCTGAGGCTGCAGCTCCCTCCTTCCACCATTTATTCTGTTACCTCCAGGTTGAACACTGCTTTCCTTCCAGCTTCTCTTGGTCAATAGTATTTCTCTGTCCTCCGCACACAGAAGACCTACTACTTGCTCGTTCTTCCTCTTGCTTCAAATATAGCCAAAGAAACCTTTTTTATTATTTTTAACCTCTCTTGCAATCCTGAGCTCATTCTGAGCTTTGGCCTGCCTGACCACCTCCCTGCACCTGTTGGCTACTCGTGTACTCCTTCATGAGTTCCCCTTCATTTCTTATACATGCCTGCCTTAAATCTCAGCTCATCTGCAAGCTCCTAATGCTGCCACACTGGTTTCTTTTGATGCCTACCACTTTCTTATTGGAATTTTCTGCATTTGTACCTTCAGTAGTTCACTGTTAAGAAACCCCACTTGCTGGATCATCACCTTGTCATGGTGAGTGGGCTTGCATGTTCCTATGACCCTTGTGGGAGAAGATTCCATCAACGGTGTCTCCGAAAATTTTGCACGTAACTTGGGAAGACAGGCGAACTAATATCAGTGTACTGGAAGAAGCAAAGATCGCTAGTGTTGAAGCAATGATTCTTCAACATCAACTTCGTTGGACTGGTCATGTGCGAATGCCTGATGATTGTCTTCCAAAGCAACTAATCTAGTCTAAACTTAAAATTAAAAGCATAATGCTGGTGGTCAACAAAAGAGGTTTAAAGACTGTCTCAAGGCAAATCTTTAAAAAATGTAGTATAAACACTGACAACTGGGAAACACTGGCCTGCAGCGCTCCAGTTGGAGAACAGCCTTTACCAAAGGTGCCATGGGCTTTGAAGACACTTCAACTCAGAACGCAAGGGAGAAATGTGCTAGGAGGAAGGCACGCTTGGCAAATCCACACCGTGATCAACTCCTGCCCAGAAACCAATGTCCCCACTGTGGAAGGACGTGTGGATCCAGAATTGGCCTCCACAGTCGCTTTGGACTCATTGTTAAAACTGTGTTTATGGAAGACAATCTTACTTGGCTACGAGTGATCGCCAAAGAATAAGAAAGAAGTTAAGAAACACTCCTCCATCTTGGACTCCCTTCTCTTTGAGTATTTCTGACCATAGTACTACACCCAGTAGTTTTTAGAGCTTTTGGAATCAGCTTTTTTTAAGTCAAAAGTGCATGTCTGACTCCACTCAGCTTTCCCTTGCCTGTGTATAATGAAACCCAAGAGGACACGATCACTTCTTCCCAAGGTTCCCAGTACTTCCACTTTGTAAAATACAGTGGTACCTCGGGTTACAGACTGCTAACCCAGAAGTAGTACCTCGGGTTAAGAACTTTACCTCAGGATGAGAACAGAAATCGTGTGCAGCGGAGGCCCCATTAGCTAAAGTGGTACCTCAAGTTAAGAACAGTTTCAGGTTAAGAACAGACCTCTGGAATGAATTAAGTTTGTAACCAGAGGTACCACTGTAGTTTTTCCCTGTTGGTGAGGACCAGGTCCAAGATAGATGACCCCCTCATTGTTTCTTTCACCTTCTGTGAAATGAAATGGTCAGTGAGGCAGTTGAGAATACGCTGGACCTTACATTCTTGTGAAGGAGAGAAATGGAGCAAAGGAGAATGATGGAAGAGACACACCAGTATAAGTCTACTTTTCCTCCTGTCTGAGGGCAGCATTTTGCAGCTCTGCCCTGAATAGAATGTAAAACAAAGGAGGGATGTTCGTCCTAATAACCCTTCCAATTCTCTAACCAGTCTACCTGTATGAACATAGCTTAAGTAAAATATTAGGGGCATAAGGCTGTTCTGTAATGTCACCCAGTGTGGTGGCAATATTTATTCAATTATAAGAAGTTGAGTCAGAAAATTAGTGATTGCTTAATTAACTATTTCCTTGTTTAAGTCGAATCAGTTCCGTGCAATTGGTCTTTGGAAATGAAAATTTTCAATTGAGCCTGTAGATGGAGCTATAAGAGTAGATACTGGTGAAAAGCAATAGAGAGTTGGAAGTCTGAAGTAGAAAAAAATTATACTTTTCTGTAGAGTCTGTCTATTCCGGGAACCCAAGAGACAGGATAAGAAATTATAATGTTGCAAATGGATCTCTATAGCAGCTATTTTTTAAATCTCCAGGAGACTTCCATGAGGATCCCCCTTATATTGCTGATGATACTATGACATGTTCTAGGGCACCAGTTCAGTTTGTTACCATTCTCCCAATGGTAAAGAAGAAACTGCATTTGAAAATTATTGGTGGGGCCATGTTTTTTTCATGCATCCCTTGCTGGTTATGGTGGGTGAGTGATTATTTTTCAGTGCACTTTTATTTCACTCTACGAATAATATTACCAGTGTTTTGCACTCTGGCAGTTTCATAGATGC
This sequence comes from Lacerta agilis, assembly GCF_009819535.1. Classification (NCBI taxonomy): domain Eukaryota; kingdom Metazoa; phylum Chordata; class Lepidosauria; order Squamata; family Lacertidae; genus Lacerta; species Lacerta agilis. The sequence continues at coordinate 2,350,288 of NC_046314.1, read as the reverse complement.
CAGTGCTAGTCATCAATGATTCTAAGTGCTTAACTGAAGAGAATGTGCAACATGATCAGGATATTAATGGACCCAGCCAGGAGCCCCCCACCCCCCTGTTTTCAATTAGATAGGACCACATAGAAGCCTAAGAATGGAAGATTTGAGACTGGGCGATAGTTGGCCATATTAGCTGGGTCCACAGATTATTATATTAGATTTTTAAAAAGCCGTTTAATAACTGCCTCTCACAGAGGGAAGCATTCACCACCCCGCAGAGCTCATCGCCCAGCCCTTCCCAGCTCGCTTTTATGAGCCAGAATAGCAAGGATCAAGGAACAGGTGGTTGGTTTCACTTGTCCAAGAAGCCTGTCCACATCCTTGGAGATAACATTGGAATTGATCCCGTGCAACTTGACTAGACAGGACTCTAGCACTCTCCCACCCCGGCCCTGCTCCCACAGTGGAGTCTACCTCTTTCCAAATCTGAGTGACTTTTGCTGCAAAAAACTTTGCAAAATCATTGCAGGAGATATTGGTGTCTTTACCAGGCCCCAATGGCAAAGGTGGTTCCGTTAGATTGCGAACCACGTGAGAGTCTCCTGCTGCTATTTTCTGCAGATGCAAGAAGCGGTAAAGAAAGTCCTCTTCACCGTGGCCATCGCCACTTGGTAGGCTCAACGTTGAGCTCTAACCCGTATCCAGTCCGATTCAGAATGAGTTTTCGGCCACCAGTGCTCTAGCCATCGCAGCAATTGTTTCATCGCCCTCAGCTCTGGGGAAATCACTGGGCTGTCCAGGCTCCATGCAATCGGAGGGCTTTGGAGCCAGACAGTCAATAGCCCTGGTTAACTGCATTCCAGCGGGCCACCAGGGCATCAACTGAAAGGCCATCAGCATAGGATAAAACACCCTACCACTCTCCGGAAACCATTTGGATCCATTAAGTGGCAGGGGCAGACCACTGAATCGGTCCCACCTCCCTGCAGAGGAAGGGTCACGACAAATCTAGTTGCACCAGGCAGTGATCTGACCATGGCACTTCTTTTGTTCCTTTTACTTAGTGTTAGATGTCAATAGAGGTGAACACCAGGTCTAAGGCATGTCTGTGACTATGAGTTGGGCCAAACTTATTCAGGGACAGCCCCATGGAGGCCATGCTTTCCACAAAGTCCCGAGCAACCCCTTGTAAGGTTATGTTGGCATGGATGTTAAAATCCCCTAGGAAAACCAAACTAGGTATCTCTAGGAGAACATCCACCATGACCTGAAGCAGCTTGGGCAGGGAATCCTTGGTGCATCAGGGAGATTGGTACACCAAAAGGAATCCTGTACTGCCCTATTGCCCAACTTCCAGAACATGCACTCAGAAAACTGGTCTTCCCAATAGGATGCCTGGTGTAAACAGGGACATCTAAAAATCACTGCAACCCCCCCACCACCACCCATATGACTTGGGTTGCTGTGTACAAGAAACCTGGTGGACAAGCAGTGGCAAGGACAGGCCCATCTGCTTCAACCAAGTCTCTGTCACGCATGCCAGGTCAAGTCCTCCATCAATCAATTCATGGATGGCAGTGGTCTTATGAAACATTGACCTGGCATTGCACAGCAGCACCTTCATGGTCATGTGGGTCTCTCTTGTTGATTCCAGTATCCATCCGTCAAGACCATACCCGAGGCAGGGATAGTCTTCAAACAATTACTAAACCTGCCTCCTTGGTAATGACATGGTTGGTCTTAGCATAACTCCTCATTGAGATGTCAGTGCATCCACCCCCCCCCCCTGGAACCTGCCCCAGCCATTCTCCCTGACCCTCCCCCCTTAAGAAGCAAATACAAACTATATAAAATGGAAACTAATTAAAAAACAAAAAATCACAGTTATAGTAAACTAACTAATCCCAGCCCCAACTAAGTGCTAATTCCCCCCAACAGAACAAAACCAAACCATAAACCAAAATTTAAAACACCACCATTTAAAAACATTTAAAAGCTTTTTTGACATTTGCCCCAACCCCAGAGTTGTTGCAGTGAGTGTGGGCTCTTCAGACTCACAGCTGTTAAGTGTCTCTCCGGTCTCCCAGGAGTTGCTGAAGTAGGGCAGGGTGAGCCTCCTCACCCACCCACCCCAGGCCAGGTGGAAAGGGCCTTGCAGGGAGCATATTGTCACCAGCATATTGATGGCACCTTGCCCCAAATTGCTAATGACTTTCTCAGTGTCTCCCTATTGATATTAAATAGCATGGAATTGAATAGTTCTCTGTGGTACTAACTGCCAAGAGACTGAAAATCATTCTCCCGATATACTGTCTGAACTCAGCCATGTAACACAGTGCCCTCATCCAGGACAACAACATGGTTGGTGGTATCTAACGACAGAGATCAAGGGCAAAATCAGTACAAACAAAGGTTGTTGTGATGTAATGAATTAAATTTAATTTAATTATTGAAGCTCTCTGAAGGAAAGGTTATATAAACATTCCATACTCTCCCTTTTTGTATATACCACTGTGTGAGAATTAACCAGATTTGTCTAGCTACCTTAATCAAATTGGGAGAATCCCTTTCTCTCTCTTTCGGTGGATTTCTCAGATTTATAAAAAGAGGTTGCATTTTGAAGACTGCAGTGCCTAGGACTCCATAGTAAAATACAATTTGTGCTCAAAACTCTATTTTATGCAAAGCGAGCTCTAAAAATATCTAGAGCGTTTTATGCTTCAATGCTTATATAGGCTGAGTTTGTCATTACATAGGAGCAGGCATAGCCAAACCAAAGCATACAGCAGATTGGCCTCGTTGAGCAGGCCGCTTTTACATAATGCACAATTCCAGATTATTCATTGCTCATTACAAGGCTTCAGTGGGACATGAATGGTCCACGTGGTAACAGGCAAGAACTCTGAACAGCTGACATTCAAAGCCAGTTTTTCTGACTTATTGAACTCTGTCCCCTGCCTTCTAAAGCTACTCTACCTTCCAGGGCCTCCAGCCCAATGCAAATAATTTTCCATAGGTGATCATGCTGAGATCCTCATACATTGCATGCAGCCTGCTACTGTGTGCTAAGGGGAAATAGTTGTTCTCTATTTAGGCCAATTAACTTTTCAAAAGCAGAGGGGAGACAGTACAATGTCAAGCCTCACCTGTAAAGGGGTATGAAGATGGCTCTGCAATGCCCCCTCCACCTTCTCTCATGGCAGCTCTCTTGCCTATTCCTGGCAAGTGTTGTTGTTGTTGTTCAGTCGTTCAGTCGTGTCCACCTTCGTGACCCCATGGACCAGAGCACGCCAGACACGCCTATCTTCACTGCCTCCCGCAGTTTGGCCAAACTCATGCCAGTCGCTTCGAGAACACTGTCCAACCATCTCATCCTCTGTCGTCCCCTTCTCCTTGTGCCCTCCATCTTTCCCAACATCAGGGTCTTTTCTAGGGAGTCTTCTCTTCTCATGAGGTGGCCAAAGTACTGGAGCCTCAACTTCAGGATCTGTCCTTCCATGAGCACTCAGGGCTGATTTCTTTAAGGATGGATATGTTTGATCTTCTTGCAGTCCATGGGACTCTCAAGAGTCTCCTCCAGCACCATAATTCAAAAGCATCCATTCTTCGGCGATCAGTCTTCTTTATGGTCCAGCTCTCACTTCCATACATTACTACTGGGAAAACCATAGCTTTAACTATAGCTTTTCCTGGCAAGTAGTGATGGCTAAAATGCTAAACTGTGGTGTGTTAGTTTTGTGAAGGGGGTTCCACACCTTGAGGGGGCTCAGCTACTGGCTCTACCACCAATGTGATGCACATTGAGTTGCCTCATCAATAATGTCCACCCATTGAGCAGGGGTGTATATGCAGTGGGGCAGCTTTGTACACACAGACTTCCCAGTGATTGCAGAGTTCCAGAATGCACATAAGCCTAGATCAATTGAGGTCTACAGGTGCAGGCTTTCCACTCCATTTGCCCATGCTCAACACATTGACATTTGGGGCAGGTTTATTTGGCAGACCCATATAGCACCTTCAGCATATGGAGTACCCTTCATGATAGGAAAGGGCTTGTTTTAGGAGACCAGCCCCAAAGGCTATATCACTACCTCTCTTGTCTCAGTGGGATAGATGCCAAGATGCCTTTGTGCATGCCAAGATGTTCCTTGCCAAAAGCCTTGCCAAAAGCCATGCTACATCATTATACTTCACAAAAAGCCCCAAAGCACCGTTTAAAACTTGTTCATGCAACACCTCTCATTCCAAAACTACTAGAGAAATTTTAGATTTTCAGAATTTAAAGCTTTTTTCAACTACTGTACCAGCATTGTGCAGTTCAATCCCTGCACAAAGCATGGGTCTCTGTTTCCATAATTTAGGAACAAATTTGAGGACATGCCTCCAGTCCATAGCCCCTTCAAAAGATGGGACATTTCCTTTCCACCATTTGTCTCCCTTTTTTGTTTTCTCTAATTATTCTCTTGACACTTATTTAATTAATTAACTTACCTTAAATTTACCTTTACCTTTTACCATTTAAATTAACCTGATTTTAACTTCTTCTTAAATATTCAAAAATACTAATGTAGAAATCCTGATATAGAAGTAGATGGTGGTCATTTTTCATCAACATATAATAAAACAGACTCATTTATAATAAATATACATGTTGATAGCTTCTTTGCTCTCCTCTGAACAACGTGCCAATCATTTGCTTAAAGCTGAATGGATAAATATATATTTGAATAATTCACAATCTTGCTGGTGGTTTCAAACACAAATGTGTTTCTGGAATGTGAGGACTCAACTAGGAGAAAATGGAATAAATAATAGGGATAGTAGGTTGTTTTAAAATACAGTACATCGCAAATTAAAAGCTCAGAAACTTGCTCCATTGTCAGTTGGCCACTATAATTTTTTTAATGCATTTATATAAAAGGCAATACAAATCTTGGCACCCTTCCTTTCCTGCTCTATAATCTTAGATCTTGAAAATGTATGTACAGAAGATGCTAATATTGGAAACGGATTCTATTTGAACAAAATAAAACAAAGGTATAAAAAGAGGCCAGGAGGTGGACCCACGAAGTACCGTACCATCACTTAGTCTGTGAAAGGTATTCAAAGTGGAAACAATTTTTACGAGGCTTTCTGGACCTTGTTTTTGGTAGAGATTTTTACATTATGTTGCTAATAATTTCAGAGACTAACCCTTTTGTTATCTTATCTTGGTTTTAATTAATTAATGGGATTGTGAACAAATCTGTGATTGTTACTGTTTGTATTTTACTGTGTTATTATCTTCCTTAGTGGGTCATGCAAACCACTACAGTTCTTAATGGTTAAGGGGGTGCAGAGGGAAGCTTTGGAATCAAAGAGGCAGAGGCCGGGGGAAATGAGAACCACTAGCTCAAGGCAAAAGAAATTTTAAAAATTCCTTCCAGTAGCACCTTAGAGACCAACTAAGTTTGTTTTGTATGAGCTTTCGTGTGCATGCGCACAAAAGCTCATACCAAGAACAAACTTAGTTGGTCTCTAAGGTGCTACTGGAAGGATTTTTTAATTTTGTTTCGACTAAGGCAGACCAACCCGGCTACCTACCTGTAACTAGCACTAGCTCAAGGAATGCACTTAACCCAGGAATATTGAGATCACCAGTGCTTTTTTCTGGGGGGATGCAGGAATACACATACTCCTAAACCTTTTGTGAATCTTTGTACTTTTGTCCACTTACTGTATTTAGTTTTCCTGATTTGAACTATAAAATGGTGTTTTTCTTGAGTCAAAATGAGAGTACCCCTAAACTTTTTTTTAAGAAATAAAAGCACTGGAGATCACTAACATACTTTATTGTTTGTTAAAATTCTAAGTTTGAGATCATATGGCAAACTGTCATAGGGACAGAGTTTGATAACTGGAAAAATAAGTAAAGCCTCTGGAAAAAGACAAAAAAAATTATTGATACAAAGGCAAAAGATGGATAGCAAATATAGGCCACACAGATAGTAAACAAGAAGATGTCCAAGAGAGCAAAAGCCACAGTCTGAGGATCAAAGTGTGAAGATAATCAGCCATAGCTTAAACATTAACAATGAGTCAATATTTACCTTGGTCTCATTAAGATTAAATGGATGAAGTGCAGTATCTAATTTGAAGGATGTTCAAATTTGAAAAGAGGGCAGGAAGTTGGAGGGGGAAAGAATGTGTTGCTCCATTCATCAAATGCTCACAGTTTCTCTCTCTTGAAACACTAATTCACACTTTTTTAATTCAACTGTAATTCATCTGTCATTAAGTTGCCACTTTGGTAGTCTACTCTAATGCAAGTCCCACTGAGTTCAATTCAACTTGCCCCCAGTAAATGTGTCCTGGGTTGCACTGCAAGATGTTTTTTGTTTATAAATGGCAGTGAAAATGTAGGATTAAATGTAAACCAGTAACTTCCTAAGAGTAATAGAGATGATAGATTATATTCCTTGCAGGTTTCTTTAAAGTATCAGGGATGCATTAGCTAGGACATCATGATTTAGGGCAGGGCTAAGGAACCCCTTTCCAACCCGGGGGCCACATTTGCTTTTGTTATCTATCCATTTGATTTGTATCCTTGGTCTCGAAGAAGCCCATGGCAGCAACAGCAAAAGATTTAAACAATACAATTTAAAATAAAATAAAATACAAACACTATGGAGGGGTGTATTTCTACTAAAATTGTTTCTATATTTGCATCTATCCATATCAATTAGCATATATGCAAATACAAGTCTTCTTTTGCCCTCTTCCCCTCCACCTCTTTTTTGGAGATGCACAAGTAGACTTCCTAGTGGACAATGAGCAACAGAAGCAGGCAATGTTTTGATCAGTCATGATGGGATTGTGGCTTTGCTCTCAATTGCTCCACCAAGAAGAGCTGCAAAATTAGTCTAATAGAAATCAATAAAGGACACTATCAACTTTCATCTCTTTTTGCTGTGTGCTGCTGAAACACTATAGTTTATTTAGATAATTTTCCAAATAAGGGCCAAACTAGATGAAATTGAGCAGTCTCCTGAGTTATGTTTTTTTCACTAAAATGCAGCTACAGAAGGCTATGAATCTGATCAGAGCAATGGCTAATAATCCCTTCCTGCAGGTCATATTTCCATTAACTTCCTTCCTCGTATGCTTTTCCCACCCCCATCAAATAGAAAGGTAGCTGTAGGAAATTGGGAAAATTGTCTGCAGAGATGCAGTCATGGTAGTGCAACTTTCCACAGCCGTATTTCAATTTTGTAGTAAAGGTTTAGAAATTGGCTGCACATCTCATTTAATTTAGCACAAAGTACTTTTTAATAAACCTTTGTTTGCCATGGCAAACAGCGTTTATCTTGGCAATGAATACCTTCTTGCAACAGAGGTTATTTTGTCTCATCCCTAGATGACTCAGCATACCTTGCATAAGAGGAAGCTTGCGCTCTGAGTAGTTAAGAAATTATTCAGTGTACAACACTATATTATGCTCTCCTGCTGATTTGTTGGGAAGACCAACAACTTATTAAAGATGTCAAAGTTATTTTGCATGGGGGAAAGATAAGTAAACTATGTGGTATGTAGTCAAACATAGCATGCATCAACATGATCAGGCAGCCTATGTTTGTAGAATCTATGTCCCTCGTCCTCTGATACCTTACCTCATTCACAGGCCATGGACAAATTGTGGCTAAATTGGAGTAAATTCTAGCTCCCAAATTGGTTTAAGTAAGTTTGAGCGCTTGTTGCTAAGTAGAGAAAAATAGCCAAACCCAGTAAAATATTATACACATAGTCAATGCTGCCACAAATTGGGCAGCAGCCAGAGTTAATCAGAATTCACAAGGCTCAATGCAAGAGAAAGTTGAGATCTAGCAGAAAGGCCTCAGCTAGCTGAAACTGTTGTCTGTATACTCTGATGACAAAGCAGGTGAGGCTACAGCGGCTGTAGAATCAGGTGGGTGAGGCTGAGCTGTTGCCCAGTGGGTTTCCTTGGAAAGGTAAAATCAGGTCCTTGGAAGTCCTTGGAAAGGTACAATCAGGTGTTGTGGAGACAAAGTATTGAACCTGGGATATTCTAGACATAAAGCATGCAGTCAGGGCCGTTCTATCCATGAGGCCACCACTTCAGGTGGCAGAATATAAGAGGCACCTCTGTGGACACCCTCCAGCCCCCACTAGAGAAGCACTGGGGTTCTGATGAGATCTCATGAGAGCCCTGCAAAATCACACTGAGGCCTCTGGGGGCCTCATGAACTCTCACAGGGCTGTTGTGAGATCTTGCTGGAAAGCAGAAGCCACAGCTATTTAGGCCACCCAATTGAAGTTCACAGATGGGATGCTATCTGCTCACTTACAGGAAGCCTCACTCAAGGTCATCCTCCGATGGCACTGGACACCAGTCAGGCTAGCAAAAATTAATTCCTCCCTTTCCCCTTTATGTTGGAAGGGCTGTGGAAATCTTGGTGGGAATGCCCCCATGTTAAAAACCTTTGAGAATGGAGCATTCTCCATTATATTTGCAATTACAGGCCAACACCTTTCTCTAAATCTTGCCTTAGCTCTGCTATCTTTGGACATAGACTTAGGCTCCACCCTGCACCACAGAGAACTAGCAGGCCTTATTACTGATTGCAGCACAATTAGGCTGATCGCCGAAGAATTGATGCTTTTGAATTATGGTGCTGGAGGAGACTCTTGAGAGTCCCATGGACTGCAAAAGATCAAACCTATCCATTCTGAAGGAAATCAGCCCTGAGTGCTCACTGGAAGGACAGGTCCTTAAGCTGAAGCTCCAGTACTTTGGCCACCTCATGAGAAGAGAAGACTCCCTGGAAAAGACCCTGGTGTTGGGAAAGATGGAGGGCACACGGAGAAGGGGACAACAGAGGATGTTATGTACTGAGTTGAATAGGATCCAAACTGCAGCAGTCTGATTGGTCCTAGAACAATAGGATTGAGATTGCAGCAGTCTGACTGGTCCCAGAACAATAGGATTGAGATTGCAGGAGTCTGATTGGTCTGCAGGAGCCACCCAATCCAGCTCCAGGTGGAAGTGAATCCGCACTCTGATTGGCATACAGGAGTATCCCGGAATTAGCCAATCACGTGGGGCCCATTGTGTAAATAGTGTTATAAAGCAAACGTTTTGGGGAAACTACATTCCTCACTACTATGAGCTGAATAAAGAGCATGAAAATCACACTGGACTCCGAGTATCTTTCACTGGCGACGAAGGTGGGATCCCGCTGAGCTGACTGCCACACACAGCACCGCAGCAACGCCACCTGCCGCACAGCTGCCTCGCACCGTGTATCCAGGCTTCAGCTCCGGGTCCCAAGGAACTCAAGATGGCAACGGACAGCAGCTTCTCGCCATTCAACCCAGCATCAGGAGACTGGGAAGGATACGCCACCCGTTTCACCTTTCTTCTAGAAGCTAAAGGGGTCACCAACGATGCCAAGAAGAGGGCGATATTCTTCAGCGTCTGCGGAGAGGAGACATTCGAAATCGCCCGGGCTCTCCTTGCGCCTGATGATGTCGCTACCGTTCCTTACAAAACAATAGTGGAACGGCTGAAGGGGCACTTCTCGCCACAGCCCTCGGGGTGGCTCGTCGAAATGCCTTCTATGCAAAGCGGCAAGCCCCTGGGGAAACCATAACGGGGTTTGTGACCTCCCTCCGCCAAGCCGCTCGGTTCTGCAACTTCTCAGAGTTGGAGAACATGCTGCGTGACCGCCTCGTCGGTGGCCTGAGGGATGAGAAGCTGCAACGACGCCTCTATGCCAAGAAGGACCTAACATTCCAGGTCGCTCTGGAGGAGGCCCTGGCAACAGAAGCTGCCGAGAGGTCGATGCAAGAGGCACGGCCGAGCGTGCCGTCCCAACCAAGGGTCCACCACGAGGACCTCATCGACGATTCAGGATCAGACAGGGAGGAGGTGCACAGAGTACAGCGGCGCACTCAAGCCGTGCACACACCACAGCTGCCTCGACCAGAAGGAGGGAACTACGCAAGCTGCGGGAGAATCACGAGAGGAGGACCTGCCGTTTCCGCAATGCCGAGTGCAGGCAGTGCAGAAAATCAGGCCACATCGCCCGGGTGTGTTGGGCTCGGCCCATCCGACGCCAGGCATCAGATGACCGCCCCAAGAGCCCCAGGTCCCGGGGCCCAATGCACCAAGGCAACTCGACGGAGACCACGGACTACCAGGTATACCAGTTGCCCCACCCCAACATAGAGAAAATTTATGTAGAGGTACAGATAGAGGGGGCCCCGTGCCGCATGGAGCTGGACACAGGTTCAACCCTATCCATAATCTCGGCACGGACTTTAAGGAAACTGTGCCCTAGTGGGGGTCCCAAACTCAGGCCAGCCCCATTCACCCTCCGGGACTTCCAGAAACGTGAGGTCCCCACAATGGGGGTGGGGACCTTCAGGGTGCAATATCGAGGGCGGACGCGGCAACTGGACTTGCTCGTGGTCAAGGGCTCCTACGTTAGCTTACTGGGATTGGCATGGTTTGGACCACTGGGGCTAGCCGTCACCGGGGTGAACCGCACTAGCTTACAAGTGGATATGGACGCCATATGCAAGGAGTTTCCGGGGGTTTTCGATGGGAAATTGGGACAGTATACAGGCCCCCCCCCATTGCCCTACAGCTGGACCCCACAGTACGACCTGTGAGGCTCAAGGCCCGCCGGGTCCCGTTTGCCCTGAAACCCCGCATAGACGAGGAATTGGACCGGCTCGTGGAGCAAGGAGTGCTGGAGCCTGTGCCTAATGCCACCTGGGAAACCCCGATCGTCACACCCGTCAAGCCTAATGGTTCGATCCGCATCTGCGCAGACTACAAATGTACCATAAACAAGGCCCTCACGGCCCACGCATACCCAGTGCCAGTGGTCAGCCATGTCCTCGCCACCCTGGCTGGGTCAAAAAATTTTGGCAAGCTGGACTTGGCCCAAGCCTATCAACAGCTGCCAGTAGATGAAGCCACAGCAGAGGCACAGACGATTGTGACACACAGGGGAGCGTTCAAGGTAAAGCGGCTGCAATTCGGTGTCAGCGTGGCACCAGGCATATTCCAGAATCTAATGGACTCTCTCCTTAAAGGGATTCCTGGCGTCACCCCCGTCTTCGATGATGTGTTGATTGCCGGGCCCACGGCAGAGGAGTTTGAGGATCGCCTTCGCACCGTTCTGCACCGTTTCCAGACAGCGGGTCTCAAGGTGAAGCGGGAAAAGTGTCTACTGGGAGTGCCTCAGGTGGACTTTCTGGGATTTATGGTGGATGCAGAAGGGGTCCACCCGACTGGGGACAAGGTACGGGCCATTTGTGATGCCCCAGCGCCCAAGGGCAAGACTGAACTTCAGGCCTTCTTGGGGCTATTGAACTTTTACCATGCCTTCCTTCCCCATAAGGCAGCAGTAGCAGAGCCCCTACACAGACTCCTGGACAAGTGGGCCCCTTGGGTGTGGGCCAGCGCCAGGAGGCTGCATTCCAGGCAGTCAAGGACTTGCTCGTCTCAAACTCGGTCTTGGCACACTTCGACGAGAGGCTGCCGGTGGTGTTAGCATGTGACGCCTCACCCTACGGCATCGGTGCTGTCCTTGGACACCAACTCCCAGATGGAAGAGAGGTGCCAGTGGCATACTTTTCCCAGACACTCACCACAGCTGAGCGGAACTACTCGCAAATCGACAAGGAAGGTCTGGCAATCGTGAAGGGAGTAAAAAAATTCCACGATTTCTTGTACGGGCGCCCCTTTACCGTGGTGACTGATCACAAGCCATTGCTTGGTTTGTTTGCCCCCGAAAAGCAGACCCCCCAAGTGCTGTCTCCTCGCGTCCTCAGGTGGTCAATTTTCCTTGCCGGCTACCAGTATGCACTGATTCACCGCCCTGGGAAAGCGATGGGCCACGCAGACGCCCTCAGCAGGCTACCACTACCAGAAACAGGCCCCGACCCAGCACCCGCACAAGAGGTTATGAGCCTGGAGCTGCTTCCCGACCGCCCTATTCAGGCACAAGAAGTTGCACACCATTCCAAGAAAGATAGGGTCATCTCCCGGGTCCTGGACTGGGTGTGGAGGGGATGGCCCAGCAGCAGCCCCGGGCCAGAATTCGCTGGCTACACAACCCTAAACATGAACTGTCGGCCCACAAGGGGTGCCTGTTATGGGGAAGCAGGGTCGTCGTTCCTGAGCCCCTTCGCAAAAGGGTCCTTGCAGCCCTACACGAGACACACCCAGGGGTAGTGAGAATGAAGGCCCTCGCCAGGAGTTATGTATGGTGGCCAGGGATTGACGGAGAGATAGAGACCTGGGTCAAACACTGCCAGGCCTGCCAAGAATCCCGCCCAGATCCCCCAAGGTCCCCAGTGCAGTCCTGGGAGTCCGCCCGAGCACCATGGTCACGCCTGCACATGGACTTTGCGGGCCCCTTCCAGGGGAAAACATTCTTCATAGTGGTGGACTCCTACACCAAATGGCTGGAAGTCGCACTGGTACCATCCACTTCTACGTCCGCAGCCATCCGGGTACTACGCAGGCTGTTTGCAACCCATGGACTCCCTGACACTCTCGTCTCAGACAACGGAACCACATTTACGTCAGAAGAATTCCAGACCTTCACAGCGCAGAATGCCATCCGCCACATCCGCTCAGCACCATTCCACCCTGCCACCAATGGCCAAGCAGAGCGCATGGTGCGGACCACCAAGGACACCCTACGCCGCATGACGCAAGGGGACTGGGAGTACCGCCTTGCCACATTCCTTCTAGCACAGCACAGCACCCCCAGCTCAACGACTGGCCGGAGCCCCGCTGAACTACTAATGGGCCGGTGCCTCGCAATCAGACTGGACCGCCTCCACCCTGACAGAGCTCAGGATGAGGTAGTGGTGGGGGAAGGCAGGAACCCCCGGACCTTTGTGGCCCAGGATCCAGTGTACGCAAAGAATTTTGGGGCAGGCCCAGCATGGGTACCCGCCACAGTCACCAGGGTGACGGGCCCCATCTCATACGAGGTGCTAACAGAGGGGGGGCAATGCTGGCGCCGCCACTGCGACCAGCTACGGCGACGATTCCCAGGAGAAAACCAGGAGGACAGGTCAGAGGAGTCCCAAGGGAACAGTGGGGCATTGAGACCCGTAGAGCAGGAGGGGCCGGCAGGGGAGGCAGAATCAGTAAATGAGAGGACCCGTCAGGCCGAAAGGGCACCGGAACCAGAGCCACCAGAGCGAGCTGGTTGCGCCAGACCAAACAGCCCCATCACAACCAGCAGCCTTGGAACACGAACCTGAACCAGAACCCCTGACCATGGAACAGCCCAGGCCGCAACGCACACGTAGGCGGCCTGCGTACCTTGAGGAGTATGGATGCAACCTCCCAGGCAGGACTGGAACTTAGAGGGGAGGGGTGTTATGTACTGAGTTGAATAGGATCCAAACTGCAGCAGTCTGATTGGTCCTAGAACAATAGGATTGAGATTGCAGCAGTCTGACTGGTCTCAGAACAATAGGATTGAGATTGCAGCAGTCTGACTGGTCCCAGAACAATAGGATTGAGATTGCAGGAGTCTGATTGGTCTGCAGGAGCCACCCAATCCAGCTCCAGGTGGAAGTGAATCCGCACTCTGATTGGCATACAGGAGTATCCCGGAATTAGCCAATCACGTGGGGCCCATTGTGTAAATAGTGTATATAAAGCAAACGTTTTGGGGGAACTACATTCCTCACTACTATGAGCTGAATAAAGCATGAAAATCACACTGGACTCCGAGTATCTTTCAGAGGATGAGATGGTTGGACAGTGTTCCTGAAGCTACTAACATGAGTCTGACTAAATTGTGGGAGGCAGTGGAAGACAGGAGTGCCTAGCATGCTCTGGTCCATGGGGTCATGAAGAGTCGGACACAACTAAATAACTAAACAACAACAATGGAATAACTAGACCAAAATACCCCTGAACATATGGGAGAATAATATCTGGGATACAGCAAAGTCCAAGTGTCTTACCAAACACTGGAGGGCGATTAAAGGCGTAATGAATAGAGACACCTTCCAATAAATGTGGACTCCTTTCTTTAACTATGCTAATGGCCAAAGTCAAGTGCTTGTTATACCAACCACGCAATATTCTCAATGGAGAGGTTATGTTAAGTAATATGTTTGAATGTTGAATGTGTACATTTATGCCCAGAGTCAATGGATAAAACAAACAGCATTATATGTACTGCAGGATAAATGTTCAATGGTTATACAAACGTTCAATGGTTATACAAACTAAATAATTGTTTAAAAAGAAGCTGCAGCCACGTGACCCTAGTAATCAAGGCTTCAGCAGGGGTGGCAAGCAGGGATGTCTTAGCCATTGAGGCTACTGGAACAAGGCGCCACGGCCTGAGGAGGTACCTGCGCCCTCCAGTCCCACCGGCAGTGCCGCTCTCGCCCACCTCTTCTTGGGCTGCGGACGCAGGGAGGCCGTCGGCGAGCCTCCTGTCGGCGCTGCAGCCAGGGCTTCCTGGACGGCAGCGCCGTGCCGCCGCTTCAGCCAAGCAGGCAGAGATTGGAGGTGGAGGTGGAGCACAGCTGGCAGTGTCCCCACCCGCCCCCTCTGGCTGCCCGCCACACCTGGCCCTGCCCGGCGGAGCGCGAGGGGCGCCAGAGGGATCTTTGCGCCAGGGTGCTGGATTTACTTAAGATGGCCCTGGTGGCAAGGGTGGGTGGGCAGCACATTCCTATTTCTCCTCAAGTGGCAAAATGGGCCAGGCTGCCCCTGCACGCAGTGTACCAGTAGGTATGGTACATAAGCTGTTTCATAAGGGTTGCAAGGATAAAATATGTGGAAGAGGCTGCCTATCAGAACTTTCTGATTCATGTGGGTACAGTACAAATAATACTGCACATATAGCCTGCAACATGTAGCAAGGGACTATGAGACACTGGGCAGAGAGCTGGGGTAGGACTTCTGGTGAGAGATGGGCTGCACCTCACAGCAGCTGGAAAAGAATGTGTTTGCCAAGAGTCTTGAGAATCTGAGCAGGAGAGCTTTAAACTAGATCTTGAGGAGGAGGGGGGAAACAATACGAATGACAAAAGAGTACCTGGTACTGGGGATAAGAGCTTCATTGATGTACAGGAAACTGAGGTGGTGCTCCAGAAACCTGCTAAAGGACAAGAAACTACGGGAAGGGCAGCAGCTGCAGGGAACAACTCATGATTTCAGTTGTCTCTACAAATGCACAGAATATGGGAACAAACAAGATGAACTGGAGCTTTTAATACAGGATGGCAAATACGACCTGGTAGGCATTACTGAAACATGGTGGGATGGGACTCATGACTGGAATGTATGAATTGAGGGATACGGTATATTCCTGTTCAAAAGGAACAGACCAAACAGGAAGGAAGGAGGAGTGGTTTCTGGTTAACACAGAGTTAACAGTCCACAGGAAGTACGTTCTGACATTGGATGCTCCACCCACGTATGGGTGTTTCTTTGTGTATTTTTTTTATTGCCTTTGTTTTCTGTAGGCTGGAGGAAGCAAAATGGAGTGTTCTCCAGGCTGAGACTGTTTCTCATTGTTTGTACAATAAAATGCTTTAGATTAGAGCATCTGTCTCAAGACGCTTTATTTGAGATATAACTTTTTCACTTCGAACATCCCGTTGCGCATATACTCTCCAAAAGGAAACAACCAGCAGGAGTTACGCAGAAGGAGAGTGCCGGGTGATTTATGGTTGTTGGAGATCGGCCCAGAGAAGCTAAAGCTTTTTTCCTCCTGGCCTGCCGAAAGACAAGACAGCATTGTATATAAAGGATGTGTACACTTGTTAATAAATCCATGACCTGGAGCATGAAAAGCAGATTGAGAGTATGGGTTAAAAATTGTAGGAGAGAGAAACAACAGTGACATTGTGGGGACAGCTATAGACCACCAAACCAGACAGAGGGAGAGAAAATAATCATGGGAGACTTCAACTACACCTGATATCTGTTGGGACTCAAACTCTGCCAGAAGTTGAAAGGGTCTGACAAACTCCTCCATTGCCTTGCTGACAGTTTCAGTCCCCAGAAGGTGGAAGAAGGTGGAAGGTGGACGAACCAACAAGGGATCATCTATCTTGGACCTGTCCTCACCAATAGGGAGGAACTGACTGATGAAGTGGAAATGCTCGGAAACTTGGGTTTCAGGATACAGAGGCAAGGAAAACTGAATGTAATCGGACACGCACTCTGGACTTTAAGAAGGAGCTACTGGTATGATCCTGTGGTCGAAATAATCAGTGAGAAGGGAGTCCAAGAAGGATTGGAGTTTTCTAAAAGGAGAAATTTGAAGACCAAATGCAGACTATGCCAACAAGAAAGAAAACTGGGAGGCATCTAAGGAAACAGGCGTGGCTGCATAAGGAGCTTACAGATTTGCTGAGAGTTAAGAAGGGCATGTATAAGAAATGGAAGACAGGAGAAATCACAAAGAAGGAGTATACACAAGTAGCCAACAGTTGCACGGAGAAACTCAGGCCATCTAAAGTAGAACAGACTCCCATTAGAGGTGGTGGACTCACCTTCCTTTGAGGTTTTTAAACAGAGGTTGGAAGGCCACCTGTCATGGATGATTTAGCTGAGATTCCTGCATTGCAGGGGGTTGGACTAGATGACCCTTGGGGTCCCTTCCAACTCTATGATTCTATTGTTCTATGTTACCCTTGGGAACTAGGAGGAAGTGCGGAATAAAAATGTAAATAAATACAAAATAAAAACAGTCAAACCTTGGCTCCTGAAAGGCTCCGTTTTCGAACGTTTTGGCTCCCTAACGCCAAAAACCCATAAGTAAATGTTCCGTTTTCGAACATTTTTCGGAAACTGAACGTCTGACGCGGCTTCTGCTTGAGTGCAGGAAGCTCTTGCAAACAATTTGAAGCTGCGCCTCAGTTGTCGAATGTTTTGGAAGCTGAACAGGCTTCCACAACAGATTACATTTGACAATTGAGGTTTGACAATCTATCATGTCCATCCTGGAGGTTCAGAGTAACAACACTTTCTCAACTCCATTAGATTCACAATTCTGTGAGAGAGGTTGCAATTATTGCTCAAGATGGACACCTGAGGGTAACTATATATGGTGGCAATTACAGAAGGGCAATTTTTATTGGGGCTACAGAATGCAGGAAGGGGAGTTTACATTCACAGGATGATAATAGAACACTCCAAAAGGAGTTATATGCCCTGTAGTAGTTCAGCAGGCTTTACAAACCTGTAGACTTACTGGGTTTCTTACAACAGCACTCAGATAGTTTCACAACACGGTCTAAAAATAAAACGGCACATGATAGATCTACCCGTAATGAGTGAGTGACGAATATAAAGCCAAAACTTATTCTGTCAAGTGAGTACACTTTCACATTTCACTCACATGCTTCTCTTTCCACTTCTAAATCCAGTCCCCAAAGGTTCATGTAGTCCTCTCTTTGTAGAACCAGCTGCCAATGACATTCAGAAGCCAACCTTGTAGGAAGCACGCAGAAATCAAGCTATCAGGTTAACTAAAGAATGTTTGCAATAACTCTCTAGCTGCCAGAATTCATATCACTTAGTTTTCACATGTGCATACATGCTCTGAAAATACATACTACTGCTTTTCAAAATTCAGACAGCGTGATCAGTCACAGTTGGTGACAGCATGTATTGGCTCTCTCCCCCAGTGAAACTTTTGATGCTTACATTTGTTGGTTTACTGGTTCTTTAAATCTTAAATGCTTTCAGATGATTGACAGACATGTTCTTTGGAGGTCACTTGAGGGGATGAAGATCATCTGAGATCATATGATGAAGTCAGAGTTTTAAGATTCCAGTATTAAGCTCCAGCTTGACTCGTATTTTGAGCTGGAGTTAACCCAGGTCTTATCAGCTTTCATCTTCAAAGAGAAACACAAACCAAATCAGGCGTCTTGATGAATAGAATGCCAAAGCTTATAAAATGCTCAGCTAGCAATTTTGAGAGTTGCTGAAAGAGATGTGCAAAACTCCACTGTTAGAAATGAAATTGAAGCAATGGGTGAAAATT
Organism: Lacerta agilis; assembly: GCF_009819535.1. Lineage (NCBI taxonomy): Eukaryota > Metazoa > Chordata > Lepidosauria > Squamata > Lacertidae > Lacerta > Lacerta agilis. The sequence continues at coordinate 2,332,250 of NC_046314.1, read as the reverse complement.
GTGGAAAGAAGGCCATGTCATGCTAAATGGAGAATGACTAAATCAAAAGAGACAAAAAGGAAGATGCAGACAGTAAGAAAACACTTGTCTAATGATAGGGATAAGGGATGTACAAAGCAGGAAACATAACTGGCTTCACTGTCCAAACCGATGATGATATTCTGTCAGGGTTATGAGATCAACTTTGTATTTATTTATTGTTAAATTATATATATATATAAAACCCACTTCCACACATTAAAAGGAAGAGCAAAATATGCACACTATGACAGGGAAAACGAAAGGGAGAGTTTTTTAATACAGCGTTGCAATTCTGTGCAAAACATATAAGGAGACCATCCAGTTTGTATTCTGTTACATTCTTCCCTTCGCAGGAAAAAAAATATTTTGAATAAGGGATGCCTTTGTACATGGCTGTTTTCCTGTCCTCATGTTTTGAGAGCCATGATAGGCAAGTAATACAGCACTTTAGTTATCAAAACAGGTGTTATAGACTTAAGGTGGGAGACCCCCCCTAAACCCTATAAATTAATAAATGCTAGGATTTTGATTATTTGGGATAAAAAGGAGAATGCAAGCTGCAGAGGAAGTCCTGGGCTAGCTTCTGCAAAACAGCTTGGCTGGCCTAGAGCAACCAAAGAACAATAGAGGGTCTTTTGCAATACAGTGGTACCTCAGGTTACATACGCTCCAGGTTACAGACTCCGCTAACCCAGAAATAACGCTTCAGGATAAGAACAGAAATCGTGCTCTGGCAGCGCAGCGGCAGCAGGAGGCCCCACTAGCTAAAATGGTACTTCAGGTTAAGAACAGTTTCAGGTCAAGAACGGACCTCCAGAACGAATTAAGTTCTTAACCAGAGGTACCACTGTACAAGAGAACCCCCTCTATCCTACCCTGAAATGTGAACAGAGACCTGTTTGAAAGGTTGCCATAGAAACTATGTGCTTGAGTTGACAGGAAAAGGGAGTTTGGGAACAAGGGTTGCTGGGAGGAGGGAGGAGGAAGAAGGTCTGAGATCCATCTTGAGCAGACTGCCTGAAGGCTGCCTGTGAGGCTGTGGGGTACAAGCCATGCTGTAATATCTGGACTCCCTCCATGCAGACCGAATGAATTCACCTACTCATTATAGGCGAATAAACCATATTTACAAAAGCCACGGCAGTCTCCATGGTGTCTCCATTCTCCAAAGGACCACAGACTCTATGTACCCCATGGGCTCTTGCTACCACTTGGCAGAGAGAGGACAGGCACCCAACTTTTGTAACAATAAGTATAAAATGTGGGAATAATAGTGTCTCTGCTGTACAAATTGCCAGAGTTAGACTTTTTTTTAAAGGACTAAAAAGTATAAATATTTGTAGAACCTCAAATCTTAAAACAGAACAATAATATCTGCATTCCTCAAAAAGGAATAAAGAATGTTTTTTTTTGGAAACTTACAAATGTAACATTATATTGAACACTTAAAGTTATAATTATTTAGTGTGTTAAACATTGTGGCTTGGAAGCTAATTTTTGAAAGGAACTTTCCTATCTTCCCCTCCAACCTCACCTCTAATTCAGCCAAATTAAACATGTGCTTAGCACACTCCTGTGACATAAACTGGAGTGCTTTATATCAGCGGGACATACCACATAATAAAAATGTTTCTCAGTTAATATAATGTTATGAGTAGGGAGTAGGGAGATTCTTCTAACTCCTGGATCCAGCGTGTTAAAATGTAACCCAAGCTAGCTTCCTGTGTTGAGGTGATTGCCTGGGTATTAAGAGAAAAAAGGAACGGGGCCCTGTGGGTGGGCAAGATGAGGTAGAGTTTGGGCTGTGATGTGAATTAGAGAAAAAGCAGCAAGCTGAAGAGAGATCGACAGAGCAATGTTTTATTTCTGTTTGAATCCAAGGCTGCAGTTATGGGAGAAACAAGACCCTTTTGGGGTGTTAATGCTGCTAATGCCTCCATCGTAGGCATAGGAGCCAACTCCTAGGTGCCAAGGGGTGCATGCAAAAAAAGGTAAAGGTAAAGTGCCCCTGAATGGTTAAGTGGAGTCAAAGGCAACTATAGGGTTGTAGCGCTCATCTCACTTCAGATCGAAGGAGCCAGTGTTTGTCCGCAGACAGCTTCCAGGTCATGTGGCCAGCATGACTAAGCCGCTTCTGGCGAACCAGAGCAGCGCACGGAAACACCGTTTACTTCCTGCCACAGCGGTACCTATTTATCTACTTGCACTGGTGTGCTTTCCAACTGCTAGGTTGGCAGGACATGGGAGAGAGCAACGGGAGCTCACCCCGTTGCTGGATTTGAACTGCCAAGCTTCCGATCGGCAAGCCCAAGAGGCTCAGTGGTTTAGATCACAGTGCCACCCGCATCCTTGGTGTACATGCACCACATTATGTGATTATGTGTGGGTGGGGCTTATCTGGCCCCTCCCAATGTTTTATTCAAGTTGTCTATATGTGTAAATAAACCATATATAATAAAGACATCACAGTCTCCGCTGGGCCTCATTTCCAAAAGGAAACACGAACCCCAAGTAAGCGCCTGGAGCCCTCGAATCTCAGAGACTCAGTGGCATGCAACAATATTGTTGACTTTTTCTTCTTGTGTCTATTGAGAGAAAGATGCTGGTTCTAGCTGATGGTTTTCTTCTAGTAAAAGAAAGCTATAACAACCAAACTGCAGTTTAAAAACAAACAAACAAAAAAACAGTCCACCACTCCCAGCAGCCCTTTATTGAAAGTTCTGGTGGAAGCAGCTTATTCCATCCTCTGAAGTGGTTTGAAAATGCACTTTACAGTTTAATAAATATGATTAAAGGTTTGTCATGCTGGAACCCAGCAGCCTTGGGAGTAGCCAGAGCTGCAGTTACAAAATACCACAAGCTATTGTAGCCTGAATGTTATTGTAAGCATTGTCTTCAATTATATTATAGTATCAAAAATGTACCTTTTCATATTCATTTATGACAGGGATGAAAACCTCTTGACCTCTATATGTGATTCTCTAAGATGTTTTTAAGTCACGGGAATAGTCTGAGAATGAATGTGATCTCATTTTATAATTGATGATATATTTAGTATGTCTAATGGGTCTGAATGGAGTTATGAATGGAGATATGTCTGAAGGAATGAATGAGAACCAGATGGTTAGTGGCTTTGAAAAATTAAAAAACTGAAGAATTAAAGATAAAAACTGATTGAATTTCAACACATAGGACTGAGTTGAAGGCGAAAACAGGATGGACAAAATGGACTCCAATACAAAGAACCATAATCAAACATTGAATTTTGCGCCAGGTGAACAGGATGGATGAACTAGTGAACCAGTTATTGGACTGTGTAAAAAAAGATAACATGTCTGGGTGAAATAGAGGACAACCTGTTGTTAAAATATTGGACAAATGACTGTTCTTAGAAGACATGTTGAAAGAAACATGCTATTCATAAGACAGTATGACAACATGCCGGAAACCAACTGTTTTCAACTATAACTATTCATATCTATTTGAGGAATTAGCATGACAACAGCTAGTCCAACCCCCTACAATACAAACAATGTAGCCATACGGGGACCTGAGACTACTATAATTCCTGGGAAGCCCAGGTAGCATCGTGTTCTGTCCTACCTGCAGGACGATGCCGTCCATTGACTCTTAAAAGAGACTGGCCATCTCTTTTAGTGAAGGCCAACCATCTGGTAGGTATGAATGAGAATGAATGAATGTGATGGATGGATGGATGATGGTGGATGGATGGATGAATGAATGAATCATGAGTCCTTATTGCTTGTTAATCAATAAAGGGTTGTAATATGAAGGGAATTGTGTCATTTTGTCTTTCTTGAAAATGCTCTAATAAAGGTAAAAGAGGACTTAACTCTGTTTTTCATGACATGCGCAGACCCTCCAAGTGTCCCTATTTTCCAAGGACAGTCCAGATTTACAGAAGCTGTTCCAGATTTCATCCCGGAATTTCCCGCTTTTCCTTAGACATCCCTATTTTCATCAAATTAATGTTGGGTATGGGTAAGATGACCCTATTTTCATTGGAGAAATATTGGAGGGTATGGAGTTATGCCCCGCCCCCGGAACCAAGAAGATAAGTAACTATACAACCTTTAGAAGACACCTGAAGGCAGTATAGGGAAGTTTTAAAAAATGTTTAATGTTTATATACAGTGGAACCCCGGGTTATGCACACGATCCGTTCCGGGTCGCCATGCATAACGCGTGTGTGCGTAACTTGTACGCATGTATAAAAAACCCCCCGAAAACAGGAAGTCACACGATTTGAGTGCTTCTGTGCATGCGCAAAGTGCGCAGAAGCATTCTGCGCATCTGGCGGTTGCGCGCGCTCCGGAAAACATGCAACACAAGGTATGACTGTATGTTGGAAGCCACCCAGAGTCGCTGGGGCATAAATGGATGGGGTATAAATAATAAAGTTGTTGTTGTTGTTGTTGTTGTGTTGTTGTTATCATTGTTGAATAGGATGTCTCTATTTTCATCTGAGTAATGTTGGAGGCTGTGTGTGTGTGTTTTTTTAAAGTATTTTTATTAAAGATTTTCTTGATTTACAAAGGTGTGTGCAATGTCTCTCTTGTATTTTTCCATGTAACATTTTAACAAATCAGTTTTGGTTGTTGATACATTAGGAAGAAAAGGGGGAAAGAGGTGGGTGGGGTGGGGGGTGACAATGTTTCTATTTTCCTTAATATATGTAGGGTTTGGTGTCAGCGTCTTTTGTGCAGGTTCTCTGTTCGCTTGTGTTCCTTTGGCGGTGAGAGAGGTCGGGATTGGCGTAGGGTGTGATTGTTCATTTGTGGCTGGCTCTGGTGATCTTTGGTTTCCTGTGTGAGTGGGGTTGGTGGGTGTTTTGGATCAGGTTAGCCATATTGATTTGTATGCTTGGTAGATTTTTGTCATTGTCTTGTTGGGCTGTGGGAACCATACTGGGGTGAAGGTGTCTTCTGTTTGTCCCCATGTCATTTTCAGCTTACTGGTTAGTTTTTCTAGCAGGGCTGTTTCGCAAACTACTGTACTTGGTACCATTGGTCCATGCTTACTCCTGACAGGTCTTTCCAGTGTGTGTGTGTGTGTGTGTGTGTGTGTGTGAGAGAGAGAGAGAGAGAGAGAGAGAGAGAGAGAGAGAAACATGGGAATGTAATATTTGTATGTTACACAAGAATAGAGGTGCTATATATTTTACAATATAATCTCCATTAATAGTACAATTATCTGAAAATACACTTTTAAAAGAAAATGCATTGTGCCCAGGACTCTTCTTTCTTGAAATGAAGTAAATCTATTCATTTCACTTAGGTAACTTCAAGCTATGGGATAAAAGAATAAAGTCAATAAGGCTTCTCCATTTCTACTTTGTTCATTAGTCTTATCAATGCAGGTATTGTACCAGACTACCTTCATTTCCTGAAAAGCCTTCAGCCTTTTCCTGTGCACTCTTGACTTTTCAACAGTATCCACTATGCTGGTGCTTGAAATACAGTATAGCTGGAAAATGCCATAACGAAAACAAAGATAAAACAGATTTTTATATATATAAAAAGATGAACACTAGAGAAAGACTAAAATGTTAATTAATATAGTTTTGAATGCATGTGTCATTGAATGAACATGAAGTATTATGGGCTGTAACCAAGGAGGATCCCTGAAATATAATAAATTAAAGGCATACTTATATTTTCAGGAAACCAGATCTAAAATCACTTGGAATGGTCTTCCTATGAGTTAACAAATTAAAAACAAGGGACATTTAGCAGTGGATTGGTGTGTGTCTGCCTGGTGTTGAGTAATGCTACACTCAGGCAGTTTAACTTGATAGTACCTGCTCACAGAACAAGTGATTGATACCGTCTTCCACCAGCACACATCCCCTGTTGTTGGATACTATCCCCTGAGACCCATTCAGTAGATTGGTGAAAGTACTTTCACCCTGCAGGTATGTAGTAGTGGAAGTCTGCTTCTGTGAACACATCAGCATGGTGGATCAGAAAAATAAATTTGTGGTCCCATTCAAATCAGCCACAGAATTACAATTGACTGCAATTATATTAGAACTTCAGTGAGTTTTGCTTTTCCTACAATTGCATTTCACTGTTGTCATTTTATGTATAATGTGGCAAACGCAATGATTAAGATTGCAGGATGCAATCACATATTAAGTTCAGTATTAGTTCTAACATGCTTTAGGTTGCATATACACTTTACATTTTAAACACACACCCTAAGAATCCTGAAAACTCTAGTTTCTTAAGGTGCTGAGAACTGTAGCTCTGGAGAGGGTAAACTATAGTTCACAATTTTGGGGGGGTGCTTTAAAAGTTTGGTGTATGTGCAGTTTTAGGTGTATAGCTCTTGGTTATGAGAGCTATATGAGAATCAATGTTACTTTACAGAATTCACATTATAGTTCCCACAGTAACAATGTTTATCTGCCAAAAGATATGTAAAAACACACCTGTACCATCAAATATTAAATAGGTGCCGTACTCACCATGAAGTTGTTACAGTAAGTACCACACTTTTTAACAGCAAAAAAGAGGTGCCGGTACTGCGAACTCTTGAGTACACCCGGGGGGGAAAAGGCACGGGACCAGCACAGGAAAAAAGAAAGAAAGTGTTGAGCAAATTGCAGGCATGGAAAGGTGAGTAGCAGAAAGTGGCAATTGATCCACACACCCAAAAACACCAAAACAAATAATCATAAACCCTCAATAGAGCAGTTTGAGCCCAATTTTCCCAAATTTAGTAAATTACTCTCATAGTGGGCAACCCAAAAAATACTGAGACTGGTAGTGTTGAAGGATTAATGCTACGTGGACTCCACAAATTAAATGGATTGCAAACAGCTGCAAACACACAGTAAACTCCTCTGTATAGAAGCCTAAGTGGCTAGCTAAAATTAAATGCCTGCCTAAACAAAGATGTCTTATCCTGACGGTGAAAGCAAAAACACAATGAAAGCTAGACAGAACTTCCGGGCAATGGAATTCCTAAAGCTGGTCACTACTAACCCATGCTTCTACAAATATACCAGTCTTCAGATAAAGGTGTGGCATACAGGACAGCGTCTTCAGGTGACTGACTTGGCAAGCACATAGGCAGTCCTTTAGGTATTCTGTTTCCAAGCCATTAAGGCTGTAAAAGGCAAGGCTGTTCCTTCCACATATTACCAGAGCCAGGCCGTGCAGGTGAAGCAGCACCTTGAAGCAGTCAAGGTAACAGAGGCAGTACCCCCCGCTTGCCCTCAAAGCAGAAGTGGTAAGTGGTGGGGTGTGGCAGCAGCAGCAGGGTAAGTAGTGGCACATTCCCATTTCACTTCAGGCGGCAAAACGGCTAGGCTGCCCCTGCTTAGAACATTGTACACAGTGAAGATGCAAAATACCATATAACCAAGCAATCAGAAAGACCACAACAGATTCCCCCAGAGGCCCACCAACTGACATGCTCTCCAGACCTCTGTACAGAGTCCCTAGCAGCACAAATGCACACAGCCTTCAAGCACCATCTTTGCTGTTCACACAAAAGTTGGGAGGCAAGGCTAGAAGCCATACTTTCCCCTTAAGACAGAGCAACTCCAGCCACACAGCACCAGATAGGCAAAATGCACCTGAGAGGACTTTTGCAATCCCCCAGAATCTCAGCCTATGGACCCAGTTGTATAGACCAGGTTTAGACCAGGAGAGGGCTGTAGGTAGAGCCACGGCCACATAAAAAAGAAACAGGTGCAGCACACATGGGGGTGGTACCAGTTCACACAATGGATGCAGTCCTCTCCTCACCCCCATAAAAAGGTGAGTGCACCCCACATAGACCTGAAACTTTGTGGTGCCACAGCCAGAGGAGATGAAGCAATAGTACTCATCAAGTAAATGCCTTCCTCTTAGATGCCTTTCACAGCAGGTCGCTGAAGAAATACTGAAGGGAGAAAGGTGAGAGCTGTTTCCTGGTTCTGCTGGATCTCTCAGCGGCCTTTGACACCATCGACCATAACATCCTTCTGGACCGGCTAGAGGGGTTGGGAGCTGGGGGCAACTGTTATACAGTGGTTCCGCTCTTTCCTCCTGGGCCGTGTTCAGAAAGTGGTGGTGGGGATGAGTGTTCAGACCCCTGGGCTCTCACTTGTGGGGTGCCTCAGGGTTCCGTCCTCTCCCCCATGCTTTTTAATATCTACATGAAGCCACTGGGAGAGATCATCAGGAGGTTTTGGGTTGGGCGTTCATCAATATGCAGATGACACCCAGTTCTACCCTCTCTTTTAAATCAGAACCAGTGAAGGCGGTGAAGGTCCTGTGTGAGTGCCTGGAGGCTGTTGGAGGATGGATGGCGGCTAACAGATTGAGGTTGAATCCTGACAAGACAGAAAGTACTGTTTTTGGGGGGACCAGGAGGCGGGCGGGTGTGGGGGACTCCCTGGTCCTGAATGGGGTAACTGTGCCCCTGCAGGACCAGGTGCGCAGCCTGGGAGTCATTTTGGATCTCACAGCTGTCCATGGAAGCACAGGTTAATTCTGTGCCAGGGCGGCTGTCTACCAGCTCCATCTGGTACGCAGGCTGAAGACCCTACCTGCCCGCAGACTGTCTTGCCAGAGTGGGGCATGCTCTGGTTATCTCCCGGCTTGGACTACTGCATGCGCTCTACGTGGGGCTACCTTTGAAGGTGACTCGGAAACTGCAATTAATCCAGAATGCGGCAGCTAGACTGGTGACTGGGAGTGGCCGCCGGGACCACCTAACACCGGTCCTGAGAGATCTGCATTGGCTCCCAGTACGTTTCCGAGCACAATTCAAAGTGTTGGTGCTGACCTTTAAAGCCCTAAACGGCCTCGGTCCCGGTATACCTGAAGGAGCGTCTCCACCCCCATCATTCAGCCCGGACACTGAGATCCAGCGCCAAGGGCCTTCCTGTCGGTTCCCTCACTGCGAGAAGCAAAACTACAGGGAACCAGGCAGAGGGCCTTCTCGGTAGTGGCGCCCGCCCTGTGGAACACCCTCCCATCAGAAGTCAAATGGAATAAACAACTACCTGACATTCAGAAAATACCTAAAGGCAGCCCTGTTTAGGGAAGCTTTTAAACTGTGACTTGGTATTGTATTTTGGTATTTGTTGGAAGCCGCCCAGAGTGGCTGGGGAGACCCGGCCAGATGGGCAGGGTATAAATAATAAATTATTATTATTATTATTATTATTATTATTATTATTATTATTATTATGGGTGGTTCACTTTTCAACACTGTCAACTTTTCTTTCTTTCTTTTGCACAAATATCCTTCCTTTGATTCCTCCAAATAATAAGACCAGACCTAAAAAAAGTGATAATGCTTAGCTGTCATCACCATGACATCAAGTGACACAACTTCACAGGAAAGAATCCAGAATGCACTCTTAAGATTCTTTTTCTTCTTCCCGAACAGCCTGGTTTGAACTCTGCTCAAGGTCTTGCAAGCTGATCAGCACCAATTGCAAATCCTGCTTTTGTTGGGGCTCAGCTGCACTATTCACAATCAATAACTCCCAAGTGCAGCCGAGCCCAATGGTTTGTAGTCAACATTGATCAGCTGATCAGAGCTGTCTGCAATCTCTTCTGGGATTGATTGGTTGCCCTGATTGTGTTCTATTTTTCTAGAAAGATGGACTGTTGGGAAATGATGTAAGGCCACACCCAGTGGGACTGGCTCCATTCAGGGTACTGAAAACAAGCCCTCTTTGCCAAGGAACAATGGGGAGCACAATTGTTCCCCGACAGTTCTCTGTAGCTGCATCTTACCTGTACTTCACCTGGCATCATACTTACTTACTTACTTACTTACTTACTTACTTACTTACTTTGTAAACCTTTATTAGGCATTGCAAATAGGTCATCATAAAACATCCATATATAAATTTTAAAATATATACAAAACAGCCATGTACAATATGTAATAATGAGGATTTTCATTAACATTTCTTCCCGCTAATAGTGCTTTTCACAACTCTAAGAGATACTATTGACAAAAACTCAGCCACCTGGCATTTTATATAACATGGGTGTGCAACTGGTGTGGAAATGGCCTTGGGCCAAATTAGGACCTCTTCTTCTGTCTCATCCCTATTTTATATTATGCTTTCTTAGTTTTGTTGCCAAGAGGCAAACATACTTAAACTTGATAAGGAAAATTAGTTTACATTTCCCAGACCTCATTTTTCTTGTTTAACAAGAAAATGACTGGTATAACTAAGTATTATATGGCAATTGCTTTGTACTTCCCTGTACAGTGGTACCTTCAGGTTACAGGCGCTTCAGGTTACAGACTCCACTAACCAAGAAATAGTATCTCAGATTAAGAACTTTGCTTCAGGATGAGAACAGAAATCGCGCGGCGGCAGCAGTGGGAGGCCCCGTTAGCTAAAGTGGTACCTCAGGTTAAGAACAGTTTCAGGTTAAGAATGGACCTCCAGAACGAATTAAGTTCTTAACCCAAGGTACCACTGTAATTTGAGTGTCAAAGTTTAACCTACCTGAAAGAAATTAAGTGCAAAGAGAAATTCTGTCTACTTCATATGTTGCATAATCAGGTTTACATGTGTCATGAACTCACTTTTTACTTCTTGGCATGCATCTGTCTGGAGAGACATTGGGAGAATGTGCCATGAGGGCTAAAGTCAAACTGTTGGAGAGTTACAAACATTGCTATGGCTGTAGAGACTGATAAGGGAGAGACATGTTTTGTTGCAGCTGAGTAGATGAAGGCATCTAGCATCACTGTAAAAGATGCACCATGACGTTTCTTCTCTCTGGGATCCTCCCAGTGGTCATGTTGCTTTCACTAAGACACCATTTATGGGCTATATTTGCACTGTGGTTTTCTACTGGAAAACCTATTCCCACACATTGGGCATGCAAACCTATGCTCACACATTGTATTGTTGGTTCACTACTGACACACAAAGATAACAGGTTGAAATTATTATAATTATTCCTTTGTAACATTTATAACCTACTTTCCTCCAAGGAGCTCTGGGTGGTGTTTCTGGTTCTCCTCCCCCTCATACAATCCTACAACAGCCCTATGAGGAATGTTAGGCTGAGAGACTGTGACTGGTCCAAGGTCACCCAGTGAGCTTCATGACCGAGTGGGGATCTGAACCCTAGTCTCCCATGTCCAGTACAGCACTCTAACTCACACTTTCTCACTCTAGTGGTGAGTGAAACTTTCTGGGTTGGTTTGGAAGTGGGCTTAGCTAACAAAAATGTTACCCTATAAAGTCAGAAAAGAGATTGGATATTTCCAAGTCCAGTTCTGTGCCCCCTTTAGACCTTGTTGTGGTTTCAGTGAAGATTATTGGCTCCAAATACCTTTCGCAGCTCCCCATGAAATTCATCCAACCTCTGTTGTCTTTCAGTGTAAAGGCAGGATATAAAGGGAACAGATGGGATTGATCAAAATATTCCCCTTTCTCTTAGGATATCCAAATGTCACCATTTTAACATGAAATACAATGTCACATATTTACCGTATGTTAACAGGGAAATACTGCTGAGTTGCTTATAAGAATGCATATTGACTTTCCCCAGAAAAGTCTGTAAACATGAATACAGGTCTCTACACACAAATATTAATTAAATCAGCCTCTGAAAGTTTGGCCACAGACTTGAAGCCAAACATAACACTGTTCATAAAGTGTTTGCTAAGTCTACAGTGCAAACAAGCAGAAGACACTTCTAATTATTTCTGTGTCTCCAGGCCACAAATAATCTACAGTATGTTGGCCTTTTAAATGCATAAACAGAATTGATTTCTATTTTTTAATGTGCTTTCCTGGACACAATCATTGTGAAGTGCTGATACTGGAAGTAACATAGCGGGAAGAAATCTTTTGAGTGTGGTGCTTTCAAATAATTGCCTATGCTGAGTTGTAAAATAGACCTGGGTGTGCTACCTAACACATTACAGCACCAATAGGACTCATCCTTTGGATTTACAAAGGCTCTCCTTTACACATACAAAAGTTTGAGGATCTGCCCTATTCTCTAGGCCAGGTTTCTGTCTTTTCATAGGTATTCAACATGCCAAATAATCAATTGCAATTAAATGCCAGCAACTCCTTTTCTAAATAAACTTCTGCCTCACTTTATTTTTGTTTCAGTTGCCTCAACTAAAAACACTGAGGCCAGTAGAGACATTTTTAAAAAAGAGAGTGCTACTCCTTGTTCTATGCCTACTGTACACTCTGGTTTTGTTGTACAAATATCTCCCTGAGGAAGAAAAAAATATTTTGTTCTGCAAATACTGACTTCATTGACTTTGCTAGTCCATGAATGAGTTCATTTCCAAGAAATGGCTCCGCCTTCCTGCTAGTACTGCCAAGTACTTTAGTGCCACGTTCTTCATGTTTCTTACTCTCCATATCCTCAAGCTGAATTATTTGCACTTACCTGTACTCAGAGATTTGTCCATTTGTTATCCCACGAAAGAATTTACTTACATAAATTTAAAAGTGTACTACGTGAAAAGATTGAGATTTGAACTGGAAATCAGCAGAACTAATGGCGTTAGTATAAATTGTTTTTAGGAAAAAGTAGGATATAAGTGTTAGATTTGTTAATTTGTATAGTTATGAGATAAGATTATGAAGGTAGTAATAAGAGGATAGATAAGGAATAGAGTAATTGTTAATGAGGATTATAAAGTCGTTATAAAGTTACTAAAGTAAATTTGAAATGAACGCAGCACAGAGGATGGGAGGAAGTCCACTAAGTAATAATTAGACAAGTGTGAGGATGTTAAAGATTTTATTTGTTGTATTTTTACTGTGATGTTTTAATTTTTGTTGTTTAGTTAAGTGTTTTATATTGTATTTTTTTCTTTTTTCTTTTTGTGGTTTTGTAGTGTTTGTATTCTGTTTGTTTTTTATTATGAAATACAATAAATTTTCTTGAATTTTTTTTTTTTAAGTGTACTGAACAGAAAAGTGACTTCATAAAAAAATGGCTCTTCATCTATGGCGTTTATGTTCTCCACACTCACTCACTCATGTACCGGTAGTTTGCTGCAGAAACAACCCAGTTTCAACACTTCACACCAGGGGTGGGAAAATACAGCCTTTCAGTTTTTCTAATCCATCCCAGATCATTTTACCTCTCCCTAGGATAGCCTGTTACCAAACTCACTGTCCTGTGGTCACCTGTGCAACTTTAAAAGCACAGCTGTCATTGCCCATACACTGTTCTTGATGCTCTCTGTGGCTTCCTCTTCCTACTATGAGTTCACGGCCAACGCACATCTAGTATCGAAAGTGCTTGGCAATCATCGCCAGCACTCACCAAGCACCAGAAGTGCCCAGGAAGTACCCAGCCGCTGTCAGATTCAAATGTTTCTCCCATTTCATCCTTCTGAAACTGTTTGAACTGGGTTGATCATAATACAAGGATGAAATAAATATTAGGCAGGGAAATACAAGGAAGAAAAATCAGAGAATGGTGAGGATGCTGTGGAGGCTAGACTTAAGGTAAAGGTACCCCTGACCGTTAGGTCCAGTCACAGACAACTCTGGGGGTTGCATGCTCAACTCGCTCTATAGGCTAAGGGAGACGGCATTTGTCCACAGACAGCTTCCAGGTCATGTGGCCAGCATGACTAAGCCGTTTCTGGTGAACCAGAGCAGCACACGGAAACACCATTTACTTTCCCGCTGGAGTGGTACCTATTTATCTACTTGCACTTTGATGTGCATTCGAACTGCTAGGTGGGCAGGAGCAGGGACTGAGCAACGGGAGCTCACCCCGTCACAGGGATTCAAACTGCCGACCTTCTGATCAGCAAGCCCTAGGCTCTGTGGTTTAGACCACAGCGCCACCCGCATCCCTTGTAAACCTCTTAGTCACATCTAAATCCTACCAAAAAGCACAAATTAAAATAGGAGACTTGAGGGTAAAAGCTTCCTTTTTTGTCCTGACTGGGTATGGATGCTTTCTCAAATGCAAGTTTTCTGATTAAATGTTGTTGCTGGGAGAGAAGCCCAACTCATATTGGCAGCATAGAGTATGGAAGAGTGGATGAATGGCATATGGATGGGTGGAGGGGTGGAATTGTGTGGGGGTAAGATGGTTATGTGTCAACAAGCAGTGCTTTTTCGGGGGGGGGGGGCTCAAAGGTATGCTTTACTTGCGCCTTTTTTTCTAGAGAAGAGAAGCACTGGTTAAAAGTGTGGCACTTTCTATAACACCTTAATGGTGAGTATCAGCACCATTTTTCCTAGAAGAAAAGTACTGTCTCTGACTTACTCACTTTTGTCTTTGTCCCCTCAGATACATTGCTGATATGCGGCCTCTGGAAGGTTGCCCGTGTCGGAATGCAGCTCTCAAAGTGAAAAGGGTTCTTGCCTTACATGAGTTTAAAGCTGGATAGTGCATACACACAATACGTTTAAAGCATATTCCCTCCCCCAGAGTTACAATTCTCAGCACTCTTAGCAAACTACAATTTGCAGAAATTTTTGGAGGGTGTGCTTTAAATGTATGTTGTGTCCACAGTCTAAGTGGATGGGTTACACAGTCATGATTTGTTCTGAACCTGGAAGACAACAAGGTTTAAATTCTAATGTAGCCAGAGACTTGGTGCATTGTAAGAATGCTAGTGGATGGGTGATTAGAAGAATGAGTATAACGAACCCAAAGTATTTTGCACACTGAAGGTAAAATCATATGCTTCGCTGCACAAGCTGAGTAAGAAAGAATTGCAACCAAGAGTGTCCTTGCATTGATTTAAGATTTAAGATTTATTTATTGTCATTGTCCGTATATACACAGTATACACAACAACGAAAATCAAACATCCAAAGACCGGATTTACCATACACATTTGCACATATCTCCAACACTCTCATCCTTATTAAAACATAATCTATTAAAACATAACATAATCCAGAGTATAACATAACCTATTAAAAGCATTGGCACAACATTACACCACAGTAGCACAACAAGTACCGGTAGAAGTTGCATTGTTCATGCTGATTTACAAATTTGATTTTATTTACTTTTAGCTGCTCTTAAGTGAATTTGTGCATTGTTGTGTCCTGTACCCCACCCCTGGGCTCTAATGTTATTCTTCCGAAAGAAACAATGGATAAATATTGTGACAGAACACAAACCTATGCAGTTCTAATGCAGATGCTCTCCTAACATATCAGTTCTTGGGAGGGTATAATGTTGAAAGCACACCTTTTCAATATACAAAATAACCTTCCCCCCATTTACATGGTATGCTGAAAGTACTTGCTTCATAGCCGTTGATGGGTGTTGGGTATTAACTACTGGAATTTATGACACACACGACTTGCTTGGGTTGTGGCTAAGAATGGCAGTCTGATAACGCGAACATAGTCTATAAAGGAGGGTAGCATATTGCTACTGCTTTAAAGATTAAGCAATGTGTGTCTATTCCAACCTTCTGAAGTTTGTAAACAAATGTATTTTAATAACACCATATATCTTGGTCACATCCACATTATACATTTAAAACACGCTGGGTTATGATAATGCTCAGTTCACCATGTGTTTGGAACTTTCAAATGGCTGTATGTGGTTAGATCTGCTGCCACATTTGACATTTTCATGCTGTGACATAAGTGGATGCATGGGCCCCAATTCAAAATAGCACGGCATGTGAAACCTAATGCCTTGGTTCCATCTACTTTAAGGTTTAGAAATATGGCTTGTATTAGTGAAAATAAAATGTGCTCTGTTAGGGCAGGCATAGGCAAACTCCGGCCCTCCAGATGTTTGGGACTACAATTCCCATCATCCCTGACCACTGGTCCTGTTAGCTAGGGATGATGGGAATTGTAGTCCAAAACATCTGGAGAGCCGGAGTTTGCCTATGCCTGTGTTAGGGGGTAATTGTTTGTGAAATGCATATATTAGGCAAAGTTGTGTGTGTTAGAAGAAATACACACATATTCATATGAATTTTCATGCAAACCGTTTTTGTTTGTTTCTAAACGGCAAATATGGACAAATGGGGTGACTCAAACGTAACACTGGAAAAACGAGAAATGGAAAGAACCCCAAACTTGAATATTATTATTAATTTATATACCATTTCTATGCCAAAATTTGTCCTTCCCCGTAAATCAAACCCATGGAAACAAGAGGCAACCTTGTTGCCAGGGACTCTACACCTAGTCATTATCTTAGAGTCCCAGGATTATTGTAGCTTGACAGAACAAGACTGTACTGTACATGTTTACTTTGAGACATTGCTGAATAATGGAGGGAAATGCATGTGAACCCACATCCTGATGACTCCCAGTTTTTTTGCTAATGGTGAACTCACATTTTTCTGATAAAATGTCAGAGATTTTCTTACCCATCCTTCCCCCTAGAAGAAAATGAGTTTGCATTTCCCGCCCCCAAAATATTCTCTGCTAAAAAAATTTTTTTTTTGGGGGGGGGGTGGTTTGACTATTATGCCACAGAACACTTGGTCTCATATATTGAGGAGGATGCAGAATGATGGCCAGTGAAACCAAAAATGAAAACTTGTAGGGAAAAGAGAGATGTGCCATTGCACTGAGCACCATGCAAAACAAAGTTGCCTTCCAGATTTAGTCTGCTGCTACTGCTGAATATTTCAGTTTTGTTAATATACAAAAAGCATAACAAAATAAAAAAATAAAAAAAATCATTCCAGTAGCACCTTAGAGACCAACTAACTTAGTTGGTCTCTAAGGTGCTACTGGAAGGAATTTTTATTTTTATTTTTTCTTTTGTTTTGACTGTGGCAGACCAACACGGCTACCTACCTATACAAAAAGCATGTTCAGCTGTGCTCAGAGACTCTGAAAGTCATGCTGCTTATTTCGATCCCTTTAATCCGATTTGGGGTTCTAATTAACTGTCCTAATGACTTCCTTGGGAATATTGTATAAAACTAGAGGAAATCCCTTTCAGTTGCTCTCTTGCCACTAGTGTTTATTTGCTTTTTGAAGGAGGTGACTATGAACCAGGAACTGATAAGCAGTTTAGAAATGCATTTTACTTCCTGGAACCTGTTCTCATTTTGCAAATTCATGGCTTTAAAAGGAGAATTCTGATCTAATCTGATCAGAGACTGCTGTAGAGTAGCTGTAAGTAGCTTTAAGTGTGTGATAGAGAGAAAGTGCATTTCTAGTTAAAGAGAGCACAAACGCGTTTATTTAGCTGCCCCTTTCTTTAGTGAATGTCTAGTTTCACAAGGGAAAATGATACAAATGATACCTGAAGCCTCCTACTCTACTTTTGTCAATGATTGTCTTGGAGGAATTTTTTTTACTGTTTCTATGTAGTACTATTGAAAACTGTCATAAAAGGCCCTGGGGAGGGGAGTTTTCAAATATCAGAGGAATGCTGCTGTGCTGATTGACAATACTGTAGATGGATAAATGCTTAAACTGCCATGGGTATTTTTAGCATCCTCATTTTTTCTACCTACTTTTGCTACTCTCCCCACCTCCAGATTCCTAAAAACTTTGCATTAAAATGTATGTACGGTCAAGTATACAAATCTGACAATCTGAATCCCCCCCCCCCCGCACAACCGGTCTTTTTTGCTCACTTCTGTTATATAGAAAATTGTGGTGTTTTCTTTTCTATGGTCAACAATCTGTAATCATCATCAGTGACTTTTCTTGACTGCCTTAAGTACTGATCCTCCAGCCGCTTCATATTCTAGACTTTTTCCACTTTGCATGGACTAGCTAATAATCATTTATTATTATTATTATTATTATTATTATTATTATTATTATTACCCCACCCATCTTACTGGATTTCCCCAGCCACTCTGGCCAGCTTCCAACATCCCTAAACAGTGTTATATAATTAGATAGTGGTGTTAGAAACATGAGAGATCCCAATCAATTTCTACTTCATACAATAGACAAGATGTATGTAGAAATAAAGGCTCATCTAGGAATGCTATTCCTGTTTATAGTTGTGGATACTTTTAGGTCAATTATTGGTGTAAAAATTGTTTCACTTAACTCAGCTATCAAAGAGAAGGATTATAAAACAGAGCACAGAACATTTATACAGACATACACCCCCCATATATATACACACACACACACACGCAATACTTTTTCCATCTCACAACTTGCACATTCAAATATGAAACCTTGAAAAGCATTTGGCTTTCCTTTAATTATTAATCACCACACTTTATGGTAAGGGTAATGGATTCTGGATCATTCAAGCAACCTGGATGTAAATGGTTAGCTGCTTGCTTCTGAGTGTTCCTTGACACTATTTTTAGTCTGCAAGAATGATGTTCTCAGAGATTCCTCAGAGAATAGCTCAGGAATATAAAATAAAATTTATGTACTGAGATGAAGGACAATGCTTGTATATGAAGCTGTTAAATGCCAGAGAATTAAAGAACTTTAAAAAATACTAATAGTACAATGCCACTGGCAACTTCACAGCACTAGGTTTAGTTCTGTAGTTCATAACTTTCTTAACTTTTCAAGGCCTCTTGCTCAAGTCTCTCTCTCTCTCTCTCTCTCTCTCTCTCTCTCTCTGTGTGTGTGTGTGTGTGTGTGTGTGTGTTGAATTTACCAGGAGCAGGCGCACCTATTCTCACACCCATGCACCTCCTTAACACACTAAATTATACAAATCTTCCCTTGTCTTGATAGATGGTGCCTGAAGCTAATGGGGTGGATTCCTCTTTTATTGAAGTTCCTCCAGATTCCTGGAGTTCCTTCTTTGGGGCTCTTAAACCATGCTAGGGCCCAAGGTGACCTTTGTAAACGATGCTTGCAAAGCTTTCTTTGTTTTGTTACGGCTGATTCACATGACCTTTTCAAATACATTTATGCTAACTAACCTATGCTGACGCTTCCATAGATTTGCACATATCAATATAGTCATGTATATTATTCACAGCATGTCCAGAGAGCAAGTCAACTGATGGGGGGGGGGGGTGTTGAAAAATAAATTCCCGCAGCATGTATCGAATCCCAGTGACTATGTACTGAATGTGTGCAAATCTACGGGGGGAAAGCAAATGTGTCTTCTGAACAGAAGGTGATAAATTATAAGGGGATGTAGTCACATGGATACATTGAAAGCAACAACCTGTTTTATTTATCTTTTACCATGTATTCATATAAGGATCTGTGTAATTTAATTACAGAATTGGTGCTGAAATAAGGAACAAACATGAACAAGGTGTCAGACAAATTGCAAGCTGGCATATAGGATGAATTTCTCCACTCTGTTTTAGAGTGTAGAAATTTGTAGCTTTTTAATTTATTTACTTTTTGCATACTTCCCCCCCCCCCATGCAATAAATCTGCTATGAAAGGACTAACTGTGCCTACAGAAGAAGGCAGAAGATGCCCTAGTCACATGCTTTCTGGATCTAATATTAAGGCAGGCTAGAAATTGAACTTGTCTACATTTTAACATGCATTTGTCACAAAACTTTATTTGTTATTCTCTTAATTAATAAATAGACTATATACCTCTTGAGATTGCTGCAGCAAGGCAAAACAGATGCACACATAATGAATCTTGCTCTCTGGGAGCCATTACATCCAAATATAATTGCTAAGTAAACACTGTAATGTTCTGCTCCTCCCTTTAAAGCCTCCCTCAATGGAACTTCTTCTCTCATCAGGCAAGATCCCAAAATGATGTGATCAAGTAGACTGGCCAAAAGAACAGGCATAAACAATTTGTCCTATGTCCTATGTCCCCACAATGGTGGGGATGAGGCTAGTAAGGGTGGCTCTGTTTTCCTGCTTGGTGCAATTATTATTGTTATGAGAGCTCAAAAGGGCTATTGTCCTGGGAAGAGAGTTACCTGGCCCAGGCTTAGATTTTAGGCTCTTCTGCTCAGCTTCTGCTGGGCTGGGGGATCTGGTTTAGATATCTGCCCTTGGAGATGGACTGAATGACTTTCCTGAATAGAATTTACCAGTTCATTTATTTATAAGAAAGTTGTAACCTGCTCTACAATAGGAAAGAACCACCTCATGGTAGCATTTTAATCCCTACAAACAATCTAAACAAAAAATAACAGCAAAAATAAAGCAGGGGGGAAACAGTAGAGGCAGAAAAACAACACCACACACACAGGTTTTTTTTGTTGTTTTTTAGCAAAGCCTGCTTAAAAATAATTCAGCTGCCATTTTAAAAGACTTGGGCAAAATAAAAAGACCAGAAAGACATAAGATCAGGTGCCAGGTGAGCCTCCCTGGGGAATGAGTTTCATGAACAGGACTTCAGAGTGGAGTGAGCCCTCAACTCTTGCCACTGTCCACATTCAGTAGGTGGAGAGACCCAGAAAAGCCAGTCCTTCTAGTACCAGGCTAAACACCACTTGTCTGAATTGTGCTAGGAAGGTAAAGGTAAAGGGACCCCTGACCATCAGGTCCAGTCGTGTCCGACTCTGGGGTTGCGGCGCTCATCTCGCTCTATAGGCTGAGGGAGCCGGCGTTTGTCCGCAGACAGCTTCCGGGTCATGTGGCCAGCATGACTAAGCCGCTTCTGGCGAACCAGAGCAGCGCACGGAAACGCCGTTTACCTTCCCGCCGGAGCGGTCCCTATTTATCTACTTGCACTTTGACGTGCTTTCGAACTGCTAGGTGGGCAGGAGCTGGGACCGAGCAACGGGAGCTCACCCCGTGGCAGGGATTTGAACCACCGACCTTCTGATCAGCAAGCCCTAGGCTCTGTGGTTTAACCCACAGCGCCACCTGGGTCCCTTTGTGCTAGGAAACATACCAATAAAACAGTTTCAGGACTGGTAGATGTTCCTTAAAGTTGGTTTCAAAGTCTATAAACTCCTGAGGCATCTTCAAAAGTAGGCCCATATTATTGTGGTCAGGCATTCTCTGTTCAGGAAGGATTGTAGCTGGTGCAATGGCCTTAGCTGATGGAATGTGCTACATGCCGCAAAGGCCTCTTGGACCACCAATTACAAAGCTGGATCCATCAGTAAACCCAGTGATTTTATAATTGATTGAAACATTAATTATTGGTTTTAAATAATTGAAACATTAATTTTAATTTAGTTGAAATATTAAATACTAGTTTTAAACAAATAGGAATGCTGCCATTTAATATGATCCTAAACCTTTAATGAAATTTTAAAATACTACAACATATCATTAAATATTAGCATTGGATCAGGACTGTTTTAAGAAACTGTCCATTCTTCTTAGTCACATATATAGAAAAAAACAAATAAATTTACACCTCTTCTGAAGCATAGCGGTTGGAGGATGGATGGCGGCTAACAGATTGAGGTTGAATCCTGACAAGACAGAAGTACTGTTCTTGGGGGACAGGAGGAGGGCAGGTGTGGAGGATTCCCTGGTCCTGAATGGGGTAACTGTGCCCCTGAAGGACCAGGTGCGCAGCCTGGGAGTCATTTTGGACTCACAGCTGTCCATGGAAGCGCAGGTTAATTCTGTATCCAGGGCAGCTGTCTACCAGCTCCACCTGGTACGCAGGCTGAGACCCTACCTGCCCGCGGACTGTCTCACCAAAGTGGTGCATGCTCTGGTTATCTCCCGCTTGGACTACTGCAATGCGCTCTATGTGGGGCTGCCTTTGAAGGTGACCCGGAAACTGCAATTAATCCAAAATGCGGCAGCTAGACTGGTGACTGGGAGTGGCCGCCGAGACCACATAACACCGGTCCTGAGAGATCTGCATTGGCTCCCAGTACGTTTCCGAGCACAATTCAAAGTGTTGGTGCTGACCTTTAAAGCCCTAAACGGCCTCGGTCCTGTATACCTGAAGGAGCGTCTCCACCCCCATCATTCAGCCCGGACACTGAGATCCAGCGCCGAGGGCCTTCTGTCTGTTCCCTCACTGCGAGAAGCAAAACTACAGGGAACCAGGCAGAGGGCCTTCTCGGTAGTGGCGCCCGCCCTGTGGAACGCCCTCCCATCACAGGTCAGGGAAATAAACAACTACCTGACATTCAGAAAAAACCTGAAGGCAGCCCTTTTTAGGGAAGTTTTTAATGTTTGATATTGTTGTATTTGGTTTCTGTTGGAAGCCGCCCAGAGTGGCTGGGGAAATCCAGCCAGATGGGCGGGGTACAAATAATAAATATTATTATTATTATTATATTATGGCAAGAGGTTTAGAGATCTTTTAACTGCCATTGCAAAACCCAAAATATATTTTTTGCAGTAAGAGCTGTTGTCCAACACAAAGATTGCTGCAACATAGCACTGCCCAAGAACATCATAAATATATTGTGTGATATTATGAATAGCTTTTAGGTCTCATAAATAAGACATTCCAGCTATTTTAGCGAGTAGAATAAGACACAAGGAGTTCTGGACTACGTCTTACTGCCAAAGAGAAAGGGGGAGAAAAGGCTTTCAGAAGACAAATCTTGCATAAGCACAACCTGGATTGCAGACTTGTCCCTCGCTCTCATCCATTCTACTAAGAGCAGCTTAGCTACATTAGGATACCTGCCAGGAAGCTGTAAAGAAACCTGTCAATAAACCTGTGCATAGAATTTCTACCTAAAAGCCTTACTCCAATATAAGTGTACTTTAGGGCTGCAACCTTAATTTTTTAAAATGTTGCTTTCTTGTGTATGGTTCATTGCATTACATCATCAATATGTGGATGACATTTAGCGAAGTTTCTCCTTTCTACCAGGGTTGCATCAAGCAATGTTGGATCAGTGTCTGGACTCTGCAGGCTGTAATGGGCTGGATGGTATGAATTGTAAACATTATTGTGTTCTTTAAAGTATTGTTGTCTTGTTTTTTTGTAAACCGTTTTGAGGGTTTTAACGGGTGTTTGAATCCCTGCCACGGGGTGAGCTCCCATTGCTCAGTCCCTGCTCCTGCCCACCTAGCAGTTCGAAAGCACAAAGTGCAAGTAGATAAATAGGTACCACTCTGGTGGGAAGGTAAATGGCATTTCCGTGCGCTGCTCTGTTTGCCAGAAGCGGCTTAGTCATGCTGGCCACATGACCTGGAAGTTTCTGCGGACAAATGTCAGCTCCCTCGGCCTATAGAGCGAGATGAGCGCGCAACCCCAGAGTCGTCCGCGACTGGACCATCAAGCGGTGTATAAATTTTGTGAAACAAATAATAAACAATAATTCATTTGTTTTGTAAAATTTATATACACAGCTTGACTGTAAAGCAAACAAACCCTCCTCCAAGACAGGAGAATAAAGGAAAAAAATCACAAACCTGCTGTAAAACATTACAAAAAATAAAATACCGAAAAAGATTTTAAAAAATGTTTTTTTTTTAGCAGGGGCCGAAATAGAAAAAGTCAAGGCGCCTGTCTCTGATTAAAACAATTTTGTAACAGCTGGCAACCCCTCGCACGCTCCTCCACACGGGGGAAAGCGCTCGTGGGGTCTTTTTTCGCCCCTTAACGCGAAAGCCACGTCGGCAAAACGTCCCCTCCGAGCTCCCAGCAAAACCGAAGGCCGCTGAGCCGCCGAAACGCCCGCCCTCCTCGCTTTCCCTGCTTTCTGATTGGCGGCGTCGCGCGGTGCTTGCGCTGCAAGGAGCCGGCTGCGCTGCTCTTCAAGGCCTCCGGAGAGGGCGCTTCCGTTTGCGCTGACGAAACCGAGGGGCCGGGAGGCCGGAGAAGAAGAAGGCCGCGCTGTTGTTTTGCCTCAGGTGCTGCTCGCGCGGCTGCTCCTCCTCCAACCCCTTTGCTGGAGCCCTGAGCTTCTTATGAAACACGCCGTAGATTTACAGTATAGATAAGATAAATATATTTTCACAACCACAAGCAGTGCCTCCCCCCGCCCTCGCCCCAACCCTGAGGAAATAGGTAAAAGAAACTTGAAAAGGGCGGGGGGGAAAGGAGGTAACGAATATCTATTGCCTTCGAAAAGAGCGGGCTCGGGGGGGGGGTCGCCGCCGCCGCCATTGCCCCTCCGTGGATGGAGCCTCCCCATCACGCAGTTCACGTCTTCGGGGGGGGGGGGGATTGTGTGTGTGTGTGTGTGTGTGTGTGTCTTGTGCCTGCGATGGCTGGTTTGTCTGCAGCTACAAGGACCGAGGCGGGGCCTTTGGCGGCCCGAAGGAGGGTTTGGGTGGGTGGGTGGGATTTGGGGAGATGCTGGCTGGGTTGGGACCGGGAAGCAGCCTCGGGGGAAAGACGGGGCGCGGGGCGCGAGGGTTGGTCCCGCTTCTCCTTTCCTCCTCCTCCTGTTTCCGCGGCTGCTGCGTCCCTCCCTCCACCGCCATTTCCCCTTCTAATGGTGGCTGCCATCTGTGAGGTTGTTGGCTGGCCCCCGTCTGTATGGGGAGACACTAGAAGAGTGCGCCATAGAGATCTCTATGTGTGTGTGTTTGTGTGCTTGTCCTGCCGCAGCCATCTCTTCCTTTGCCCGGGCGCGCGCCCGTAGAGGTGTGGGCTTTTATAATGTTCTGCCACGAGAAACTCCTCAGCACCGCCGCCGCCAAAGAACATGGTTCTTCATGTTCCAAGTAATTCTAGCTGGGGGGCGGCGCGGCGTTGGTGTTCCGCAATTATGGCGATGGGCGGGCGGACGCGTTATGCTTGCCCGCGGGGAGGAAACGCGTGTCCCACCCTGAAACGCACAACAGCAACGCTGCCACACACATTTGCGCCGTCTTCTGCAGCTTCTATAAGTACAGATGGTTCAAGTGAGCGAAGTCTTACTCTCGCCTCCCCCCACCTCTTTTCGGCTGTTCCGGTTGTGCGTCCTTTTCCGTATGTGGGGTGCCAGAGAAAATGGGCACATCTGCGCCCTGTGCTGAGCCATTGTGAGGAAGGCATTGCGCACCGCGTGGGAGGAAGCCGGTGTGTTTGCCCCATCTCAGCAAAGTCCGCCTGTGGTACTTTCGCACAAGCTTTTCAGTCGATCCTTTTTTAAAATTCAGGACACGTGGCCACTACCCCTTACTGTGAAACAATGCCAACCTCTGCATTCATCTCTATATCTGCGGAGCTTGCTCCTGAGTAAATACAAGGACCCCCCCCCCAAAAAGATAAAATGCCCGTCCAACTCCTCTAGGATATATAGGAGGGAGAGGGGAGCTGGACGGACATTTTATCATTTTTGGGGGGTCTTATATTTGACTCAGGCGCACACACCCGGCAAATTCTAATGGCGCAACTCCTATCCAGGGAAGCAGGGTGGTAGCTTTAATGGGACAAGAGCAGTTGCTGAGGTGGTGGTGGAGTAAACGCACCACATTTTGTAAAAATCAGGTTTACTATTCGAAGATTTCACTTGAAACTGGGGGGCAGAAAGGGGGAGTTACCGGGCACCCATGCCTATTCCTCCCCCACCCACCCGTTGGCACGCGGAGAGGAAGAGTTGAGCCTCGTAAATTCACAGCAGCCTTCTGAATAGAAAGGGGCGCGAGGCCGGCGTCGAGGGGGGTTCCTTGCCCGAATCCGGAATGGGAGATTTCCCCCTAGGAGACCCGCGTCGCTTGGAAGCAGCCTGCAGCTAATTGCCGCGAATCAGGGAGACTCGGGAAGCTCCGTGAGCCGCCCCGGCCCTTCAGCGGCGGAGAAAAGGGGAGGGCGAAAGGGTGGTGAGACACAGTTTTAGGCCCGCCTCTTTCATTGAGGAAATTTAAATTCTTTGTGGTTTTTCCCTCTTAACCAGCTTGCCCTATTCATTTATTTCCGAGGGCAGATGTAGGGAAGGATCAGGGGGAGATCGGGCAAGACAGGAAATTTACGTGAAAATTCATTTAGCGGTTTTTTGCGGGAGAGTGGGGTAGTTTATTTTTGGTTTTTAATATATATATATATATATATATTAACCCATTACCGATGCTTTTAAACTGAGATATACACGA
This sequence comes from Lacerta agilis, assembly GCF_009819535.1. Lineage (NCBI taxonomy): Eukaryota > Metazoa > Chordata > Lepidosauria > Squamata > Lacertidae > Lacerta > Lacerta agilis. The sequence continues at coordinate 2,306,419 of NC_046314.1, read as the reverse complement.
AGCAGGGCGGCAAGGACAAACAACAACAATCTTCCAAACCAACCTTCCTATTTTTCCGAGCGTTTCTTGTAATTTTTCTGGGGAGAAGCGTGTCTTAAATATTTTCTATATTTATAAAACAAGAGTACCCCCCCATAAAGCTCTAAAATGTCGTCGTTTGCAAAAGGTAGGAACTACTTAGTTTTCCTTTAAAGCTGCATGATGCACGGGGATGTGTGTGTGTTTTAAATAAAACTGCTATTTTTCACAAGCAGAGGCTGCAGAAATGCAGTGGTGATAATGATCGGTGGTAAAAGGCTTGAAAGGGAATATCACTTGGGTTAATTAAGCATATCTTCTAGTTGTTGCTCGGGTGACAGCGGAGCACTGCTGGTTTCTCTCAGCTGATTCTTTTAGCTTGTATGTAGGCTTTCTTTTTCTCTCCTTTAAATACATAACATTGCAAAACCGGACTGAAGTGTCTTGTAGCCGCTGGCTCTGAATCTGGTGTCTGTAACTGTGTCCGTCCAGATTTGTTGCCTGGCCTTTCTGCCGACAACAGTCAGTGGTCTTTAAACCTTTATCTACGTATCTTGTGGTTTGGTGTAGAGTAATAGTTTCTGGTGAATTACAGCATGAGATTTTTCTGGTAAGTTATGGCTGTCTCATTCCACGGGGTCTGTGTAAGTGGTTTGATTCTTGGAGACTTCTATTGCGAAATTGGGAAAAGTCCACAAGAAGACGTTTCAGGAAGCCTGATGACTCTGATACATTTATTTTCTTTGAAGAAAAAGATTCTTGCAACAGTGTGAATTATTTTAAATTAAAAGTTTTTTGTGCCCTTTTGTATGCCAGAAACTTTATAATTGACCTACTGGAGAAAACAGATCAGGTTTTCAGTACTTGTGTGTAAATTGTGCAGAATACAGTGCTTTGAACTGAGAGAATACATAAAAAGTCATGTATTGAATTTTTTTTGGGGGGGATACTGTAGAATATATAGTATACCAGTGCAGTATGATTATGTCTTGCTTGTAGGCAGACCAATAAGAGAGCTAAGAGCAAGGTTGATTGAACCTGAAAGTCATCTACCTACAGCCAGGGACTATGAAATGTTCTCCTTATGTGTGCTAGTGCACTTTTAAAGCCCAATACTGGAGGAGGCCATTTTGTGTATAAAAAGGGGAGGTTGCTTATATTTTTCAAAGTGTCAGTTTTATTAGGTTAAAGGTAAATTTAATTGCCTTATTGGAATCTAAACAGTTGTAATTTTAGCATACATTTAAACACTTCGAAATGTCCCCTTCTGTGCTTACAACCTGACATGGTATTTCCCAGCCTGCTGGAGATTTCTACCACTATGAGTAGAAGCTGAGGAGTTTACACATAACAGCTTCCTATTTTCTTTTGCTCAAATGGTTTGTAACTGTATGTTTGGGTGAAATTGCTTCATGGAATGTCAGATTGTATTCCCTTAAATGCAGATAAAATACTGTGAGCTAATTTTAAGAAGGCTAAAACGCAGACTATATAGACTAAGTGTTGGCAAAAGAAAATGAGCATGATCTGTAGGGAACAGTGTACACTGTTCTTCCATTATATTTGATATTTTAAAAAGATAATTGCTATTTAAATTACTACAGCATATTGTTTACAAAGAAGGTAACAGGCAGTGGCCTACACATGACACTTGTGTTGTGTGCCTTGATTCTTTAGCCAGTAAAGTATTCTTAAAACCTGTGTGTTACTGGCTGCATAAATATATTTTGTATGACATGTATTAAAAATCCCTCCTTGGTGCTACTTTGCTCTATGGTAATACCTGTTAACATTTCTGTAAACTAGTTTAAAAAAAGAAACTAACCATGACTCCTGTGCTGTGAGTTTGTATATCGTATTCAGGGAAGCCGGGTTTGGTCCAAACCTTTGCTGAAAATATACTTAAGGTATTAAATCTCCATCTATGATAGCATACTATTTTTCTTGTTTTTTGTTTTGTTTTTAGGACTACTGTTTATGGATTATTTTAAGCATTTAGGCCAAGTAATTTGATGGACTGTTAGCTATTAAAACTCAGCTGCACACTTGGATTTAATATTTATTCAGGCAGATAATTGGTAGATGGCTGGGAAAGAACTTGGTATTTTATCATATGAATAAGGGTAAAATCCTACCAATTCCGAGGGAGAAAAAATGACTGAACTAAATTGCATAGCAAAAACTACATGCTTCCAGAACTGTTGTCCTAAATCCAAAGAAGTGTGCAGGTATGGTTTTCATTGTAACATATAAAACATTTGGTATGGTGCTTTAAAAGATCAGTCTCCATAAAACACAGAGCGAATGCAGCCAAAGTTAAGTGCTTATAAGACTACAATCCAATGCATACCTAGTCCCAAAGAAGTCCCATTGAATTCAGTGGAAATTGTCTTTGAATAAAAATCAATAGGAATGGAATATCCTTTTGATTTCAGTGAAGCAGAGCTAAGTTGCATGCTTAACCCTCCCACTGAAATGAATGAGACTTTGGCTGGATCTTGCCTAGTCTTCCTCTAAATTCAATTTACACAGCCAGATTATAACCCTTAATTTTTACATGAACAATTTTTTTGGACAGATTATTGGGACTTAGCTCACATAAGCATGATTTCCAACTGTTTAACCAAACCCTTCTTACTGAATGTGACCCTAATATAAATTTGGGACATGTGTTAATAAGAGTATTGCTAGACAAAGAGACCACCTTTCTTCTTGCACTTAACATTTAAATGGCACTTGCCTAACGATCACACTCTTCCTGACTCATCACATTGTTAATCAACAACTGTCTCTGAATTGTTTAAGAAGGCATGTAATTGGTGATGTGTTAGCCAGGGCATTTGGGTGTCCCCTAGTTTGTATTGTATTTCTTGTGTTAATATGGGTTTGTTATTTTTGTAGAAGTCTGTTAGGCAGACTTTGGTTTGCCAGGTTTTGAGTAGTAAAATCAGCAGCAACTAGGCCCTTGACAACCTTCAAAAACCTAACAACAAAAGGACACAACAAAGGGATGGTATCTGCAGTATACAAAATACTACTCCAAAATCCTACAAACCCCCTAGATGTAATAAAAAAAACCCCACCCAATGGACCAGAATGTGGTCTAAATCTCCTTTCAAATACATATCAGCAAAAAGAAAAGAACTCAATCTGAATCTCACTTACAGGTGGTACCTAACACCACAGGAACTAATGTTAATACGCCCAGGAACCTCATCAAAATGTTGGAGAGGGTGCAACTCCACAGGCACATACCTCCACATGTGGTGGGAATGTCCTAAAATCCAACTCTTCTGGACATCAATCATACAAGAAATATGCAAAATAACTAAGCAAGTATTAGAAGTCACCCCAGAACTGGCCCTACTAAACATCTTCCAAGACAAGAATGCTTACTCACAACACAAAGAGCTCATAATCCACCGACTCTCAGTAACCAGAAACATAGCCAGACACTGGAGACACCTGTCAGGAGTAAGCATAGACCAATGGTATCAAATAGTATGGGAAACAGCCTTATTAGAAAAACTAACCAACAAACTGAAACTGACATGGGGACAAATAGAAGAAGATGCCTTCACCCCGATATGGTTACCCTTTTTCACATACACAGCCCAACAAGACAACAAAAACCCACCAAGAGCAGCCAACAGTGGCTAACCTGATCCAAAAACACTCCCCTCCCAAACATGAAAACAAAGTTGTACTCTTTAAATATATTTCAACTCCAGGCATGTTTGGATGATACTAATTATTTGGATCTGTTCTCATCTCGCTTCTAGTCTGGCTATGGGACTCAAACTGCTTTGGAAAATCCTAGTGAATGATTTTCATCACCTTTAGCAGAGTGCAACCCTGTTACTGCATCTGGACTCGCTCAGCAGCTTTTGATACTATCAGCCATGGTATCCATGCTTTGACAAAATGGGACTTTGACTTCCGGTTTCTGCAAATGGCAACAAGGAGTGCTAGTCCGATTGTCTGATGGACTCGAGCCCCGCGGAGATACAGGGGGAAGCACCAAGGCGAGGCGCACCCCCTTAAAACCCTTGAGAGGGTTCTCAAGGTGTTGAGGGTTCCAGCAGTCTGCAAAAGGGCTCTCCTGCGACCCTCAAACCCCTGTTCCAAGAGAAACGGGGAGTGTGTGGGGAACTGGTGACTGAGCCTGCGGACATGGCAGTATTGCAACTCCGCGGAAGCGAAGCCTCAAACTCCCCCCCTGCAGCAGAGATCTTCCGGAAACTACATTTAAGCTGACAGAAATGTAAAGAAGATTAATTATTGGATTTAATTAGGCTGAATTCGGCGCCAGACGGAGGAATAAAAAGAAAGTTAGATTTCTAGCCTGTCACCTACACTTTTTACATTCCAATGAAACTGGTAGGAGAGGTCAATTGGGGGCTAGAGCAGAGGACAGCTGCATATTCCTGCATTGTATGGGGTTGGCAACTCTATGATTCTATGAAATCACATTTTGTATACAGAAAACACAATATCTTCTGTTTTATCTGCATATCCCAAGGAGGCAGTAGATACATTAACCAGGTATTTGGAGGCAGTTGTAGGATAAGGGCAAACAAGGTGCAACTTGGAGTTAGTGGAAGACCTCTGATCTGATGAAGGTTTGGAGTCATTTTTGGACCAGGCTTCCCCCGACACTGCTCCCCGATATTAAGGTTGGGGTACTCCTTGGTCTATTGTCACCTATGGAAGCACAGATGACCTCTATATAAGAGGTCTGCCTTTGGCAACAGTTTGGGAACTGGTGCAGAATTAAACCCCCACCCCAAATACTTGTGGGGGCCTGGCGGTTTGATCAGATCACATCAATTTTGCATTAGCTGCATTGTTTTCCCAATTATTTCCAAGTTCAATTTGGTATTGATTCTGACATTTAAACCTCAGAATGGTATAGAATCTGATGAAGGACTGCCCAAGAATGTGACCAAATGCTAAGATTTGCCTTTAAAGCCCTGGTCAAGATCTGTTGTTAAGGTTGATCTGGTTGGTGGGCTTTTGTGATGATGATGCCATGCTTGTTGAATTTCCTCCCCGGGAACTAATGCTTAGTACTCTCGCTTACAGCCTTTAAATGAACACTTTCTATGTTCATTTAATTTCTCAAATATGATTATTTACACTCTTACCTACCAAACTATGTGCACATAATTGCATTGTACCAAAGAGTTTTTGGAATGTCAGTGTCTCCCCTTGTCTTCTGCTATAGTGCATTAATTGCAACACTTTCCTGCCTGAAAAACAAAAGTGGCTATTGCAAGCTTAACAGAGGAATTAGAAAGCGCCACATACCTTCTGATATAATGAAAGCCATTAAACACGTTTGAACTATTTCCACATAAAATAAAAGTGCTCTGGGCAATTATTACAACACCTAGAAATGCCTTTCTATTGAATCAGGAGTGTTGTAAAAGGAAAAGGAAAGTTTGCATGTTGAAACAGACATTTTCATCTATGGATGATTTTGAACTTTGTTCACAATTTCTATTACAAAAGAAGATGTGTGTTTCAGAAGCTTGCTTATATTTGTCACTTCAATTTTTCCCCCTAGAGCTGAATTCCCAAATTAATCTTGTGTTTTTTTTCTTGAGACTACCATTATGTTCAAGGCATTTATGCATTAAAAAGGGGAGTTTGTTTTAAAAATTACCAAAGCAATATAAGGCAGATCAGCACTCTGTCTTCATTCTAGATGCTGATTTTGTTCTCTGCATGTGTGAAATAAGTGGCTTTAAGAGACAAAGTAAATACAGATGAGAGGGATAGAGCAATTCACTTTTTGTGTTTAATGGCTGAATACCTGGATAAGGGAATGTTGTTAAGGGAGGGATATAATAACAGACAAATTACTGGAGGCTAACTGTCATGGAGCATGACAGTTCATGAGCAGGTTTCTATTTTTATATGACATATATTGTTGAGAGGAAAATTGTATTACTTGGCAAATCTGCAATGCTTGGCGATTGAACAGCCTGATGCCCTTCCTTGCAAGATTGCTATTAGTTCTTAGATTTTTGTTGATGGCCACATTGTCTGTTATTTCAGTACATATTACAAATGGAAGTGCATCCTCCTCCTTGGGTCCATTGATTAATAAAATGGAAGCATGGTGTGACTTTTAATTCTGTAGAAAATAAATCTGAAACAATACAAAACTGCTTTCTAATGCATTCTTAGTTACCTACATTTTACCACACAAACGTTTGGTTCCCATCTCTCTACCTCTCTCTGTTGTATAAAGATTTTAGCAAAGCGATGTCTCAGGCCGGTACTTCCCAATTCCAGGAAGCGATTAGACAAGAACTGGAATATTCCATGAAAGTGGAACTGGACAAGATACTTGGTACTGCACCACAGAATGAAGTAGAGGTAGGGACTTCAATTATTTAAATGTGCATGAGGGATGTGCTTTTGATATGACTTCTAAAAATTGAGAAGAATATTTGAAATATGGGCAGATGAACATTTTCATGTTAAATTGGTTGTAAGTTGCTTTGGGTTGCCTTAGGCAAGATAAAATGACTAACAAATTGAATAAACAATATATAAATGAAATAAGTTGTAGATAAGACATCTTTGGACCTGCTAATCATGTAAAACTCAGGCCTGTTGAGAAACTCTCTTGCTCTTTAGTATGTACTTCCATAGACTGTAGTAAAGTACAGTTTTATTTAGAATACAGTCTCTAGTATATTGCTTTTCAATTTGTTGAAACTAATGGTGTCTTAAGACCAGATCAGCTGATACATTTGCCCAAACTGTGTGATGACAGAGTGTGCTTTTTCTGCCCAGCCACTTGGGACATTTGCCTCACTCTGACATTGCAGATATCCGTGCTTGGATATTATGAGACATCAGTAGGACATTGTTGGATGTTACACAGTGGAAAATCCCAAGATGACTACAAGCTCTACATGTATAACTTGCATAACTGGGTGGATGGGCAACAAGTAGCAGATGAGAACCAGTGTAAGTGCAAACTGATGCATTTGGGGGAAAATTTCCCAACTTCACATGCACAGGATCTAATTAGCTTTAACTACCCTGTGAAGCTCACTGAAGTGAAAACAAAGCAAATTCCAGATTTGAAATTATTAGATAAGGGACTGGAAATTAAAACAGCAAGTATTAGAATATTATACAAATCAGAGATGCAGTTAATTTAGTATGTTATGTGTAGTTCAGGTAGTTGGTTGTCTTTTCAAAAAGGATGGTGTGCAGCTAGTAAAGGCCATCTAAAATAATTATGGAATTAGAGAGCTTTTCTTGCCAGGAAAGGCTAAGGTGGCTGGGACTTCATAGTTTAGAGAAAATACTCCTAAGAGAAGAAGTTACATCTTTGAACTTAGTCAATAAACTTTTTTTTTTTAATTTCTAAGAAATCTTTGCAACGCCTTTGTAACATAATCTAGAAGTGCATTCAAACCATAATACACTGAACAATTTTGCCCTTGCTTTTATCTAAAAATTATAAACTGCTTGACTAAGAAAAAAACCACAAAGTGTTTTGATGTCTTGTGAGCTGCCTCCCCCCTGCCATGAGGTGGTGGAAGTGTCTTTTTCTCCCTTGAAAACTACCCAGAGCTGAAGGGGAAAGTTGGAAGAGTAGCTAACACTCTTTCTCATTTCCTCTTTTAAATTAAATGTGCTTTTCAAGGCTCAGAATTATTCTGCAGGATCCAACTTTTTACCCAGGTATATTGGGAGAACAGTGTGTTTGTGTGCTTTCTGTCTCTCTGGGATAAGGGTCTATATCTTGGGGAGGGGAGAGAAGTAACCAGATGTGGTGATGCCCATGGCACTTGCTCAAAAATGCATGTCTGTTCATGGGTGTATAAAGATTTTTGACCACTCTCATTACTAAGTAAAATTAAAACACATTAACAAAATGTGAAATGGAACAAAAACCCCTTGACCACCAGCCTAAAAGGAAAACTGAGTTGGGGCTGCTATAACCGTCATTGCAGGGAGGGTTCCACAATTAAGGCACTCCCATCAAAAAGGAGTGGTGTGACATTTATGAATGATTAGAAGTGAGAATGAAGCATTTGTTTCTTGACAAAACTAATAATTGACATGGAATTCCCTAAAAGATGTGGTGGGTACTAGGTGAGATAGCTTTAAAGAAGGAATAGACAGATGTTAGGTTTATTAACGGCTATTGGAATCTGGTTATACCTCTGAGTCTCAAAGTTTCTTGAGAATTTAATGGAAGAGAACCCACCAGTCACTTTTCCATTATAGGGTCTGTTTAATTTAATGGGAATTGTAAAGAAACTCAGTTTCACTGGGGCTTGCATAGGAGTTAATAAACATTTGTGCTCTTGGCTAATACTACTTTTAAAAAACTTGCCCTCTCATGTCTTTTTTTCAGCACACCAAGAAAGATCTAGAAGGGTTTAAAAAGCTCTTTCACAGATTCTTACAAGAAAAGGGACCTTCTGTGGACTGGGAAAAAATCCAGAGGCCTCCAGAAGATTCTGTAAGTTGCAACATTATGTGAATAACCCCACTGCAGTGGATTTTGTTTGTTTTGTGAATCCACACCCTTTGCTTGCTGAATGGGCTGTAAAACCTTCCAGTAACCAGGTTTCCACCAACCAGTGTTCTTCCTCTACATGCCACATTGAAGTCAATAAATCACACGACATATCCTCAAGATGTGAGGTGGTCTCCATCACTTAAGAGATCATAGCCAATATTGGCAACTGACCTCTGGGTGGTGGAGATTGTTTCCAAAGGTCATGTCCTGGAATTAGAGAATAAAAGGTTTGCGTTTAAAAGTGTTTTTCATAAATTCCTGTTCTTTTTGGGTGCTATAAAAGTCAAACAGATCTTGAAGCAAAGCTAGAAGAAGGTCTACAGAAACTGGTTTGACAAATGCTGAGTGGCAGAAATAATGAGAGAATATTTGATGGGGCACCCAAATTTTGATGTTTCTGTGGACATGATATGATAGCAGCCAATAATCAAAATGATTTTTTTAGCATTCAGATGTTTATCTAGATATGATTCATCTAAACATTGATTTGACTAGCTCATAAGAAAGCCAACCACTTTGTTTATGCAGAGGACCATTTTCGAGTCTGTGTGGCAGCCAGGTTTATGTTCTTAGCATCATTGCAGTCTATGTTTTTAGTTGCCTTGGTCTTCTTATGAGCATGGTGAAGGTATTAGTAGATTATTACAGTGGTTATGTATGACCTTTCAAATCCATGAAAACACTTTTCACTGTGTAGCATTGCTTCCAAAGATTCCCTTTACTTTCTTCCTCTAATATAGTACAGTATAGCAAAAATGAAATTTTATGGTGTCTCTTCGGGACACAAAATATTTTAAAGTCTTCAATTTCTGCAGTCATCTGTTTGTAGTGAATTTCCTATCTTTAACTTGGTTCTATGTTGTACGTCAAAGGTACTGTTATAATGAAATTTTGTGTCTTAGATGTGACTTTAAATAAAAACAGGCATGTGTAACTGAATAATGTATGCATATCTTTAATCTCAATGTTAACTTCTTTTTTAAAACCAACAACAACTTTGTTTTGAATCCTTATTCTGGCAGTGGGAAAGAAAGATGAATTTTAACCTCATTTGAACAGTATGGACCATGAAGTCATATGCAACTGTGGCTTATTTTCAGCCTGAAACTACTTTATCAGACATGTAATTTTAAAAGCTGTGATCTGCTTCACTGAGCTTTACCAGTTATAATTAATTTTGAGATAGTCACAATTATGTGCATTACAAGCCAAAATGTTGTGTCAGTTGAAACCTGCAGAGTATTTGCAACAGCTGTTTCGGTTCTTGTGTTGCTCTGAATGCTTCATAGTGACCTCATTTATCTGTTTGGCTTCATAGCCTACCCTTCACCATAATTCAGTAAAATGATTTTAATAAAAATTAAAAGAACAGTTAAAACCAGCAACACTACTACAAACCCAAAATTTAGAAAAAGAAACATACGTGTCAAAAGATTAGAAAAGTGAAGGTCACACAAATGGAAAAACATGAAAGTTTGCAGTAAAAAATCAAGCTATACTTAACAATAAATGTTTACTGATGGCTTTTATTGAAGCCTGGTGCCAGGAAAGGTACTTTGTGATTGAATTGATAAGGGGCAGGGTGAAAATTTCATCTAGTATCTAACATTATTGTTAACAAACTCTTTAAAGCTTGTCTTTAAAGTATTACCTGTACTATAAAGTTTTCAATAACAGAATTGGCTAATGTGAAGAAGCTACAGTGAGTAAAATTATGAAACCCTAAAAAATTAACATGCTTTTGATCTAGAAAGGCAACACTCTTACACGTCTGTTAGTGTATCTGATTAATAATTAACACACATATTAGCTAAGAAACTAGTAGAAATTGAAAATGACATACTTGAAAAGCAACTTATCTTTGTGGAGTGGAAGTTCAAAATATATTGCTCCCAGCTTAAAATGCAATCAGTTGTTAACTAGGATGGCATACTGCTAGCAAAGCTAAAATGCGTTTAGAAGTAGGCCTATCTTTAGTTTAGAGCCTCCTCTTGAAGTAAAACTTCTAAAGAAGTATTTTAACCTAAAAAAGAATTTCAAATCTGAACAGTAACTCTAAAGCTCTGTTGTGTTATTTTTTAAGCATACAAGACACTTCAACCATGTACTGTAAATAACATGAATAATTCTTAAAATCTATTGTTTTCATTTCAGATACAACCCTACGAGAAGATAAAAGCAAGGGGGTTGCCTGATAGTGTTGCTTCAGTCTTAAACAAGCTGGTTGTAGTGAAACTGAATGGTGGTTTGGGCACCAGTATGGGGTGTAAAGGCCCCAAAAGTCTCATTGGTGTGCGAAATGAAAATACCTTCTTGGATCTCACAGTTCAGCAGATTGAGGTAACTTGTTTTTGTTTTCTCTTCGTTAACAAATCTTTATAGTAGGGGTGGCCTTCGGGTTACTGCTGAATTATCTCCAACTCCCATCATCCCTGACAGTTGACCATGCTGGCGGGGCTGATGGGAATTGGAGCTACCTCTGTTTTATAGACTACTAGCTGAACCGGCTCATTGCTGTGGCTCATTTTGTGAAATGGAAAAGGAAGATGTAAAAGAGAAAGCTTATCCTGTTGAACTCCCGCCTGCCTCCTCTCCCTATTTCCCATTTTCGCTTGCCTCCCCACAGCTTCTCCCGTTGAACTTCCGCCTGCTTCCTGCTTGTCTTTCCCCCGTTTTCGCCTGCCTCCCCACAGCTTCTCCCGTTGAACTCTTGCCTGGCACCTCTGTCTCCCTCCCCCCGCTTTCACCTTCCTCCCCACAGCTTCTCCCATTGAACTCCTGCCTGCCTTCTCTCCGTATTTCCTGTTTTCGCCTTCCTCCCCACAGCTTCTCCCGTTGAACTCTTGCCTGCCTCCTCTCCATACTTTCCCCGTTTTTGCCTTCCTCCCCACAGCTTCTCCCGTTGAACTCTTGCCTGGCACCTCTCTGTTTTCCTCCCCCCCCCACTTTCACCTTCCTCCCCACAGCTTCTCCCGTTGAACTTCCGCCTGCCTCCTGTTTGTCTTTCCCCCGTTTTTGCCTTCCTCCCCACAGCTTCTCCCGTTGACCTTTTACTATCTCTTCCCCCCCCTCTGGAAACCTGATACATGGTACAGTCCGCTCTGGCATTGAGCCTGGGGTCAGAAGGGACCATAACGATGCAAGGAGGGGTGGTGGGGAACTGGTAGGGTCCTTATACATTTGTGTGCGGTGCTTTTTCCTCTTCTGATAACTGGAGTTTCGTTTGTAAAGCGACACAGGAGTGCAGAAAGGATTGTGTGTGGAGACAGGATAGGGAGTGAAGCATAGTTGCTGAGCTTTCTCATCCTACATTCCCCCCCCCCCCGCCATAAGGAATGGTATGGCCCAGGCCTAAAAACCTTTTCCTGCCTGGAGCTGAAACTACTAAGAACATTTCTGGCTGGGGAAGGAGAGTTTTAACTGTTTTTTTTTGGCGGTAAGGCCCTTGGCAGAGGCTGGGGCTAGGGAGATTAATAGGGGGTTGTCTCTGCTGTCTTAAAATGGCTGACTGAGGTGAAGGAGGTTTTTGGATCGGCGCACAGTCTGTGACGCTGCCCTGCGATCAGCCTTTCTATTGGTTGTTGTTCAAAGTCTTCAGTTCTGTTGCTGGTGACACGTAATGTGTGCGCCATTTTTTTTTTGGCCTTTATTCTATATTTTAGGCATGATAGGTGTGTTTTTTTGAATTTTTATTATGCTAGATCCTTCCCCCATGTTCATGTTACGCTTTGTCCTAAATTTGATGTGATTTGGTCCAGTGGTTACGGAGCAAGGTGGTGTCGGCCGCACACGCAATAGGAACATATATATATATATATATGTGAGTTGTGCAGGCAGAGCTCTAACACTATAATTTTTCATTGTTCAGAAATAGTATTAAAATATTTAATTGTTACTACAGTCTCATAAGTAACTAAGATTGTCACCCTAAATTTTTATAACAATAGCCCATGGGTAGAGCATGTGGAAGCTTCCATTAAAGTTTGAAGCAAAACTTAATCTCCTTTTAAAATACTGGTCTGTGTATAGTACATGGGACGCGGGTGGCACTATGGGTTAAACCACAGAGCCTAGGGCTTGTCAATTGGAAGGTCAGGGGTTCGAATCGCCATGACGGGGTGAGCTCCCGTTGCTTGGTCCCTGCTCCTGCCAACCTTGCAGTTCGAAAGCACGTCAAAAGTGCAAGTAGATAAATAGGGACCGCTCCGGCGGGAAGGTAAATGGCGTTTCCATGAGCTGCTCTGGTTCACCAGAAGTGGCTTAGTCATGCTGGCCACATGACCTGGAAGCTGTACGCCGGCTCCCTCAGCCAATAAAGTGAGATGAGCGCCGCAACCCCAGAGTCGTCTGTGACTGGACCTAAAGGTCAGGGGTCCCTTTACCTTTAGCCTATGTATAGTACTGTGAGCATACCAATTATATAGGGTTACTTCCCTGGGACAAATGGTTTATGAAATATTGGTACTCTTATCTTGAAAATTTCCCTCCAAATGCCCAACCAAAATTGATAAGCCTACTTTGAAGTGAAAGGCTAGTGTTTTCTTTGCTTTGATGATACGCCTTTTCCAAAGCAATGGACACTGTATTTTGTTAACTTTCTCGTTCATTGTTGATCAGGGAAAGCAACAAGGATTTATGCTAATGCTTAAGTTTAATCATCCCCTCTGAAGGAGGGCAGTGAAGAGAGCAGCTACTGAAAATAATTTTGAAGAATTTTGTGGAAATTTGAAGAGTTTCATTTACTTTTATTTTTTTATTTTTTTACTTTTCAGGTTTATACATTTCACTGATTTTACAGTCATGTTGACTTTTCAAAACTTGACTTCCTTTCCCCTCTTTCTGTGGTTCCTTAAATTTATTTTTAATTTCTTCTGCATATCCTAATTAACTTAATTTGCCTATTTATTCAACTTATTAAATATATACTCTTATGACACTCCAGGTTATTAGAATAAACCTGTCAATGTTCTTATCTGTTTACAATTTATCTGTAAATAATTAATAAACCATTTCCATTCTTTTATTAAAAGTTTCTTATCTTGATTTCTTATTTTTCTGGCAAGTTTTGCCATTTCTGCATATTCCATAAGTTTTTGTGTCCATTCTTCCTTTGCTGGGACTTCTTCTTTCTATTTTAGGGCAAGTAACATTCTTGCCAAGGGACCCAGGTGGCGCTGTGTGTTAAGCCACTGAGCCTCTTGGGCTTGCTGATCAGAAGGTCGGCGGTTCGAATCCCTGCGACGGGTTGAGCTCCCGTTGCTCAGTCCCAGCTCCTGCCCACCTAGCAGTTCGAAAGCACATCAAAGTGCAAGTAGATAAATAGGTACCACTCCAGCGGGAAGGTAAACGCCGTTTCCGTGTGCTGCTCTGCTTTGCCAGAAGCAGCTTTGTCATGCTGGCCACATGACCCGGAAGCTGTCTGCGGACAAACCCCGGCTCCCTTGGCCTATAGAGTGAGATGAGCGCTGCAACCCCAGAGTCGGACACGACTGGACCTGATGGTCAGGGGTCCCTTTACCTTTAACATTCTTGCCACTGTAGTCGCATACATGAATAAGTTTCTATACAGTTTAGGTAGTTCTGTCCCTATAATTCCCAAGAGAAAAGCTTCTGGGGTTTTTTATGAACATTATTTTAAACATCCTTTTTATTTCATTATATATAATTTCTCATTAAGCCTTAACTTTACTACAAGACCACCACATATGATAAAAAGAATCTTCTTTCTCTTTACATTTCCAACACTTACTTGATTTAGATTTGTACATTTAAATCAGTTTACTCGGTGTTAGATACCATAGATATATCATTTTCATATAATTTCCTCTTAAACCATAGCATGCTGTAAATTTTATATCCGTATTCCACAATGGTTCCCATGCTTCCATGTCTATATTATGACCAATATCTATTGCCCAATGTATCATTGAAGATTTTACTTGCTTGTCCTTTGTCTCCCATTCCAAAAATATTTTATACATTTTAGACAGCACTTTTATATTACCTCTCACCCGTTGGGATATTTGTTCCCCAAACCCTCGTATCCTGTCTTTCTTAAATACCTAATTCAAATGATGATATTGTATCCATGCTGTTAAATCCTTAAATTCTTTTAATTGTTACTCTCCTCCCTCTTGTTTTAATAAATTTCTATAAGTTGTCCACCCTTCTATCATCACTTAAATTGATGCTGAAAAGATAGTACGGTCTCTGCCAGGTGGCCCTTATTAAATGAATTTCTAGTATTTATGGAGGAGGGGACTAGGATATACCCAGGGTTGGAACTCTCTGGAACTCAGTTCCGGTACCTCTCAGGTGGGCGCCATTGCCGTTACAAGAGCAGAAGGGAGGCATTTATGGTGAGTTCCAGCATCTCTTTTTCTAGAGAAATAACAATGGATATACCTTCCCATAGGCTATAGCTATTATATCTACTTTACTGCTTATGTAAATAATGAAACTGTGTGACGCACAAGTGCTTTTTCGATTGATTTCAGCTGTATTGAAATTGTGTGGCAGTGGATTGATGTGAAAGTATTTAGCTGCTTAGAGTTACAACATTCTCAATGCTAGTTTAAGCATTTTATAAGCTCCTGCAGAAACTTTATTTTTATCTCTACCTTTTGCATGGAAAGCTGGGGAGACTTTACATTTATAGAAAATAAGATTAAAAAGGTGGATATTTGAATTTCCTTCGAAATGTATTCATTTTTCTGTCTCAAGCTGAGCAACAAACTGTGGCTGTTACGTGTCACAGTTTTCCCTATAGTTATTCTCTTTGGTGGCGGCAGCATTGTGTGTGTGTGTGTGTGTGTGTGTTTGTTTGTTTGTTTGTTTGTTTTAAGCAGTTCAGTAGGAATCTATTCTGCTAATTTCTTCTGACTTCTGTCCATTGGACCTAAGAATGTATTCTTTGATCATTGTCCTTGAGTAAAGGATGATGCAGAGAGTTACTTTTAAGATGGCAAAATTAATCCAATAATCCAATAGTGCTTTCCAAATGTTTTTATTTCTTTACAGCATCTAAATAAAACCTACAATACAGATGTTCCTCTGGTTCTAATGAACTCATTCAACACTGATGAAGACACAAAAAAAATCTTGCAAAAGTACAGCCACAGTCGCGTGAAAATCTACACTTTCAATCAAAGCAGGTATTGACAGCACTTTGTTTTAGGTCATAAAAGCTACACGACTAGATGCAAGAAAGGCATATTCTGTATATCCATTATATCTTAACCCCTCCCAATTTACTTCCATTTGGGCAATTTGAAACAACTGCTTGAGGTCATTCCCTTCCCCTGTATTCTTGCAATGTTGTGAGAACGGGAATCACTTCTCACTATGTAGCTTGACCATCCCTCTACAGTGTTAGAGGCAATTTTAAGCAGCCCTTGCCCCTATATGTTGATTTTAAATTGTCCTTTGAGATTAAAGCGCATCAAATTCAGAAATACACACTTTTTCTGTGAGCCACATGTAGTATAACTAAGTGATAGCTGATGTTTGGAGTTAATTTAATTAATTTATTTAAAGAATTAAAAAAACCCACTCTTCAGCAAGAAAAAGAAAAGAAAGAAAAAGCTTTCAGAACAGCTTACAGGTCACTTACAAACATATCTCAGCCATCAGGCTTGCAATCTAAAAATGCGAAAAGAAAAGAAAAGAAAAGGGGATTGGAAGAGAGGAGGAAATAAGCTAACTCAGATACAACTTTTTGGTTAAAAGTTCTTCTAATGACCAGCTGGGGTGGAAGAATTAGATGAGAGGAGGAGCAAAAAGAGTCTTTTGGGGTTTTGTTTTTTTAGGGGTTTTTGTTGGTGGGGGATATTAATTTTGTATATTAATGTTATATGTTCATGTGGAAATTGTTTTAATTTGGTTATGTGATTTTTTAATTTTTAATTTATTGTTTATTCCTACTTTTGTTATGTTTGTAATTATTTTTTCCTGCATATTGTAAGCTGCATTGAGCATGGTTTAAACTATGGAAAGGTGGCATACAAATGAAATTATGTATGTATGTCTACAGCTGTGCTGACAGAATAGGGGTTTAGACCCGGTTTTGGCACAGAAACTGCTTTGGTCGCCCTGCATGATGACCTCTGTCGGGAGAGAGACAGAGGAAATGTGTCCCTGTTAATTCTCCTCAACCTCTCAGTGGCTTTTGATACCATCAACTATGGTATCCTTCCGGAGCAACTTTCTGAGTTAGAGGTGGGTGGTTTCTGGTGGTTCCAGTCCTACTTGGATTGTTCCCAGAGGGTGTCACTTGGGGAGTGCTTTTCAGCCCTGTGGAGTTCTGCAGGGCTCAATCCTATCCCCTATGCTCTTCAACATCTTCATGAAACCGCTGGGTGGAGTTGTCCAGAAGTTTGGAGTATGTTGTCAGCAATATGCTGATGACCCTCAACTCTGCTTCTCCATTCCATCTGCAGGTGAGGCAATGGAAGTGCTGGACTGGTGTCTTGCCTTGATAATGGACTAGATGAGAGCCAACAAACTGAAGCTCAATCTAGATAAGGCTGAGACCCTGTTAGTGGGTGGTTCCCTAGACCTTCCTCTGAAGGAGCAGGTTCATAGCTTGGGGGTACTCCTGGATTCTTTGCTGTCACTTGGGGCTCAAGTGGTCTCAGTGGCCCAGAGTGCCTTCCATCAGTTTTGGCTGGTGGTCCAGCTACGCCCCTAACTACTGTTGTCTATGCTCTGGACAGTTTGCCGAACATTTCGGAAGCCGAACGCCAAAAACCCAGAAGTGAATGCTTCCATTTTTAACGTGCCTTGGAAGTCGAACAACGTCCGAGGCACGTTTCTCAATTTTCCACATTGAACTTGCTGATAGCCCTTTGATCCTCGGTTTTCGAATGTTTCGGAAGTCAAATGGACTTCCAGAATGCATTACGTTTGAAAACTGAGGTTCCTTCTTTCTTCTGCTGTAGCCTGATATAATGGCTGCTGCAAAGTGGCTGCTGATGGAGATGCCTGGCTTCTCAGCAGAGCTGGCTGTGGCCCCTCTATCCTCTGCTACCCCAAATTCCCTTGTAAGTCATAAATATTTTGTAAAATTGTCCATTATCTCCCTTCCATATTTCAACTGCTCTCCAGCCCATGTTGGTGTCTTAAAGGGTATTTTCTTTTACAGGTACCCACGGATTAGTAAAGAGTCTTTACTACCAGTAGCAAAAGATGTGTCCTATTCAGGAGAGAATACAGAGGCATGGTATCCGCCAGGCCATGGGGACATCTATGCAAGTTTCTATAATTCTGGATTGCTAGATAAGTTTATTGCTGAGGGGAAGGAGTATATTTTTGTGTCCAACATAGATAACCTTGGTGCCACTGTTGACCTCTACATCCTTAACCACCTCATGAATTCACCAAATGGAAAACGGTGTGAATTTGTTATGGAGGTCACCAATAAAACGAGGGCAGATGTTAAGGTAAATACAAATACTTATTTCAGAACTGTGTCTCTGTCATTGTAAGTCACATACCAAGGACTGAAATGATTGGAGAATGTAATAATTGATATAACAAACTGGACCCATAGAAGTGTTACTTCCCCACTAGCCTATGAAATCCTGAATCTGATCCCAAGATTTGTAGTGCACTGTAGAATGAAAGCAAGTAGTGTTCTAACGGGGGATAGACTGCTAACTTCTTTTCTATTTATGACCTGCCTATTTTAATTTCCTTTTATAATTTGTCTCCTTTGGCTGTGTCAAGATACTGTAACAATTTCAAAACAATTAAAATGCAAGCAAAAACAAGATCCATTATTTATACTTTAAGTTATTGGTTACCTTAAACTATAATTTAATTGAACCATCTTTCTGTCAACAAAGTCACAATAGAAAAACCACTATTAAATGGCTGTTTTAATAAACGAGTACAAAACTCTTGATATGTCCAACTTTGTAATAGGTGGCATGGAACTGGTGAATACATTCTAGCTGAATGCTCCCAATATAACTTGTCTAATTTAAGTCAGCTAGAAAACAAAGGCAAGCAGGTCACAATTAGCTTTAGCAAGGTGAATTTGCTTTTTTATGTTTGCTTGTGCCCACATAAAATTCCATCTCACTTAGATTTGCTCTGTTTTTCCAGGGTGGTACGCTCACACAATATGAGAACAAACTGAGGCTAGTGGAAATAGCTCAGGTACCAAAACCACATGTTGATGAATTCAAGTCTGTTTCAAAATTCAAAATATTCAACACAAACAACCTATGGATTTCACTCTCTGCAATTAAACGGCTACAGGAGCAGAATGCTATTGATATGGAAATTATTGTGAATCCAAAGGTAAGAATCTGAAAAGGTCAGAAACTGAAGGGACAAAATTGAAAAGAAAGGGTAAAAATGCCAATCTTGAAAACTTTGTGTCAAGTTTAGGAAATATTGGAAGCCTGATCCAAAATAGTTGGAGAAGTACAGTGGTACCTTGGGTTAAGAACTTAATTCGTTCCGGAGGTCTGTTCTTAACCTGAAACTCTTCTTAACCTGAAGCACCACTTTAGCTAATGGGGCCTCCCACTGCCACTGCACCGCTAAAGCATGATTTCTGTTCTTATCCTGAAGCAAAGATCTTAACCTGAAGCGTTACTGTATTTCTGGGTTAGCGGAGTATGTAACCTGAAGCGTCTGTAACCTGAGGTACCACTGTATTTCAGAGAGTATACTATCACTTCTTCAGAAGTTTTGGGTATAAAAAACTTTGTATATTACAGAAATATATCCAAATTAAATTGGAAAATATAATGTAATTATTATGTATCAATTTTTGTTTTAAGGATCAAGAAATGGCAATTAATGTAAATAAATGGACTAAGTTATATTTTTATTTTGACTTATTTGTATTGTATTGTTATCAGATGTGTAAACTTTGTTGTATATTTTGTTGTTCCTTCAGCTTGTAAACCACCTTGTGCCTAGCAGTATAGAAAGGCAGTACACAAATTAAAAGGGATTATGATTTTTATTACCAGCCAAGTCCTTAAAGGTCCTCCCTTTCACGGCAGGCTTTTTAGGGGACCAAATAACCCTTAACAAGGGTGAAGTGCGAGGGATCTCTTCCTCCCCTTATTTATACTTTTTGTGGTTTGAAAATGTGGTGCACTTGGACAAAATGTACGTCTTTGAGCTATAGTTTGGATGGAGCAACTATTATTTACATATCTTTAGGAGCCAGGTGAAAGCTTATCCCAGGCCTTTGGCTAATTAAACAGCCTGGCCTTTTTAACTTGGGGGGGGGGGTATTGTTTTTGTTTATTGCTGTGGTGTGTGTTTTTGTGTTTTCTATTGTAAACCACCCTGTGATATTTAAAGAAATAACAGAAATTTTAATCATCATCATCACTGTTACCAATTCAGTTAATGTTCTTGAACAGTTACTTAACTGATGAAGCTTTTTCTTCCAGACATTAGATGGTGGTTTAAATGTTATTCAGCTGGAGACTGCTGTTGGTGCTGCCATTAAAAGTTTTGAAAATTCTCTGGGAATAAATGTACCCCGTAGCAGGTTTCTGCCTGTCAAGACCACTTCTGATCTTCTACTTGTGATGTCCAATCTATATAGCCTTAATGCTGGATCTTTAACAATGAGTGAGAAAAGGGAATTCCCTACTGTGCCACTGGTCAAACTGGGAAGCTCTTTCACCAAGGTAAGCATGGCTCTTAAATGAGGGGGGGGGGAGGGGAAAAGTTAATTGCAGATGACGGGTAAACAATTTTATCAAGCACCTTCACATGGCTGACTAGGAGCCAACCTAGTAGCGTTCCTGAATGCTGCCCTAAGAGTAAATTAAATGAACTGGGAATTTGGAATGAGGTGCCTTCACTATGCTAATGACAATCAATTCTACTCTATTTCACTGGAGTCAGGTTAACCAGTAGACTTACTGAATTAGTGTTTGGCATCAGTTACAGGTAGGTAGCCGTGTTGGTCTGCCATAGTCAAAACAAAACAAAACAAAAAGAATTCCTTCCAGTAGCACCTTAGAGACCAACTAAGTTTGTTCTAAGGTGCTACTGGAAGGAATTTTTTTATTTTTTATTTTGTTTTGTTTGGGATCAGTAATGGATTGCATGAGACACAGCAATCTGGAGTTCAATCTAAATATTCCATTGGTAGGTGGGTCAGCAAGATGGTTTCTGGATAGGGTTTCAGTCCCCCAAAAGGACTAATTCTACAGTCCGGGAGTCCTGATAGATCCATCATCATCACTAGAAGTCCAAGTGGCATCTGTGGCATGCCGTGCCTTTCACCAGCTAAGAATGAAGCACAGCTGAGATTCCTCCCAGAGAGCTCGGGCCAATTATCCATGCTCTGATCACTTCTAGAATTGGTTGCTAGTATTTGTTTTATAGAGAACGGCCTTTTGAATATTTCCCAGCGATTCCAATTTATTACAAAACACAGCTGCTAAGTTACTAATTGTGACCAGCTGTATAGAGTGTATCTTATCAGTATTTAAATAGGCACACAGTTTTGCATGTCTGTTTTCAGATCCAATTGAAAGAGGTACTATGGTAGGTAAAAGTTAAAAGTAAAGGGACCCCTGACCATTAGGTCCAGTTGCGGATGACTCTGGGGTTGCGGCGCTCATCTCGCTTTATTGGCCGAGGAAGCGGGCATACAGCTTCCGGGTCATGTGGCCAGCATGACTAAGCCGCTTCTGGCGAACCAGAGCAGCGCACGGAAACGCCGTTTACCTTCCCGCCGGAGCAGTACCTATTTATCTACTTGCACTTTTGGCGTGCTTTCGAACTGCTAGGTTGGCAGGAGCAGGGACTGAACAACGGGAGCTCACCCCGTCGCGGGGATTCGAACAGCCGACCTTCTGATCGACAAGCCCTAGGCTCTGTGGTTTAACCCACAGCGCCACCCGCGTCCCCTATGGTAGGTATTCAAGGGCAAATTGAAACAGGTTGATGTGCCTTGTTTTCACATTATTTTTAAACTGTTTTTGTCCTCAAAACTGTTATAAATGACTTCTCTAATATTCTCCTATGACAATGGCATATATGATAGTGGATGCTTACACAATCTCATTTGTTCAGTTCAGTTTTCCATTGTTAACCCAGATCCAAGTCAGGTGTGTTGATCCATCAAACTGGCATGAGCGAGCTCCCACTTGCTCTATCCTGGGCGTGAACATTGCAACCCCAGCCTCTTCAAGTAATCACCTCTTAAAGCCATGAGTAGCCTACCTTTATTTCCAGAGGGATAACAGTGATGCCTACCAGAAACCTTTAAACTTAGATGAATTTAGAAAGGGACTGCTGCCCCCATGACTGCAGTTCCCTGTCCATTAATCACTTGCATTTTGCATGAAACTACAGTAAAATAAAAATTGCCTTTAGTTAAAGGGGTCAGGAAAAAAGGTTATAAAAGTCAATGATAAACAACTAAATAAGCACAGTTCTAGGTAGGCCATGTAGTTGTTTATATTTCAAATAATTCCCAGACAAATCTTTCATGATGACACATATATGGGGACCTGGGGCATCATTCTCTTGTGTCTGCTTTTTGAAAAGGTTCAAGATTACCTGAAGAGGTTTGAAAGTATACCAGATATGCTAGAATTGGATCATCTGACTGTTTCAGGCGATGTCACATTTGGCAAAAATGTTGCATTAAAGGTAGGTCATACAATTTTCTGTATACAAATTGCCTTTGTATTTTGATAATATGTAGAAATTGTTGATCTGTCAACTCCCCTTAAGATTAAATATACAAATATTCATCTCTTCATTGGATGTAGAACATGTAATATGTGAAAGTATATATTTGCCTTTGAGAATTGTATTGAAAACCATTTGTTTCCCATTGTGTGTACCCAAATAAGAATCACACAACATCTGAAAATATAGTGATAAATCTCTGTAAGAGAAATGACATGTGGCATCTCTAATGGCCAAACTCAACCAGGGACCATTCATTTAATTAGAAATAGTGTGGATGTCTTTTTAAAAGTTGTAAAAGCGGCCTGAACTGGACTGGGACTCTGGCATGGGACTGGGACTCTGCTGTGGTCTCATTTCAGATTGTGTGTCTCATGCCTGCTATTGGCACTGGAAGAAAATCTCCCATTGGTGGTAATAGCAGCTTTTCTTCCTATGTAGATGGAGTGCCTTGTGCTTTTTATCTGGACTGGAACCAAATAGTTTTTAAAAAGTTTTTGATTGCTAATTGCAAGGTGTCACATATACTGCCTTGAAACATGGAGATTTCATTAGGTTGCCATTGCTAATTGTCTTGATACCTTCTCAGTTTAACCTCAGGTGGACGGACTGACCTGAGTTAACACTGAGCTTTTAATCAGTTTTGATTTTGAACATTAATTGTGCATTATTTGAAGCCTTTCCTTGTCAGTCCTGAACTTGCTGCCAACTTCTAAGTTCTAGCATATTTTACATCTGTTTGTGTTTCCGTTTGTGATCTGTAGTCATTCATAATTTTTATCTCCCAAAGTCTTCTCCAAATAAAAAGGCTTAAGTGCTTTAAGCATTCCTCCAAGCCTTTCATTTTTGTTACAGTACTTATATCCACATAGTGGGAAGTAAAGTCCCATTGAATAATGAAGCTTCTCAGTAAAAGGGATAGGTTTCAACTGGAAGTTGCCTTTCTGTACCTTTTTGAGGTGTGCCCAGAGCTGTACACAGGATTCTAAGTATTGATATATCTCAGATTAATATGGTGGAATCTATCCTTATTTGCTGCTTGGAGTGACAAAATAGAAATACTTTCGGTACCGCTTTGCTGGTCTTCAAAAGAAATGGGGCCTGAAATTATTTGTACCCCCAGTTATAAAATATGACTAAGTTTCATAATGTATGTAAACTAAGTTTTACAAATTTCTGTAGCTAAATATTTAGGATGTATATATTTTATACCAGCCATACAAGTTTGGCATGAATCATTGTATGAAATGTATTAGAATTAATTCAAAACAGTTGCCCAAAGCTGAGTTTAAGAAAATGTAATTAAAGAGTTCATGTCCAAGCAGAACACTCTTCCTTAATAAAAAAAGTATCTGAATGTTTTCTTTTTCTTGTATTATGTAGGGAACTGTCATCATTATTGCAAACCATGGTGACAGGATAGATATCCCACCAGGAGCTGTATTGGAGAACAAAATAGTCTCTGGGAATCTTCGGATCCTTGATCACTGATCCAATAAGTGAACTAATAGAGATGTTGGTAATATTTCCTAGTTTCACAAGTGGAAGAACCCATAGGCATTAGATTTGTACACAGAAGGTCTCTATACTTAGCTATCCACTCACTGTACCAACAGTATTATTTCTAAGTAATTTTTCTGTACTTTCTTAACTGAAAGAATATTTAAGATGCAGATCTTTAAATGAATCTATAATTCAGCTAATATAATCTAAAGTGCAATATTGTTTGTCTTAAGAAAAGGCAGGCATCTCTTGTATAAGATGTTTTAACATGCTGATGTTCAATGAGTTTTGAATGGCTTGTACCTGAAAAGCTGTGAAATAAGCTGTTAACTATTAAGTGCAACCACCTTATAAAGCATAAATGGCACCCATGATAAAACACTTAGATGATTTATTAATATGGCACATAAGCTGTTTAAAATGTCTAGTACTTAACTGTTAACATTGTTTTCCTTCCTACAGTTAATACCTTCAAGCTATAGTACCATCACAGCAACGATAGCATTGCTCAGTTACCTCACTTTTATCCTCCTCTAAAGCAGGAGTTATTGCTCTCTTGTGTTTACCCAAAGAAGAGACACCTTAGAATGTTACTCCTTTACTATCACCCTCATCTTCTAGCTTCTCTTACTTTTTAGCTATTACTTCTTAAGAAATCCTAAATATACTTCTAAATATGGGAAAATATCACCACTTCAGTGTACTTTATGTTCTTAGAATTAAATCATGTTTTGCTTGTTACAAACGTGGAAACAAATTCCACACCTGTAAGGTACTGAAATAAATAACATCAAGCCCCCTGTCTGAATTATCTTTTTTGTTTTAACAAAGTCTGGTATTGTGCTTATCCTATTCTTAAAGAAGTTGCTCTCTTAAACAGCTCATTTTTACAACTTTATTTGATTGACAATGACTTCTGCTAATGTTAACAGATAGGCATGCCTGTCTGAAGAAACCACAGGCACACAAACATGGTAGACTATCATTGTACATAATCATCACAAGAGTAGGCACTCACTGGGTTTAGGTAAAAATGCTGTGAGGTGAAATACACAGGCACTTCATTACTTAATAGAGGCAGGTACCAGCCTGAAAGGTAGCATTAGAAAAAGTATTCATAAATTAGTCATGCCTCATCTCCTGCTGCACTTAAGTGTAGTTCTGACTACACACTTAACATCTTAAACAGAGTGGGCAAGGAAGTAAATAAACTACATGGAAGTTGGCAGATTAGAAGTCCATGGAAGGGGTTCTTAAAAGAAGTGTTCAAAAAATTAACAACCCCCCCCCCAATAGTTTGACAAGCTTACTGGCTATGATAAGCTATCTTATTAACATGCCCTTATACTCAGAATAAGTTGCAGAGCTGGGAAACATTTAAAATGTCATCTTCTGGTGGCAGTATGAAGATCATTTATAGAAATACTTTGGAACAGGATGCACCCTAACAAATCCAAATCTAGGCAGGTAAGACTTTATAGAAACATCTGTAAAAAAATAATTTAACAGTAAAGTTTTATACTGAAAACATTTCCTATAATTCAACAGCAAGAATTTTCAAACTACCATCATTAAATAAAGGTGAGACACCATGTGAATTTCATTGCACTAGAGGAAATGCAAAGCATCTTTTTAATATAAAGATTTACAGAGCACTCTCTAGAAAACTACAGCTGTGTTACAGCTATATATTCTTTTGGATTTGGTCCAAAGAAACCTGAGCCTCGTTCCAGAAAGAAGAAATTGCACAGAGAACTGATCACTTTTCTTGCAAAAGAACTATCAAAGTCATTCCCATAGTTGGTTTTCACCACGTCACAAGGGAGCTTCCTCTTCTATGTTCCAATAATTCATCTTCTACAAAGAAGAAACCATCCCATGACAAGAGGCAATTCTGCTCTGCTGGACTATCACCTCTTCTGTTCCCAGATTTCAGCCATGTTCAAGTCTAGGGTTTGAAGCCCTTTCAAAGCTTGGAGATTTCCAGTGTAAAAAGCTACATCTGCTGTAACCAATCTGAAACAGAAATAAATACATTGAGGAGACATAAGGGCTGTATATAATGACAGCTATAGGCAATAATTTTAGATCTTGTTTCAAGCTAAGTGGTGTGCACTTGGTCTTGTGTGCCAAGCCTGATGTATTTTGCTTTGTACTGTATTTGTGTTGCATTTCAACACAAATACACGGTGGCCCAAAAGTAGGTATACTGCTTTAGAATCCATTTTCTTTGTTCTTGACTCAAGTTTGCTGTCATCATTCACAACAATACTTTTATCTGACTCCACTGTTATTTCTAACTGCCAGCCTGAAATTTAACTGCGACTTTGTTGTGTGTCATCTATGTGTACCCAAATAATCTATTGTGATGAATTTCATTGATTCAACTGTATACCTACTTTTGGGCCACCCTGTATAGTTAATACAGTTAGAAAATATCACCATATACTATTAGTATCACGAAGAGTCGGACACGACTGAACGACTGAACAACTATTAGTATAAGGTAGTAGTAAAACTGTTTTTAATTCCTGAAGAGCTGTGATGTTCAAAATCACAAAATACTATGTTTTGTGTTTAATAATATAACTTCTGTAAGATAACTACATCAAATATGCATCCATTAAATTCCATATTCTCTTGCTAGAATTCTCTTTCTCAAAACATTTATTGTATTCTGAATCTCAACACTTGTGTTGTTTCCCATAGTGTTAGGTCCTTTTCTGTGCACAGCCATCCAGCAGATGGTCAGCATTAGATTTAACAGTATCAATCAAATGCTCAAAGGAGATATACTCTATTTAGCAGCCTTACCCTTGAACTACTATATAAAAAACCTTGTGTAACATACCCATTTTGAGGTCCTCCGTCATTGACTACATTTAAGTGGGCCAATTGCCTCTTCAAGTGAAGTTTGTAGCTTGCATTAATTCTTAAAAACAACATCTAGAGAACAATATAGAAGATGTTCCTTTTTAGAATATATAGTAAGAAGGTGAAAGGTTTTGTTCTCTTGAGGAGTGACTATGAAGAATACAGAAGACTCAACTTACGCAGAGGTTATGTTCTGGGACTAGCACATAAAGCCAAAATTGTGTATAGTCAAAACACATTGGGTTCAGTGGTGGGTAGGATTGCCAAACTCTTCTTTTCCCATATGTCTGCCCCCTTATTTTTATTTTATTGCCAAGCATATAAAGCTGAATGTGTGCAAGTTAAATGCACTTAAGTTGTGAGTTGTACTCAGTTTTATGTACATACCCAACTTCACATTTATGAGCCACTGTGCACTTCCGCCAGCATAGAAAATAATGAGCACTTCATAAGTAATGGTTCCAGCGGGGGGTTTTTTAAAAAAGAAACCAACCCCATACTTTCCCCTGGAACCATGCTTAAGTATGGCATATTTTTTCATGATGTCATCTCACATAACAACTCTGCATGAATGGACTGTGCCAAGGGTTAGTAATATACAGTCACGATGTGAAGCTACTTATAGATGCTAGTGTCCCACTTGGGGTGTGGCCAAGGAGATACGGTTGTCAGTAGCTTTCACATAGGGGCCATAATATTTCCTAGTACCAAGAAATGGTTTACTTATTTTCTGATTGATGGGAATCTCCTTGCCCAAGCACACACAAACTTACAAGTAAATTTAAGGAGACAATGAATTAATAGCTGCAATTAAATAGTATATGTTACTTGTTTTAAATAAAAAAGGCCATTATTTCTCCCATCTTGCCATACTAGACCTGGTGGGTTTGGCTCCCTCTAGCACTCGAGAGCAGGAACTTCTAACTAGCCCATTTCCAGAAGCAACCTCAGTTACTATTCCCACAGATGACAACAGTCTACTCTTAAGTTGCTGGCAAGCCAATACCACTGGGCACTGCTTGCAACTGGAACTTTCTTCCTTCTTTGTGTGGATCCTGTAAATTTCTGATGGGTATTAGTAAGAGGATATATTAATTATATTTAATCCTCTACAGACCCATTTGTGTGGGTTATCAAACAATAGGGAAATGGCTGGTGCCTGTTTTTAAAAACACGGGACTAGCACATAAAGAGCCCCAGTAGCAGAGTTTAAATCTGGCATCAGGCAGATTAAAGAAGCATAGGATTGGGCTATTAAACCTTTTAATTCCATTCCAGCTGATTTAGTCAAGTGGTCCCCTTCTACCCCACCCCACACAATGAAATAGACCACACACTGAAGTTAGTTTAAAAATGCTTTACTTACTTAATCAAGTCACAGTCATGTAGCAACATTAAGAAATGAAGATAATTGTTCTTGGGATGGCAAAGGCAGCCTCAGACCCATGAGGCAGAGAGCTATGTTGAGGCACGGCTGCCTGCACGGCTGCCTCCATTGTGTGCAGCATGAGAAAGAGGGAGAGAAGAACAGGAAACCACCCTTACTTCATCCCTCCCTCCCATCACTGAACCTACTCTATACTCACTAGCACTGTTTGGTTTGATGTGGTCGCTTCTGGGAATGAGTTACAGGTTCCTAAGAGCTGAGTACATTCCTGCCTTTGAATGCTAGGGGGAACCAAACCCCCCTGGTTCAGCATGACAACACAGAGAAATACCCCGTGGACCATTTCCCCAAGGCTATTAAAAGACTCCATAATTGAAGGCTTTACTTGCAGCCATATATCAAATGAGGTAAAGTTATTCCAATACTGATCTCTACTTTTTGAATATTAACTATATATGTGTTACATAAAATGAGGAATAATTTACTTATGCATGGCGTGTTAAGCCAAGATCTTAAATAACATGAGATGTAATCCTCCTTGTATGAGTAATCAGCAAGTGTAGACTTCATTTGCAGATGCAGATGCCTCTTCAACTATTGGGAGCATACATGTGACACTCCTGCAGCAGAAATAAACACACCACTCAAAACGGCTCACCTGTGTTTGCTCCTCAGGAAGAAGGTCATATATTGCTTCATGCATCTTTGCCATCTGTTTACAAATATTCCTGAAGCAGGTGGAAGGAACAGGCGCTTTCACCTCATACTGTTAACAAAGACAGGGAACGTGTCACTAAAGTTGTTTTCTGGCTGCTACTTTAAAAAAACACCCAGAAATTCATGGGTTGCCAGTTCATTTCTGGGCCCAATTGAAGGTGCTTATGTTAGCATTTTAAGCCCAAATGATTCAGGCCCCAAATATCTGAAGGACCACCCCCTTCCCTACAGAGCCTCTCAGGTGTTCAGATCAGCACTGCTGTCCACAGAAACTTGGGGTGGTGGCCCAGAAGAACGCATTATCTGTGGTAGGTCCTAGTTTGTAGAACTCTCTCCTCAAAGCTGTGTCTGGCAACTTCATCATATAGTTTTCAGTGAATGCTGAAGGCACACATCTTTACCTTGGCCTTTGACACCTGATGAATATCTTCTTAGAGTTTCACCCTAAATCACCCTATTTTTGTGATTCTGGAGCCAGGTTCAGCACAAGTAGATTGCTTTAAACTATTTTTAACGTATTTTAAATTAATGTATCCAACCCTGAGACCCTAGTAGTAGTTGTAGCAGGAGTAATAATCTTTCTGCTGACTGGTTCAGTTTCTCATCCTCAACTATGATTTGCTGTGCAGATGATTTGTAATGTGCTAAAATTTTGATCAGACAACTACCATAAAATATCTTATTTCCCAGCTGTTAAGAAAAACTGCCCCAAAGAACAGTATGTAAGTTTTCTGCAAATCTAAATATGATGCACAATAGAGATATGCACAATATAGTTACTTTATGTACATACATTACAGCTCAGCATGCAATGGGAGGGGCTGTTGATATGGGGAACCTCACAGGTACACCTCAGCACACACAGATATGGGTTTGGAGTGGAACTGGATTCTTTTTGTAAGAATGTGATGCTTCATGTATAAGGGAGGCACACCTGACCTTGCCTTATGAGTTTGGGGTCCATATTTGGACATTTATTCTTTTATTCGCCATTAAACTACTAATGTAACAAGTTAGCAACATACTGCACAATGGATGTCTTGGAGCAATTATATGATAAAACTTAGAGGTATCTGTAATCCTCTGCTAAGAATAACAATGCTAAAAATAAGACATTTCAAACCAGAAAATTATTAGAAAAATACCTTGCTAATGTAGTCAAAATACCTAAGCATACTGAACTGCTAAGAAACAATAAGCACCTGAACAAGGAGAGTATTGTCCGTGTACCCACTGAGTATTCTGTATGAGTTGAAGAACTTAAACCTTTGTTAAGCGTGATTCTATCCACAAATATTTACCTTAGAGAGCAGCTTGTCAAATAAGCTATCCATTATGGCTACGAGCTTTGCTGAAATTTCAGCTATGTGGTCATGATAATCCTGAAAAGAATATAATATTTATTATTTATATTTATGCAAGAGTCCATCCTAAAGAGCCTATCCAGAAGGCGTGAAGAAAAACAAAGACGACTACGATGCATTTGCCGCCACCACTACCTTTTTAATCAGTAATACTTACTTGTAAGGTGCCCACAGATGCTGGCTGACCAATTAGTCTATTCTACATTTGTCCTCACTACCAACACCTGTGGCAGTTGGGAGTTTTGGGAAAAGTCAAGAGA
This sequence comes from Lacerta agilis, assembly GCF_009819535.1. Lineage (NCBI taxonomy): Eukaryota > Metazoa > Chordata > Lepidosauria > Squamata > Lacertidae > Lacerta > Lacerta agilis. The sequence continues at coordinate 2,276,050 of NC_046314.1, read as the reverse complement.
TTTCCCTGACTTGTGCAACAGTATGAAGGTGAGGAAAAGCTATTTCTTCCCTTCTGCATGGAAGAAATTACATCTCTCTCAAGCCCATTACAGTTTCTTATCTTATCCAAATCTCCATGCAAATGAAACAAGACTTTGTCTTCCTCAATCCTTCTAGATCAGTGGTTCCCAATTAGCTAATTACTGAGGACCTCCTATTTTTCCAAAGCCAACCCACAGACCCCTACTTAGGATTTTTTTTGATAACTCTGTGGTACGTTACCTGTGCAAAGCAATTATTTGAGGGAAATGTGAGGTAGCCTAGGGGATTTTAGCTTCACTAAAGGATTTTAGGTATACTAAAAAAAACAACAGAACATAAAATTTGTGATATTACGAAAAATTGCCTATCACCAGACAGGAGAAACGTGTCCCCACTACAACTGAATTTTTAAAAAGCAATTGTGTCCCTAACTTGCAAGTGTTCTATATGCAGAAGGCTTTTTATATGAGAGAGTATTCAAACATGCTATTCCTTACTTCTAATCTGAGATGGTACATCTTAGCAAAATTTTGCAGCATTCTGCTAAGAGATCTTGCACCTTCAAAACATAGGTGAAGGCTTGGACAGGGCTTGATAAGGTATTGGGGAAGATTGAGTGGAAAACAGCTGGAATGTTGTAATGTTAGTAGTAGTAGTAGTAGTAGTAGTAGTAGTAATTTATTGCTGTTATTTAGTCCACCTGTGCCCAACTTTCATCCCTGGCTGATTAGTGAGTTAAGTACAGTACTTACTTGGAGTGAGGTTTGTATTCTTGCTGATTACCCAATAGGAACAATCAACTTTTCAATTTATTAGGATTCTGCCATACATCTGTTTTCTCCCCCCCCCCCCAATATAGCTACATAGCTTCCCACAGAAAACAAGAAAATAGCATCCACACAGGCTGCCTTTCGCACTAAATAGGCCTGGGTGATGTACTGACATTGCCCAGGACTGGTTGGAGGTACAGACTGTGATGGCTGCTTCACTCAGCGGTATATCACAAGTGAAACCACCACTGCTCTTGGCTCCCTCCAGCTGGCGCTGGCAGCAGAGGGACTCAGGAGCTGCAGCAGTTTCACCAGTGATATACCACTGAGTGAAGCCACCATCCCACTCTGCCCTCACACCGACAGAGGGAGAAACAAGTTGCATTGGCAAGGCACCATACAGTTTATTCCTCCCTCCACTTTGTTAAACTGCTCGGCGGCAGAGCCTGCGGCTGCCCGTGCCTCAGCCAAGCAGTTTTACGGAGCCTCTGATTTGCCCCGGGCTTGCATGAGCCAGTGGCAGAGTGGTGGCTCAATGAAACTGCTCCACTGAAGGGTGCACCATTGCCGCTCTCCTCAGCCGTGCAGTTAATGGAGCCTCCAGCCCACCTCAGGCTCATTCAGCTGGGGGACGAGAGGCCTCTTCCACCCCCCAGCTGAGCATTTCAGCAAAGCCCCAATGCTCCTCGGCTCGCACATGAGCCCAAGAGACATTGGCACTCACTGTGTAGGGGTGGGCCATGTATCTCAGCTGCTTCTTACTTCCCTAAGGTGGGGAGAAGCAGCCGAGATAAATTCCAGTCATAGTAATATATCAGCATCTACATTTAGCTACTGATATATCATGATGTTGAAAAGAAAGTATCGCCCAGCTGTAGCACTAAACTAAATCATCAGAGGTTGAGCTGCTGTGATAACCATAGTGGCAATTTGCTTAGCTATTTCCCCTGTTGGACTTCCAAGATGACACATGAATCCCAAACTCTTAAGGCAAGATTAACTGAAAACCGTACTACAAGTAGTGGAAGAGTCCTCTAAACTTGATAGTTGTTGAAATCAATTAGAAGTTCTTTTCAGTGAAAAAGTAGAGAGCAAGGGGGAAGGGATCCCTTGCATTTTTTTAATGATAAGCATGTGAGCTGTTTGCACTCTCTTACCCCCTCCCCTCCAGTGTCAGAGGTTTTTGCCCAATCCCAGTTCTTGCCATCCAACAACTCTTTCACACGTTTTTCCCCTACCAGCAAGCAGAGGCTGGATGACCCATGGAAGGCTTTCACTGTGCAATTAACAAGATAAGCAAGTCCCTGGCAGGGGATGGTGCTGCCGACCCCCTGGGTGTGTTCCGCGGACCCCCAGGGGTCCCCAGCCCCTAATTGCGAACCACTGTTCTAGATGCTTAAAAGACAGTTTTTTCTCTCATGTACAATGGAGTATGGAAGATGGGAGTTTAGAGAAAGGAAACAGGAGAGGAGGGACTGCAGCACAAAGGGAATCTGTTGGCAGTTGCTGGAATTGATATTATGGATGTGAGCTTATTCAGAAGAAAAGGGAAAAGTTTATGAGATCTATAGCATATATTCCCAGCACTGTCAATGAACAAAGGCAGATGAGCAAATGGACTGAGGTTATTACTATGCAACCATAGTAATGCACACATCTAGGTTGGAACCACCAAAACGACTGCCCACGCAGGGAATGTAAAATGCATGCAAGTTTTTCTTACCGAATAACAACAACAACAACAACAACAATAATAGTAACAAGGTATTTCAATCCAGAAAATCATTAGAAAAATACCTTGGTAATGTGGTCAAAATGCCTAAGCATGCTGAACTGTTTGGGTTGCAGGCGAGCTTCAAAGTGAGCCCTGATAACAGGAATGTACTGCACTATGAGCTGTAGGCAGCGTGATGAGAGGGCTGTGAAGACAGAAGAAAACAGAACAAAACAACACAGAAGAGGTATTACTATACTATGAGATCTTTTCCTATGCAAACTGCAATAAAGAAAATATGCACAGCATTCTGCATGAGGAAATACTACTTTTGTTTTAGAAATTCAACAACAGCATGTTCCTAAGGCTTACTGTGCCAGTACACAAAAGTTAATCAGAAGGCAGCTCTTTTTCATAAAGTAAAATTTAAAATATCTATTACCTGCTAGCTCCTTCACATACTGCCCATAAAAGAATTCACAATACAACCACATTACAATCACGAAAATATGTCCTGGAAAAGCTGCTTACTCAAAGTTTCTTTAGAAAATTGAAAAGGGCATTTACATGACCACAGAAAGTTTAAGCCAAATCCATACCTAAATTTTTTGTAGTTATTGTTTTCAAGCCGACCACTTGCAGGGCACCTGCTCCAAGCACTAGTTGACAACTTCTTGAGTTGAAATACTGAGAAAGAGAGGGAGGGAAACAGTAACACAGCAGCTGATGGGAACTGGGAGTCCTGTTGTAGTTATCTTATGATCTTATAGACAAATTCATGGAAGATAAGGCTACCCACAGCTACAAGTTATGATGGCTGTACACCATCTCAACATCCATGCCTCTAAACACCAGTTGCTGGGGGGAAAGTGGGAGAGGAGAGGACATGGGGAAAAACAGGTTGCTGCTTGACTGGAAAGTGCTTTAGTCTGGCCCAGCTGGACTATGTCCCCCCAGAGCCTCTGGAGAGGCTTCTATGAGTGTGGAGGAGAGATGTGAGCTTGAAAAGCCTCTTTCCCTCAACTGCCTCCTGTTGCTCTAACATTCTTAGTGCAGATTCTGTATTGTGCAGGGTGGGTGGGTGTGGACTAGATGAACTCTGGGATCCCTTCCAACATTTATGATTCTCGCTTCCTTATGGAAAGCTAAGACAACATTTACCAAGTTCTTAGTTTTACTGAGACACACAATGCCACAGCATTTATTTTATTCCAACCAGATACTTGCAGAAATCAGTACCTTAGTGCTAAAAAAAGAAACAAGCAACTCTTCCAAGAAACTGAAAATACTGGCCTTTATCATCAGCACTAGAAGGGACGCGGGTGGCACTGTGGTCTAAACCACAGAGCCTAGGGCTTGGCGATCACAAGGTTGGCGGTTGGAATCTTCGCAACGGGGTGAGCTCCCGTTGCTCGGTCCCAGTTCCTGCCAACCTAGCAGTTTGAAAGCACGTCAAAGTGCAAGTAGATAAATAGGTACCGCTCTGGCGGGAAGGTAAACGGCATTTCTGTGCGCTGCTCTGGTTTGCCAGAGGAGGCTTAGTCATGCTGGCCACATGACCTGGAAGCTGTCTGTGGACAAATGCCGGCTCCCTCGGCCAATAAAGTGAGATGAGTGCCGCAACCCCAGAGTCGTCTGCAACTGGACCTAACGGTCAGGGGTCCCTTTACCTTTATCATCAGCATTAAGTCAAATGGCCTTTCAAAGCACAAGGCAAAGCCTTTGAATTTGTTCAATTATAGATTAAGTTATTCTTTGTTTTTACTAATTTGTGGTTTACTCTCAGTGTCTAAAGCTGATCCAGCTGGCCGTGAGCTGGGAGGAGCACAAAAATTAATAATGACATTCAACAGGATGGAGGGAAGGCATAAGGCTTAAATATCAAAGTCAACACCAGGAGTTGCTTTGCACCCCACAAGGTGAAAAAAATGAACAGAAAGCTCTCTTACAAACTTTTGTGTGCATGGGAAAGAGTTCAAAGTCCTACACAAGTTTTCTGATGTTAACAGTTAAGCTATTTCCCCCCACATTTTCCTTGACCATACCTATTTATATTCATAAAGCCATTACATAAAAATATATTTTAAAAAGCAAGGTACATCCCCTGCATTTTACGAAAGATCTGAGGGAGCTGTACCTTTAGTAAATCAGATAGACGAGTAAGCATGTCAGTAGCTATTGAGGGGATGCTATCCACACATTGGCAATATTCAAGGATGATTCTAATTAACAACAACACTGTCCTGCAAGACAAAGAATCAAACATGCACACTCAGACCATGTGACAGACTGCAAGTCATCAAAACATCTTTAAAAACACACTTCAACCTTTTCCTTCTCTTCTTTTGCTATTAGCCAACACCATTGCCTGCCAATTTCTACTGTGGCTCCCGAATGTTACTTTCCAGGTGAGTTCAGCTCATATGCCATTGAATTAAATGGGGAAATTCTCACTGACTTCAGTAGAGTTAGCTTATGGTCAGTGAAAGAGATGGTACACTTTAGGGAAAGTCACAAATACCAACTACCAATGTGTTTTCGACAGAGTAGGAAGGTGCAATTTTTTTGCAGCAGAAGGGTAAAAGATCCGAAGTTATTTCAACAAAGTATACTGCTGTGACTACATACACACACACACAGACACACACAGACACACACACGCAGGGAGTGCTCAGCAATTCTAAGAAGCCAACAACAACCTATCCAAAATGGACAAAGCACTCCTCTGTGACCTCTAGAACCATCCTGCCAAATTTGGTTAAGATATCTTAAGCGACAACTGAATGTATAAGTGTTTAGATAGACAAACAAAATTTCAAAATATACAGTAGATTGGTGGAGTGGTTAACATGTCGGACTAGGAACTGGGAGAGCAGGGTTAATGAACCACTATTCAATTTTAGAGAAATCATATAAATATATTTTTTCTTCTTTTAAATATTCCTACTCTTACTTAATTATTACTATCCCAACATTGGGGTCAGAGCAGCAGCATCAATTAGATGAAAAAGGTTTTTTAAAAAAAAATCTTATTTTTGAATCTTTCTTTTTACTAGCATTTTCAGAGCACACAGCAGCGACTTAAAACAGCAATGCTGGTGTGGTATGTACCATATAATATCTCTGGCTACTGATTTTGGAGGAACCCAAATTATCACATGATAAGGTCAAAAGAAAACAAACATTTGACTGAAATTTGCTGAGGATTTTAAAAAGGAGACTTACTCTGGAGTTCTCCTCAACTTTCACAAAAACTAATAAATATTTTAATACTCAAAAGTGAACTTGCCATGATGGGGAACACACATGTCTTACCCAACTACAGCATATTTTTGTCCATCAACAACAAGGAAGTCAGTTGGCTTTCTTTCTTCAGGTGCTAAAACAATTGAACAAAAAAGGAGGGGGGAATCTAAAATTAAAAACAACACAAATAACACTGCAACTGTCTCTTTAAAAAAAGGGCTGGGGATGAATATTACTCTGTACTTTACTCCTCCATTTCCATGCAGTCTGTGAACCAGAGGGACTAGCTTAGTCCCCCATGTTCCTGGTAAATTAGACACACGCCTCTGTGCTCCATTCCTCCTTCCTCCGCCTTCTTTCTCCTCCTCTCAGTCCTCCTTGGACCTTACTTCCTGGACCTCTTTCTTCTTTTGCCCACTCTAGCCAAGCCGCTCGGAGGGCTGCACTCCTTGCATGGGCAGCCTTCTCCAGGAGGGACCTGAGGGAGTGTCCTCCTGGGGCCGGGTTGGTGGCACAGCCTCGCAGAGTGGCAGCGCTTGCTCAGATGCAGCGGGAAGCAGGTTCTTCAACCAAGTCCCTCTATGTACTTTATAATGCAAAGGCACAAGGCATGCTCTTAGAAAGTATGGACAGGGGCTCGGTTGAAGAACCCGCTTCCCTCCATGTCTGAGCATGCACTGCCCACGCAACTTGTGGAACACAGGATTCCCTCACAAACATTGGGGAGTCCATGTTCCCTTCAGGCACCTGCTGCTTTCAACTATCCACACCAGCAAAAACAGGGAATTGGGGGGACGGGACCCTTAATTTCCAGCCACTTCTGTTGGACTGAAGTCCCAGCGACCCCTTTCTCCCAAACCTACTCAGGAGGGTGAAACAGCCAAGTCTGAAGGGATAAGTAGGGGGAGGGAGAACACAGCAGCCTTGGATGGTGGAGAAAGTTGCAGGGAAGCCAAAAAAGTGGGTGGTCTGGGTGGGTGGGGGGAGAGGGAGAGAGAGAGGGAGAGGGAGAGAGAGAGAGAGAATATGTGGCTGTATGGGGCAGTCCAGAGTGGAAGGGGTTACTAGGATTTCTCCTCTTAGACCTCGCCTTCTCCTCCCTCTCCAGCCACTCCAAAGTCTTTCCCCCTCCTTTTTTTGAGGAGGGGGAATGTCACCTTGATCCCTAAGCTAGCCATGGCTTTGGGAAGGTGGTGCCAGGGCTCTGAGAGGATCAAGGAGCCTTCTCAGAACATTGGACTCAGGCCTGCTGCACATTGGGAGGTCCCATCACATGCACAGCCCCCTGCTGTGGAGGTGCCCCCCCGTCGCGACTGTGGAGAGGGCCCCCACAGTGACGGAGAGTTAGGGAGCCCTAACTGTTCCCTACAAAAAATGTCACGTCACAGCACTGGTCCTGGGCTTTGTCATGAGGCAGCAACAGCATTCAGTTTGAACCCACCCCTACTGCCCCAAATCAAAATCCCTGCATCACACACAGTAGATGACAGGACGCATGATTTGTTCAGCTGCCTTTCTTTATTGCTTGTGCAGGCTACACTGAAAAAAATAAAAACTTACTGTATTGTGGCAGACCAACCACAGAGAACAAATTTTCTAACTTCAAAGCAAAGTATTATTTCAATGCCATTTGGAAAACCAACGAAGAATGGGATGAGGGGAGAAGAGGGCCTTGAGAATGGCTGAATGCTAGAAATAACCAGCTCAGTGTGGTTGGAGCTACCACAAGGAAATGTTTAGTGGTCATGATGCAAAAAGCGGTTGCCCAATTCCACTCACCTCAGGATCCATTATATCAGCAAGTATAATAGAGCTTTGAAGATAAGATCAGACTTGATCCCCAAAGATCCCATTGTTCTGTCAGGTAAGGTAAATGGGATATGAGCTGGGACAGTTCAGAGAAGCTAGATTGCCCCAGATACTTAACAAATAGGCTTTCTCCCATCCCAATAAAGTATCCCTTTACTCTGTCACTTCTGGGGTGGGAGTAAAGTGCCACATGAAGGGGAACTCTTTCAGAGTGCACACAAGTACACATCTGGAGGCGGCTGGAGGATGGATGGTGGCTAACGGATTGAGGCTGAATCCTGATAAGATATAAGTATTGTTTCTGGGGGAGGGAAAGCAAGCAGGTGTGGCAGACTCCTTGGTCCTGAATGGAGTAACTGTGCCCCTAAAGGACCCTGTGCACAGCCTGGGAGTCATTTTGGGCTCACAGATGCCCAAGGCTAATTCTGTCTACCAGCTCCATCTGGTACGCCGGCTTAGACCCTAACTGCCTGTGCACTGTCTCACCAGAAAGGTACGTGTCCTGGTTCTCTCCTGCTAGGACTACTGCAACGTGCTCTATGTAGGGCTACCGTTGAAGGTGACTCAGAAACTATAACTAATCCAGAATGTGTCAGCTAGACTGGTGACTGGAAGCAGCCACCAGGACCATATAACACCAGTCCTGAAAGAGCTACATTGGCTCCCAGTAAGTTTCTGATCACAAGGGTCATCACCAACACTCTGAAGCCCTAAACTGCCTTGGCCCTGTATACCTGAAAGCGCGTCTCCACCCCCATTGTCCAGCACCAAGGGCCTTCTGGCGGTTTCCTCACTGTGAAAAGTGACACCACAAGGAACCAGGCAGAGGGCCTTCTTGGTAGTGGTGCCCACGCTGTGGAATACCCTCCCATCAAGGAGATGAGTAACTACCGTATTTTTTGCTCCATAAGACACACTTGTTTCCTCCTAAAAATTAAGGGGAAATGTCTGTGCGTCTTATGGAGCGAATGGTGGTCCCTGGAGCCGAATTGCCCAGGGGCCAAAAGCAGATAGTGCTTTTTATTTTACAAAGAAAAAAGGGGGTGTTGAAAGGACCCCGCTCAGCAGCTGATCAGCAAGAGATTGGGAGAGAGATAAGAGTCCTGGCTCCCTTTCAGCCCCACCCTCCATTGTTGAATGTGCTGCAGAGCGAGGTTGTTTGTTTCCCCAGCAACATGTGACTGGCTGATTAGATTATCTGTCTAGAAATTGTAGAAACGGCTCCCTTTCCTTCAGAAGCTGCAGAAATGTGAGTTGAACCCCATAAAAAATGGGGCTTTTCCTCTTTGCTTTTCTCCCTTTGCAAAAAAGCTGCAAAACTTTTAGCTGATCCTCAAAAAAACAAAACAAAAAACCCAGGGCTTTTCCCTTTGCAAAAAAGCTACAAAACTTTGAGCTGATCCTTAAAAAAACAGGGCTTTTAGAGGAGGAAAACCAGGGAAAATGTTTTTCCCTTGTTTCCTCCTCTAAAAACGAGGTGCGCCCTATGGTCCTGTGCGCCCTATGGAGCGAAAAATGTGGTATATAACTTTTAGGAAGGCAGCCTTGTATAGGGAAGCTTTTTAATGTTTAATATTTTGTTATGTTTTTATACATGTTGGCGGCCATCCAGAGTGGCTGGGGCAACCCAGTTGGGTGAGCAAAGTACAAATTAATTAATTAATTACTACTACTACTACTACTACTACTACTACTACTACAGTCCTCAGATGACCTTGCAATATATACATTATGAAAATACGCATTTTGTTAGTATTTTATGTTGTCTCAGTGAGAACACATCCAACTGAGAAAAACTGACATTCGGGATTTATTACATGGATAATTCTGAGAAAATGAAGGTCTTTTGGTTTGGAAAACCAAATCCTGTTTCAGATAGCTTATTTTGGTTCAGAACTTTGGAGTGGCACTTTGCTTCCATTTGGATCAAAGTGGAACCTTGCTTTGGTTTGTTTTCTGAAGCTTTGGATGTCTTCAACACTGATAAAGCACAGGAAAAAGGAAGAAATAGAAGAAAGTGGTAGTGTTGGTAAAGGGAATTCCTGTCCCATGGACTGGCAGGCAGTGCTTTCCTGACCATTGAGCAGGCTGCAAGTGGGCTGACATGTGAGCTCCAGTCTCACGGCCGTATGAAGGTTTATTCTGTTTTGGGCCTCTCCAGCTGCTGCCATTAAGCAAGCCAGGATAGATTCTAGGGTGGAAGAATCTCCTTCCTTGTCCTGAACCTTGCCTTGAGATGGGAGGGAAGGAGCAAGAGGCTGCAATCAGCGGTCCAGTGCAGGAGTGGGTGGCTGGGACAGCCCTGAGGAGACAGCCCTGCAAGCCTTCCCAACCCCCACCCTTTGGCCTTTTGGCCTTTCCTTTCCTTTCCCTACTGGACATGGAGAGAAAAAGTGGGTGCAAATCTCTTCTGCCCAGGGGCAGCACTGCTATAAATACACCTTCTCGTGTCCTGGACTTTTATTTAATGAGCCCATACTCTCTGTGTGTGTGTTTAAAGGGATGCCCTAACTTCCTGTGGCTTTGGGGGGATTATACATGAACATGACATGCAATGTACAGGTGTCCCAACTGACTTCCCAGCAAACTGTAAGAAGGATAGGTACACAAAAAATTCTTTTAAAAGTCTTCACACTACATGTACATCACTTGCAACACTTGTGACTTGAGGATGGCATTGAGATGACAAATTTAAGTACACTTCAAAATGAAAAAAAAGGCGATGTGCCAATTCAGGGTAAGAAAAAGCCTGATTCAGACCTATTATCTTTAATTTGGTTGAACATCTTCAGTTGGCTACTGTGCTTCAAAGTAAATTAACCCTTTAAAAATGGCCTACTCCTCCAGAAACAGAAAAACTAACTTTTATTTGCCTGTCAACATTTTGCTGCATCATGTCCACACGGAAATTATTAAAGTAACAAGGAGCCAAGAAACTCACCTCCTGTTTTTTTTTCTGGTAAAGCAATTCTGCCATCTGATATAGAATCCACAAGATCCTGAAACTCTGCCGGAACATCAGCTTGCTTCCAGCGCTCGTTATCTAGCAGGAGGCTATTTATACACATAAAGGAAGGGGGAGTTCAAAAATTAGAACACATTGCCTTGATGAGCTATGTGTCCGTACTGATTTCAAATTTCTTACCAGGATGAAATAATGAAAGAGTCAATTGATTCAAATACTAATCAGTGGCAGGCATACTAAAGACAGCTGTACTGGCAAAAGCCTTAGGGAAATAAATGAGAATGAAAATTCATGAGGCCGTCTGACCATCAAGAGATTTCATTCCAGTGAGGCACATGTGGCCATCTGTAAGATGTGGAAAGGCATTTGTGTGAAGCGAGTTCCCATACAGTTTGGACAACTTCAACTAAACCACCTCTGTAACTGTAACATCAAAACTGGGTAACTTTGTGGGAAGCAGCTCCTCACTTCTCACATGATGCAATGGCCAGAAAGCTCTCACTACTTATGTGTACACTGGGCCTCAGATTAAACTACTGGGTTTTTCTTTTTCTTTGACTGTTTGTTATTGCATTTATATCCCACCTCTAAGGAGCTCAAGGTGACTCTTTTCTCCACCCTCAGTTATCCTCACAATAACCTTGTGGGGGGCAGGTTAGGCTGAGTGTTGGTGACTGGTCCAAGGTGAGCTTCATGAAAGGGGATTTGAACCCTGGTTCCTCAGATCAGATGACACACTTTACCCAAACAATTTAGCCACCCGACTTTGCTCTGAGCTAAGTGAGCAATGTCATATAACTCAGGGAAAAAACCTGATACCAAATATAGGCTGGAATGGGAAGGAGTTATAAGCAACAGAAATGGCACTGTCTCAGAAACTGAGGTCATGGTGGGCTAAACTACCCAACCCTGAGGCAGATAGCTCTTGACGGAGCACATTTCTCCCACCTTTTGCCCTTTCATTATGAAAGGTGGTGCTAGTGGGAAGCTTCAGGAGCTGCTGCATTAAGGAGCCTTGAAGCATACATGTACATCATCATAGAAAGATACCTGAGTTTGGTCTTTCTTTCCTCGTGAAATCTGTTTACAAATCTGTTAGCTTGACTCTGAAGTGCACCACGCAATGACATACTCTTCCTACCACAGATTTGTTCTGTATCCAAGATGAAAGTTTCCATCAGTCGCGAAAGAGCAACAAACTCTGTAGAATTCAATTTCTCCAGGAACCCATCCTAAACGAGAAATGTGATATAACAGCATCTTAACTATTTTCGTTGTTATCCTACCCCATTATAAAGACTGAAAAGGTTATGCAGTAAGGAAAGCACCATCGGCATGGACTATCTGATATCATTATGTCATCAGGTGATTGACAGGTGAGTGGCCTGAACCGCCAACAGTTCCTCACCCTGGGCTATTGTATGAATATCATCTCAAATATAAAGCAAAGCCCTTTCCAACTTTCAGGCTATTTTTAGACATCCGTCCTGTATCACTAAACGTGTTTGACTGTGTTGGGTCCAGATGTAAGGACATGATTACATTAATGACCCTAGCTGGACCTCTCCTGGGATGCAGGTTTATGCATGGAACTTACTTTTGCTCTAGCCATTAGGAACTTGACGGAACGATCGTGGCAAATATCAGAGGCACTGTAAAGTAGGTCCTGGATATTGTTTGCTAATCTACCTAGTTCCAGTTCTGAGAGCTTTATGTCCTCGCCAATCCTGAAAGAAATACAAGGAAGAGTTTGTTGACACATAATTTTCAGCGGAAACAATCCAGTGCCCCACCAGTCTGCTCAAAAAAGGAAACGATTCACATGCAACTATATAGACAATGAGAACTTTGCATTTTGATGTCAATACCAATCTCTGAACTGGTGCAATTTATTTTTTTAAATAAAAGCAACTTTTTTATTGGACACTCTGGAGAGATTATCAACTGGAGCAGAATTGACTTCTCAACTGCCCAATAGATAGCAGCAGCGAGCGAAGCGACAAATAACAAAAAGACCAAAAACAAAAAACCAAGCAACTAATGGCCAATTACTGTTCATGTAAGTCTTTTACACCGTGTTTACAATTATTTACATACCATTCCACTGGAACGCATTTTTGTTTAACATAGTATATACTAACCTGTGTCTTTCCAACATGCTATTTCCAGAGAGGGAAGTATATCGGCAGCTTCCATAGCTGCCACCTGCCATAAACCACCATTGGCAGGATTGGCAGCAGCAGATATGTTCTATGATTATGATAATATTTTATTTTCTTGTTATTTATGCTGTTATAAATGTGCATTTTATATTTTATTTCCTTTAGCCATGTTTTCTTTTTAAACGTTTAAGATCTCTGTTTCGCTTTATTTGCTAGGTTAAATGTGCATCTAGTTTATCTCCTTTGTAATGTTTTATTCTGACATCTTTAAGATAATATTTTAGTTTCCTGTTAATTATGTTGCTTTGAATGCATACTTTATATTTGACTTTCTTCAGTAATGTTTATTCTGGTTTGTTTTATTTAATACTTTAATGTGCTGTAAACTGCTTTGAGATTTTTTCCTAAAAATATGAGGCTGTATAGAAATGAAATGGGGGGGGGGGGAATATTAAAGACCTGCCTTTTGACTTGTTGAGTGGCCCAAGTGTTCTCCAACTAAGGCTGGTCCAAGATGTTACCAAATAGCATGACAGGGAAAGGCTGCTGGTAACCTCACTGTTGTGGCGTCTCTGCCTTGCGCTCTGTATAATATCTACTCTCAAACACAGGAAATTCTATGTCCATATGGTGCATCAGTGAAGCAGAAAAGGAGGACTGAAACCCATTCCTACCTCATACGGGTGTAGGGTCAGGGAGCACAGCTAGGGCCAGAAACAGGGCCAACACATACCAGAGGAAAGTAAAGGTAAAAAAAGAAGAAAGAATCTGCAAAGCTCTTCAGGTGTAATTAACTGCAACTAAAAATATAGGGCATCAAAATTTGGAATACTTATATCGTACTAGATCTGAAATGAAAATGGGAGGGATAATTTATTATCATATTAAAGAGAGTAGTAATAAATTTATATCATCAAATTCAACAGAGAAACCAAGTTAATGGCTGAGGTTGATATTCAACATTGCATGAGCGGACTTCCATCCGCACACCAGGACTTCCCCTTCTTCTCTTCTCCCCTGCACCCTTCCTGCTTCTCAATTCTTCTCTGCAGTGTCCCCATAACACCCTGTTGGGTACAACCCACAGAATGCTATGAAAATGAAAGTGTTAGACTCAAGGGTTGAGAAGACAACATGTGCAGAATATGCATTAAACTTGAAACTGAGTTTTAGGCTCACATTTTTAGAGCTTCTGGGAATGCTTACTTTCAATTTCAAATTCAAAAGCAGTGAATTTGCACTTATTTCGTTAATTTGTTTAGCTGCAGTGGGGACTGAATCCTGCTTTCCCCCCCTTTTTCTTTTTTACTACCTACATGATGTCAATTCCACCTGGTGTAACACTGGACAAAGTCTGTTCCTTGCTAGATGAGGAGTCAGTGGCACATTCTGGCTCAGATACAGAGTCACTGCTGCTGGGTTCACTGTCTGGGGAAAGGTTTCTCTGAGAGGCAGAATAAGCTGCTGCAGGTGGGAGGTCTCCTTCACTGAAGGCATCACTTGTGAACATGCCCTCATGCGTCAGATACACCAGTTCTGTGTCTATGGGATTGTCCTTGGCAGAGTTCTTCTGAGCAGAAGTATCACCCAGTTCCTTGCTCCTCTGGTTCTTGTCTAGAACCAAGAGAACCACTCTTCTGATAACATTTAGTGTTGCCTAAGAGAAAATAAGGGCTGGTTAAAAAAAATCGAGACAGTGCTGAATTCCTTGAAGAATACATCTTTTAGCAAGAATGTTTCTATTTTAAATACTGCAAAATCTGAACACAACAGAATGATTTGTATCCACTCTGTTTACATCATTTATCCTGCCCCATAACACCTTCTGTCACTTGCTAAATTAAATAATCATGGTGGCTCATATGCATTCTGCAAAAAGTGACTGGCAAAATTTTAAAACTAAGGCCAATAAATTTATGCCATTTATGCCATTAGGCCATTTCCCTAAATATTTTTTAAAGGGATAAAACATGAAACATTAATAATGATAGTGTTATCTTTCAGGGCTTGATCTAAGAGGCGGTATCAATTTCAGAGGCAGAAGTTCTAGAATTATCAGCACATACAGAGATTTAATTAATGAAGAAATTAACAAGATTTTCCCAATCTTGAATCTAGTTTTGCTACAATGTAGAGCTAGGGATGGAAGGAAACAGTGATTTCTGTCCCACCCTGTGTTCCTCACAATCAGCAGTGTTTCTTGTTCCACTGCAGTTTAGCTTCTCCTAAAATCTACATTATTCATCTCGCTATCTGCTATGTCTGAAACTAATGTAGTTAATTGTGTAATTAACACCAATAAATTTCAATGACGTCAAAAATGCAGAAAATAATGCAATCATGTAATATTCGCACAGTAAAAAAAGTGAATACGGCTTATATTTGCTTGTATGGTTTCCATTCCTGACCTGAGGAACATGCGACTTGTGGTAATTTCCACTTCTATTTCCAGCTGTACAAATAGATTATAATGCCATACAAGGATACAATTCATTCAGAAGTGTATTGTAAATCTAACAAAGGAGGGTAAAAATTAACATTCAGCTGAAGTAATACCTCTGGGTAACTTATAGGCAGGAGCCTTAAGGCATGATTTCTCAATTTAAAATGTGATTTCCATGAGAGGCCCCAGGATGTCAGGGATTCAGCTTTGAAGAACAATTAACCTGCCAAAGGGATTATGCTCTGAGCAAGGTACAGTAAAGTATTGCCTGAGTTGCAGTCTGCCTGCTTTTGGATAATGGCAGAGGACTCTCCAATGCCTTTCATGAAAACTCACTCAGCTGGTGCAAGAGACCCAACACCAAATGTATCAAAATTCAATTGGTTTAATAACAATATAAAGTCTTTAAAGTACACTTCTTACCTTAATTCTCTTGAGAAATAAAATAAAATTAGAAAATATATCTTTCAGTAGATCAAACCACTGTGGAAAATTCATCATCCTCATTTGATCTGCAAGTCTATGAAGAATACCATAAAACAATAATTACAATTTTATTTAAACTCAGTTTAACTCTCATCCTGTAAGGTGGCCTTGGGTGCATCCTTGCCAGTTCTATCTTCAACTTCTCAGGCTCAGCTTCCTATCTCTAAAAAGGGATATTAATGTCCTGCCAAGGGAAAATGCTAAAATTTAATCAGTTTTTCTAGTATTGCCAAAACACACTTCTAGAAATATAAACAATTTACATGACACAATGCTTTTAAATCTGTAATTGAAAAAAGAAGGAAATCCTGAAAGGTAAGTGGACAGTTAAAAAATTAGTCTTTCAATAGAATTATAGCTGAAATCCTCTGAGTTTTTGAGATTAACCACATGGAACACATTTTCAAAACTGAATTGCCCTCCAGCTACAAATTAGAAACTGGAGCAGCTTTTTATTTCCCCAGCAAACAAAGATCAATGACAGTAGATTGCAAAGGTGTGTCTAAAATATTAGCACTGGCCTTTCTAGTGTCATACAACATTCTTTGCTTTGTAAGAATTTGCCTGCCTCATCTCCTAGTTATGCCCGAGGTTTTGATGCTTAATCTGCCATTCTATACTCACTTATTTTGAAGTATGCCCCATTAGATACACTTGAACTTACTTCTGAGTAGATATGCAAAGGATTGAAGACCTATGTATGTTTACTCAGAGGTAAGTGCCATGGAATTCAGTGGATATTAATTATTCCAGGTATAGTAGTGGTTCCCAATTAGGGGTCCAGGGACCCCTGGGGGTCCACATAATGCACCCAGGGGGTCCGCGGCACCATCCCCTGCCAGGGCGTTTACTTGGAGGGGGTAGAGAGAGGGGGAAAGAGGAGGAGTGCAAACGCCTTGCTCCACAGGGAGGGCTCACATTTTAAAAAATATAAGGGATTCCTTCCCCTCACTCTCTACTTTTTAGCTGAAAAGAAATAACATCCCAACACTGGACACATTTCTGGAGGCCACTGATGAAGAATTGATACCAGAAGTAAAACATTACATCACTGAGCACCTGCATAATTTAGCGACTAGCTTCAGAGATTACTTCTCTGCACCAAATCCTGAAAACTCATGGATAAGGAATCCTTTTGATTCTCTATCTGCGGAATAGCAAGATGCACTTGTTGACGTGACTTGTGATGAATCACTGAAATCATTTTTCAAAGAATGTAGACTGGACCAATTCTGGGTAAAGGTTTTTGCTGATTATAAGAAGTTAGGTGAAGAAAGCTTTGAAACACCTAGTTCCCTTTTGTTTCACGTATCTTTGTGAACAAACATTTTCATTATTTTGTTATATGAAGAACAAGCATAGAATTGGCTTGATGTTGAACCAGATTTGAGAATAAAAGTAGTAAAATTGAACCAGATGTGGAAGGGATTGTTCGAAACAAAAAGAGGCATAATTTTTCCCATCACATTTAGGTTTAGTGTGTGTTTAACATTTTGTTGGGAACTGGCCAGAGTGGCTGGGGCATGGGGCAACCTAGCCAGATGGGTTGCAAGTAAGTAAGTGACTAAGTAAGTAAGTTCATTATTATTTAGTAGCTGCTAGACATGTCATAATTTGTTCACTTGTACTATATGTTTATAAAATTAAATTTGTCTTCCCTCCAACTAAATCTTTGTCATTTTTGCATGGTAATATCACAAATTTTATAGTCTCTTATTTAGTATACCTAAAATCCTTTCCTTATTACGCGCTACCCCACATTTTCTTTTTAAAAAATCATTTGCACAGGAAACTACCATGGAGTTATCAAATTTTTCAAAAGTAGGGGGTCTGTGGCTTGGCTTTTGAAAAATAAGGGGTCCTCAGTAACTAGCTAATTGGGAACCACTGATGTATAGGATTGCAGCCTTAACGTAAGTTTTTCAAAATTCATTCTTTCTCTCTCTATAATGACCAGAGGAAAAGGAGATAAAGCTTTGAACCTTTAATGCCATGTAGGAGAGAGAATTTCAGAAAGTGTATCTTGCATGACCTGCCATTTTCACATCTACTGTCTGCACATGAGCAACACATGCACTCTTTCAAAATTATAGGAATTGTGCTAAAAGCACTGATGCCAAAACGAAGTAAAAAGCATGTGGAAAAAAATTGCAGGCAATTCACGGATGGAGAAGCAAATGGTAAATCTAGTTCATAGCAACTCAAAGCTTTATACTTACTTAACAACCACGTCTGTGTCTATTTCTTCTATTTGTGACACTGTATTAACCACACACTGCAAAGATATAAGAAAAATATGTCTTAGAATTAAATTTGGAGAGAAAGCTTTCCACCCCCGAATCAGACATTTTCTGATTTTCCTAATATTCAGAGCTGAAATAATAATAAAAACTTCACAATGGAAAATGAAATTGGACCACACATGCATTAGGCAAGTATGCTCACACACTACCTTATTCAGCTTTATTTTCCTCCTGCTAATTATTGTGATGTGTGAAGAATGATGCAGGAAACTGCAGTCCAGGTTTAAGGACTGAAGCCCAGGCCACTGAAAATGTTCACTCAATCCTGCCTATGGTTTCCAAATAAATGCCTTTTTAAAAACATTTGGTAAGTTGTCCTGAATGCCATTTTTGTACACTTCAAACATTATTCTGAGTGCCTACTAATACATTACTATGAGAGCACTGTATGTTACACATTCATATTTTGAAGTGTAATTCATGCGTGTCACATACATTTTAAGTGTATGTTTAAAAATCTTACATGTACAGTCAAAAAGGAAAGATAATGAAACCCTGAAATGCACCAAGTATTGCCTACAGGCTTTCAAAGCTTCTCCTTCTTTGCTTCATTTCTAGTTTATGAAAAGACTGTCCAAAATAAGCCAGTGTGTTTAGAACCCAAAGAATATAAAATCTTTTCAATACTAGGGTTAAGATGATGTCTCTTCTCCCAAAACAGCACAGACTTCAAGGAAGATTGGGCAGAGCTAAACAAAGGAGGAGAGCAACAAATGGCAGGTGCTGGAAGCCCAATCCAGATTGGAATAGTTGCAACGGTGGTATTTTACAGCAGCCTTGGGTCCCCCAAAGCTGTTGAACGACAGCTCCCTTCATCCCCAGTCAGAAGGCCAATGGTCAGCGATTATGGTACTCCATCATTTACAGCTTATAAAAATACATCTGTTTTTAAAATCTAGATTATTGTTTCAAACAACAATCAATAAGCAAAACATATGATAAATCAACAAAGTATATCCATTCTTTGGGGTTTGTGTAACTCATGATAGAGAAAGAAAGCCAGTTTAGATACCTGGAAATATCAGAAGACCTGAAAAGTACATACATAAAACCAGTGCTTTTTTCTGGGGGGACGCATACCCCTAAACATTTTGTGAAACTTTGTACTTTTTCCATTTCCTGTATTTATTTTTCCTAATTTGAACTATAAAATGGTAATTTTCTTGAGTCAAAATGAGAGTACCCCTAAACATTTTTATTAGAAAAAAGCACTGCATAAAACATTTAACTAAAATATCTATGGAAGGTAAAAATCCCTCAAAAATAAATTACCTGTTTAATTATATTTTTTGCTGTTACAATAATTTCATCTCCATATATTTCAAAAAAATTCAATTTCCTTTGTTTTAGAAGTCCAAACACTAAAGATATAAGCCTTTCCTATTTAGAAAAAACAAACAAGAATAAAGATCACATGTGAATGAAAGGTAATCAGAACTCAAATGGCAAATTAGAACCTAACTAGTGCAGATAAATTAACATGCTAAATAGCAAATCTGGTGGAAAGTACAATATGAGTTAGTCTCAAGGTCAAGGTTTGATTCTGGCCCAGCAGAAATTATTGGATGCTGTAGAAGCCATGTGCAACAGATGTATACTTTGCATTAATCCCCACATACTATACACAGAAGCTATTTCTGCTAAGGACAATATAGGGTGTGTATTTGTGCCTTCCATCAATGAAGGAGTGGATAAATGGTACGCATTATGACACAGCTGAGAAATAAAAAAGAATTGAATGGAAAATGTCAAATTAATGCTTTTAAATCACTGAGAGGATTCAAGATGTGTTGGTGAAAACTCATTTTGTAGAGAAAAAGTGAATGGAATAGGCATTGACAGCAGTGTGTTCTGTTCTGTGTTCTGAGAGGCAATTAGCCCGCAAAAAAGCCTTTTAAATGGGGAGTACTGTACCTCTTCCAGAATCTGACATTCTTCTTCCAGAGGTCTATTTAAGTCACTGTGAGCATAGGTAGAAAACTCTGCAATCATCATTTTATCTATGAGCTTTTCTAATTCACAAAGCTGTGATCCAAGATGCCTGTTCAAGAAAAAAAATGTGTGAAAAAGTTAAAATAATTATGAGAGGGAGCATGAAAGTGCCATTATCTCACTATCAGAAAAATATGGGGATGTATAACTATCATCTGGGTAATTTCTACACAATCGATAACACTATAAAGGACACTGAATATGGTTAATTTATGTTATGTCTTCCTTTGCAGCAAAAGAACTAAAAAAACTTTAAAATTCCACTGTGACAATGTCAGACATCATGAGAGGAGAACAATCTGCTCTGAAATATGTATAATAATTACACACTTCATGAGTAACCAATGACTCGAGAACTCAGCAGTCATGGGAGATGTTGACAGGTCCTCTTAGGGATCAGAAACTGGCTAAAGAGCAGGAAATAGAGGGCAAGAGTAAACTGACTTCTAACAGTGGAAGTATGCATGCAGTAATGGTTCCCCAAAGATATTTCTTGCGGTGAGAGCTATTTATTTTTTTCAATAAAGAGATGGAGTCAGAGGGGCAGTGAAAAGACCAAGTCTGTAGAATGCAAGGAGATCTAAAAGGATCTCTAAAATCTGGGCAAATGGAAAACAAAAAGGTAAATAAGAATCAATGCATGGAGAACAAATCTAAAGGAGCACAATGATTAGTCCAGCAAGAGAGCACCACGGGAATAAAAAGCTGAGCTCCATTCAATGACTATTAGAAAAGCATTTAACACCCTAAAACAAATCTATGGCAAAGACACATCTGGAGCACTAGATTGATTTCTGGTCGACGTATCTCAAAAAGGATGACTATCTTCGCTCTAAGAAAGGCTTAGAAACAGGGTTTCTCAAACACCTGAACCCTGGATGAGCTTATGAAGTTGTCACTGACCCAATGTAAATGAATAAAGTGAGAAAAAGCACCTATAGGCGATTTTTTTTAGCAGCAAAGCAGCACGGTTTGAGAATATGGTTGCATTGTGGGATCATCTTGTTAAATACAGAGGTTCCTCACTGGCAAGGACGTTCACTCTGTTTCATGACATGCCCTTTTCTGTAAGCTTCTTTTCCACCCCTAACTCATTTTGAGACATAGGTCTTTATTCACTCCTTGCACAGTCCCATCAAGCCCAGGAGTCATTATCAACCACTTTGGGAAACCCTGGACTAAAATATAAAGGGCCTTTTAGTCTAGAAAACAAGATTTTTTTTGGGGGGGGGAGTGTGACAGCGCTTTATTAAATTATGGATGGTGTGGAGAAAAATGGACAAGGACAACTTTCCACCTACTCTCATAATACTAGGTCACCTGTACTCACCCAATGATCTTGACTGACCTATATTTAGGACAGAAAGGAAGGGCAGTCTGAATACCCTTTACCTTTGGATTTATGTGGTGTACAACTATTAGTGTAAATAAGAATTCACACTATATCAAGGATACTTTTAGGGCCTTTTAAAAAAAACTGACTAATTACATTCTCACTGGACACCAATATACTGTAATATAATTAACAATATAGTAAATTAGTACAACTCAGTAACATTTAAAAAGATACCAGTTATAGGTGGTATTCAGCCCAGCTTTACTCACTTAGTCGTATCCATTAATTTCAACGGCTCTACTCTGAGTTAAATTTACTGACTGACTGAGTTCAATTTAGTTGAATACCAACTTAAATCTGCACGAACTAGATATCCCTTGAAACTGATCATAATAATTTTATATGTGATTATGAATTTCTATTGGAATGTCAAATGTCACCTACCGGAAACTGTGAATGCCCTGAAGCTCCTGCTGTAGCACCTCCTGTGTTGTTGCTATCAAGTCTAACGCTCCAACAAATTCAGAAGTGGACAGTAATAGCTGTACAGTAGGTTGTGTTTGGTGCACTGTTGCCATTAGCTTCAGTTTATTATATGCTTTTATACAGTTATTTCTAGTCAATGATAATCTTAAAACTTTAAGAGATCCTTCACACATTACTTTATCAATTTGGCCTATTTTATCTCGAAGCATTTTTACAGCCTGGGAGGTTTTCCTGAGGTAGTCTTGCAGCTCATGCTGGGAGGTCATTGCATGAAAAAATGCTTCTGAGCGGAGAGAGATTTGATGAGCGATATTTACTTCCACAATATCCAGATAGTGGCTCAGCTTAAGGGAAGAAAGAGAAATCAATATTGTAACATTTGTGCTCTTAATCTACCACAATCAGTGTCACAATACCAG
Source organism: Lacerta agilis (assembly GCF_009819535.1). Lineage (NCBI taxonomy): Eukaryota > Metazoa > Chordata > Lepidosauria > Squamata > Lacertidae > Lacerta > Lacerta agilis. The sequence goes on along the minus strand of NC_046314.1, from coordinate 2,253,897 downwards.
ACACTTAACTCAAGTAAAATGGGCACGTTGCCTTTACAAATCACACCTACACATACCCAGGAACACAGCCCATATTTAATTAACACTGGATTTAAAATTCAACAAAGAAAACAAGAAGAAAGTATACAGCTTGACACTGGAGGTGTATTTCTATCTTCCTGAACGTTTAAGAACAGGCTTGAAAGCTGCCATTCTTCAAGGAGGAAAGTTTCAAAATGAGAATTCAGCATGAACAGGCTAAGTGGAATTAATTTGCAGATTTGATACTGTCAGATCAATAATGACTGGGAGTGTCTTACACACCACAATCTTATCTTCCATTAAAAGTTCATATACTCTATTTAACTTGCTTTTCCTGATTCATTACAAGCTTGCGTAATGAATACCCATTCTGGGTCTTTTACTCCTGTTAAGATATCGTAGAATCATAGAATCATAGAGTTGGAAGAGACCCCAAGGGCCATCCAGTCCAACCCCCTGACAAGCAGGAAACACCATCAAACCATTCCTGACAGATGGCTGTCAAGCCTCCGCTTAAAGACCTCCAAAGAAGGAGACTCCACCACACTCCTTGGCAGCAAATTCCACTGTCCAACAGCTCTTACTGTCAGGAGGTTCTTCCTAATGTTTAGGTGGAATCTTCTTTCTTGTAGTTTTAATCCATTGCCCCGTGTCCGCTTCTCTGGAGCAGCAGAAAACAACCTTTCTCCCTCCTCTAGATGACATCCTTTTATATATTTGAACATGGCTATCATATCACCCCTTAACCTTCTCTTCTCCAGGCTAAACATACCCAGCTCCCTAAGCCGTTCCTCATAAGGCATCATTTCCAGGCCTTGGACCATTTTGGTTGCCCTCCTCTGGACACGTTTCAGCTTGTCAGTATCCTTCTTGAACTGTGGTGCCCAGAACTGGACACAGTATTCCAGGTGAGGTCTGACCAGAGCGGAATGCAGTGGTACTATTACCACCCCCATCATTCAGCCCGGACACTGAGATCCAGCGCCGAGGGCCTTCTGGCGGTTCCCTCACTGCGAGAAGCAAAACTACAGGGAACCAGGCAGAGGGCCTTCTCGGTAGTGGCGCCCGCCCTGTGGAACGCCCCTCCCGTCAGAAGTCAAGGGAATAAACAACTACCTGACATTCAGAAAATTCCTGAAGGCAGCCCTGTTTAGGGAAGTTTTTAAACTGTGATATTTTAAATGTATTTTAATGTTTGGTGGAAGCCGCCCAGAGTGGCTGGGGAGACCCAGCCAGATGGGCGGGGTACAAATAATAAATTATTATTATTATTATTATTATTATTATTATTATTATTATTATTATTCCCTTGATCTAGATGCTATACTCCTACTGATGCAGCCCAGAATTGCATTGGCTTTTTTAGCTGCAAAGAACTGTAGAGTTGGAAGGGACCCCAAGGATCATCTAGTCTAACCCCCTGCAATGCAGGAATCCTAACTAAAGCATCCAGGACAGACTTCTGCTTAAAAACCTTCAAGGAAGAGGAATCTACCACCTTCCCAGGGAGTCCATTCCAAAGTGAACAGCTCAGTTCACTTATATCATGTTCACTTACACTCTAAATTGTAATTCTTATTTTTTTGCACTGCCTTCTGGTCTTACTATGTAATAAGAACTTTTCACTGTCACCCACCATTCTTTGGGCTGCACCCAATTATATCTCTGGTGTGCGTCACACTACTTCCCACGGCAAAACTGGTGTGGGTTTTCTATTGCTGAACAAAGACTGCTTCCCCCATTTTTGTTCCTTTATTGACACAAAGTTGTTCCCACTCAGGTGTTCATTTTTGCCTCCTACCTATGCTTCATGTAGGCTTTCAAATTTAAATGTATTTTCAGGTGTCTGACATGTTAATCCACCTCAATGTGTGTTCAGTGCCTTTTTAGAAGCAACCATCTTTTCTCGAACACCTCCTTGTTTTACTGGAGGCAGTAAGAGTCTTCGGACTCTACGGCTATCCAATCAGCACTCTGCCCAGCTGGCTTCTCTTTGAAACAGAAAGAATCTGGGCTCAATTAGCACTGATAGTTAGCTGATATAGTGGTTAGGGTGTCAGACAAGGATTGTGGAGACTTTGTTCAAATTTTCACTCTGACATCAGACTCACTGACTAAACTACTTCATAAGGTTGTTGTGAAGATAAATGGGAGGAAGGCAGAACCACAAATCTCACCTTGAGCCCCTTTGAGGAAAGGCAGGATAGAGATGGAGAATAAATAAATAAATAGTGAATCCATCCTAAATAGGATAACGGCAGATTAAGAGCCTTTGATATCAGAAATTATATCAGTATCAAGCAAGGATAACCCACACTTCAAACGTTGATAAGGTGGCTTGCCTTAAATGCCTACGCCACAATCCATTTTTAGGGTTTAATGTTCTTAATCTTAACCTTCTAGCAAAAAACAACCAATAGTCCCTTATACTATCTATATATTATAGAGTGGCTGGGGCAACCCAGTCAGATGGGCGGGCTAAAAACAAACAAACAAACATTTTATTCTGATAGAGCTCAACCAGAATTACACAAGCCAAGGAAACATGCACAGTTAGCATCTTAATAAAGAAACTTCCATTGCACTGATCAAATACCTGCAATGGAAAGTTTATTCAGTGCTTTTTTTCTAGAAAAAGAGGTGTCGGTACTCACCATGAAGTTGTTACAGTAAATGTCAGTGTTTTTAACAACAACAAAAAGAGGTTCCAGTTCTTTGTCCCCTTGAGTACCCCTGGAGGGAAAAAGCACTGAGTTTATTTACCTTTTCTTGAAGTAACTTTGAGGAAGCGGCATCGCGATTTCCTTTGCCTCCAGCAGTATTAAAATGAGACCAAGGTAATACTGCATTAATGTTAGGGGATCTTCCAAGGCAAAATCTGGTTTTAAAAAAATCTGAAAAAAGAAGTCAATCACATCTCATTACGACACATCACTAATGTTCCCACCTTTACCTGTATAGTGCAAACTTGTTGAATCCATTTATAAGCAGGCCTGGTGGAGAATATCACTTAGACCAGTGTTTTTCAACCTTTTTTGGGCAAGGGCACACTTGTTTTATGAAAAAAATCACGAGGCACACCACCATTAGAAAATGTTTAAAAATTAACTCTGTGCCTATATTGACTATATATAAAGTAATTCTCTTGAATAGGAATCAAATAAACACAATTTTTCCCACGGCACACCAGGCAACATCTCGCGGCACACTAGTGTGCCGCGGAACAGTGGTTGAAAAACACTGACTTAGACCTCATATCAATTTATATATTTGGGATGTACATCAACTTGTAAATGTGATTCAGAGCAGTACTTTTACAGTATATGTACTGTGTATAGGTAGTCTAAAATACTGTACTACTTAACAGTGGAACTCTATATCTATCTCTTAGAAATAAGTCCCACTGAGTTCAGTTGGCCTTACTCTCAGATAAGTAAGCATAAGTTTTTGTACCACCATTTAATGCTTTAGACTTGTTGTTGTTTAGTCGTTTAGTCGTGTCTGACACTTCGTGACCCATGGACCAGAGCACGCCAGGCACGCCTGTCTTCCACTGCCTCCAGCAGTTTGGTCAGACTCATGTTGGTAGCTTTGAGAACACTGTCCAACCATCTCATCCTCTGTCGTCCCCTTCTCCTTGTGCCCTCAATCTTTCCCAACATCAGGGACTTTTCCAGGGAGTCTTCTCTTCTCATGAGGTGGCCAAAGTACTGGAGCCCCAGCTTCAGGCTTTAGACTTAAGGTTGGATATTTGACTAATCAATAAATATTTGTCCAGCTGACTGGTCAAATAATAGTTAAGGTTTTTCCCCCAAAAGATTGATTTCACTAGAACAAGCATATTGTAATCATCAACATGCTTCATCCTTGTATGAAAACAAATGTAACTGTCACCATGAAATAATGCTTTTTAAAAATGTTTCATCATAATGTTTAATGATGTAGGTAAGGTTTCTATAAATATGAGCAATTCACTGAACTTTTCTAGGTTTTTTCGTAGAATACTAGGGCCGGACAAGACTGACAAAATGAAAAAAATAAAAATAAAACAGAGTAACAGAGCATAGAGGAGACACTCTGTGGTGCCTACAGTCTAGCAATATGAAACCTTTGCCACTCATGACGACTGCTGTGTTCCTGGCTTCAGTAATTGCAGGTGGTCAACAGTAGTTTTACTATGGTGCTAGGTTTAACTTTTGGTTTGCCCTTTTTACACTGAGCAATTCTGAGCTGAAAAAAATTATAACTGCATAACCATGTGTCAAGTATGGCACAGTGTGAACCACAGATTTGTAAATAAGGGCATTACATTACAATTTTATTTTCAAACCCTTCCCTAATAATCTCTAGCATGCCGTTACAAATGGCCAACTCACTAGAAGAGGCATAGGAGGCATCAATCTTAATACCTCTTTCACATTTCTCCTGTGCAGCAGTAAGACAGAAAACACCTGGAGAACTGTGTTAATAAGCATGCAAATTAACTCTGGCCAACCTGGTCAGATTCAATCACATTACCCAAAGGCCCTTGAATAACTGTGCTATGTCCAACAATAATGCAATGGTTTCAGTGCAAAGAAAGGGCCAATATGTTTCTCCCCCTTGTCAACAGCTATCCCTTCCCATCTTCTGTTCTCCCTTAGCTAGCAGCTAGCAACACAACTTGAAATTCCTATACAGTACAGTGGTACCTCGGGTTACATACGCTTCAGGTTACATACTTCGCTAACCCAGAAATAACGCTTCAGGTTAAGAACTTTGCTTCAGGATAAGAACAGAAATCGTGCAGCAGGAGGTCCCATTAGCTAAAGAAGTGCTTCAGGTTAAGAACAGTTTCAGGTTAAGAATGGACCTCCGGAATGAATTAAGTACGTAACCAGAGGCACCACTGTAATTCAATCTAAACCACGTCTTTTAAGGTCCACCACCAGGAAATGTTGCATTTGTTGGTCCACACACTTATTTCTATTTAATAAATGCAGACATCAAGGCAAATGCTTGCCAACCCCTTGCATTTTGTCTCTTAACATGCACACTAAGGCTATCCATGAATGCTATCCCAAGAAATTCACCCGTCATACACACACGTTTTTGGGCCTATTTACTTGTGGGATGCCCTCTTTTAGTACAGGTAGGTAGCCGTGTTGGTCTGACGCAGTAGAAATATATATTTTTTAAAATTAAATTGTCCAGTAGCACCTTAGAGACCAACTAAGTTTGTTCTTGGTATGAGCTTTCGTGTGCATGCACACTTCTTCAGATACACTGAAACAGAAGTCACCAGACCTTTATATATAGTGAGAGGGTGGGGAGGGGTGTTACAGTGCTAAGAGAAGGCATGTTTGGCAAGCCCTCACCATGAATAACTCCTGCCCGGAAACCTGTCTCCACTATGGAAGCACATGTGGATCCAGAATTGGCCTCCACAGTCACTTACGGACTCACTGTTAAGACGGTGTTCATGGAAGACAATCTTACTTGGCTATGAGTGATCACCAAAGAAGACAAGCCCATATGATGAAGAGACATATTCATGCTACATGTGCTGAAAACCAGGTGTCTGACAATACGAACTGACAAAGAGAAGGGCACATCAATGTGATATGGGATCACACCAAACATTAACTGAGTTTCTATCCTGTTAAAATCAATATGACCTGTCTGCTTAATTCCCACTTCGGTGCTACTTAAGCATATCTAACTTTCTCTGAATTGCACAAAGGGAAACACACAGCTTCCAAAACTAGTTAGGCTTACATTCTTATACAGTACTTTTTATTTATTATATTATATTTTTGTTTTGTATTTATAGTCTCTTTTATTCTGCTATACCTAAGAAAATATTTCACAACAATATTCTCCCAACTGACATATAGAAATGACTGCATTAATAAGTAGAGATATGAACAATTCTGATGCATTCACTTGAAGCTGCTTTGCTTCTCTTTGTGTAAGCGTGGAAACATGCTAAAAGTCAGTTTCTGAAGTTCCACTCCCCTCCTGTATTTGGAAATAATGTTTATTATTATAACAATTACTACTACTATCTACTACTACTACTATCTATTGGTTTATTGGTTTATTTATAGTCTGTATAAGATATGTTTTTAATGTTTGTTGTTTTATTATATTTTATATAACATAATATTTCCATCTGGGGAAACTCAGCCAGATGGGAGGGTATAAATAAAGTATATTATTATTATTATTATTATTATTATTATTATTATTATTACTACTACTACATTTTGTTCTAAACCACAAATAAAAGTTTTAAAGAACCCCATTCCTCAGCCTTGTGGACTAAGGAGGAAAGAAGGGGAGATCACAGAAATCCGAAGCTTGCACTGGGCCCCATGTATGTGTGAAATATATACAGATTATTCCAGCAAAGGACAAAAATAAATAAAATAAAATGTGACTATAGTGTGAACAGTTAATCTTCAGAATCTAACAAAAGAAACAACTCCAAAAAGAGAAGAAAGTGAAACAACTGGAAATGATGCATTTTGATAAGTTGCCTAAATTCTGCATATATACATTGCCACATATAAAAGCAGGATAAGTTATGCTAAAATATGTATCTCTATTCTGTATATTCTGAGACTGCGAATATAGAGCGGTATATAAATTCAATAATAATACATACAGCCCAATAAATTAATGAGCAAAAAGACACGAGCAAAGCATTTCTTCCTACGGCTATGAAAATCCCATCATACCTTAGGTACTTGCTCCAGATCTGTCCTGGATTTTATCTAAAAATAAAATGCCGCAAGAAATAGAGATTCAAATTACATATTTTCACAGTAAACTCCAGTTGCTCATTCATTTTCAATTTTATGAAACATACAGACCCTTATTAAACTTTGGAATGTTGTGGATTTGGTTTCAGATTGAATATACACAAGTAAGAAAAATCTGAACTCAGTCGTTTTAGATAAATAGAAGAAAATGTTATTATTAAAGCAAATATTCTCATTTGTAGATTGAAGAACCATCTCAGCAGGCAGTGGGGAGGCAGTTATTCACCTCTTTCACTCTCTAGCCTTTGGAGAGTTGAAAAGACAAGAGGGTACATGAGAGAGGTGTATAAAATTATGCATGGCATAGAGAAAGTGAATACAGAAATGTTTTTCTCTCTCTCTCTCATAATACTAGAATTTGGGGACGTTCAATGAAGATGAATTTGGAAGATTCAGGGCAGACAATTTGAAATATTTCAGGCAGCTAGATGTCGCATTTTCTTTACCCAGGTATTGGGTTAAATTAGAAATTCTAATTGCTGTCTTCACTGTAATTTATCTTGCTTGCTTTATGATGAAGCTGTTGTTTTTGTTTATTTATTGGCCCTGTTTTTCTATACTCTGTCATTTCTGTATATTGTATCTTTTTACTGCATATCTTATGACTACCTTACTTCATTGTTCCCCACTCAGGGACTCAAAATACCCAATGAAGAGTGAAATTCCGGACGGATAGCAGCCCTAGTAAATTTAAGAGAATGACTAAGCTGTAACCTACCATGAGTATGTAACAGTGTCCTATCAAAAGTATCTTTAGGAGGACAAATGGTCTTGCATCTCTCATGAATCTTTTCTCTCTACAAAAGGTGAAGAAAATTCCGGGTTTGAAACATTTTCCCCCCACAGCACATTATTTAAGTTTCCTATGCAAAATGATAAAAAAGACTGTCAAATTACATCTATTGTTATAATGCAATGGTGTAATTCAGGACTGCATTCCTATCAATAAAATACACTAAAGATATATATATATAAAATCAAGGCCAATTTTTATTATACCTTTAACTAAAGCTGACATCCTATGTGCATGTAACTGGAATAAGCCTACAATGGCTCTTGTTTCTGAGGAGGCATGCACAGGACTGGGCTATCCTCTGAAGTAGACTTCCCCAACCTTAGGTCCACATATGCTGTTGGACTACAACCTCCATCATCTCCAGCCGTCATGGTTGGTGGGACGTATCATCCCAAAGCACCTGAGGGCCAAAGGCTTCTTTGTAAGGTTTAGCGCTAAAGTACTCTTCAGGCCTTCATCCTGAACATGCAAAGGGGGGGGGGCGAGTGCAGGGGACTGGTGTCATGTGTCCCACAACTTTTGTGCACACAGCAGCACCAATCCTCCACTCTCAATCTTAGTGTGGTTAGCATGAAGGGGTCTTCTATGCAAATTCAACTGGACAGACTAAGAAGCCTCCCCATGATCAGGAACTCTGGATTATGGTTTCCTACTGCAAGGAAGCTTCCAAATTCATTCAGTCAAATGCATCTTGAAGTCCCTCTTCAGACCTTGCTGCTCAAACTGAGAAGGGCAAGGTAGAGTGACTGTTCCAAACTTTTAGCCCTTGTGCACAGAGAGCTTGTACTTCTTTCATCATGCTGCTTAAAAATAGGAAAATGTTTAAATGAACAAGTCGTGTTTCTTGTCCCAGCATATGGAATCTTTTAAAAAATGTTCATATACTGCTGTGTGTGGTGTGCAACGTGTAAAAATATCCATTAAGTGTGGGCCACTTCAGATGTAACAGGAAACCACAGTTTTGTACAGCTAAGCTATGGTTTGCTTGTACATTCTCATGGTTTTCTATGAGGCTAACAAAACAGGATCTGAAACTCGAAGTTGGCTTTGGTTCACAAGTTGGCATTAACTTAAAAAAAATGTTTAGCATGAACTGTGTCATCCTCTGCCTGCCTGCTCTGGCAGCAGATTCCTTTTCCCGCTCACCTCCTCACTATCAGTCCCTCACCAACCAGGCAATTTAGGTCCTAAGCCAGCTTGCAAGAAGAAAAATAAACAGTGAAAGAACTTAAACAGACAAATACATTTTTATCATCTTCTGTGAGGTAGCAATTAAATGCACAGAATATGCAAAAAAAGTCAGTCAGCATTCCATGGCCACTGAGCACACTCAATCCTCATTAGGCTGTTTTGAGGCATATGGGTTCTTTCTTTCTTTCTAGCTTTGGGTTCCCCCAACTCTCCTTTTTCTGCCCTTATTTGCTACAAAAGCAACAGCACTCATAGCCTGAACATCAGAAATAGACAGGTGTATCATAGGATTTCTTTTACCTGAACAATTTCCTGTTGGTATGTTACAAAAGTTCCTTGCTGATCTGTGGGAGGTAGAGCGAAGGCACAACTTCAATGTCCACAAAATCCTGTCCCCATGTTTTTGTAAAGAAATCAGATTCCCTTTTGTTAACCGAGGATCATTTAGTGCTGCTGGGAGATTTACTTTGGAATGATAAATAGTCCATCTATGTTGATCAGCAACTAAAGATGGACTGTCACATAATCTATTAGGATCACCTGAAAGACAAAACAGTAACTTGAAAGAGGCATGCATTTTTTCCAGCAATGACAAGATAAAATCTGCAGCATAATTTAAGAATTAACTATACAAATAAATAAGAAGATATTACACTCTAATTATGTACTGCAGGACTGCTCTGCACCTTTGTGTTTAGACTGAAATATATCCATCTTATCTTAATACTGCTTTAGCACTGAGGAAAGAACAGAAAACTCTGAATCTCCAGTGTTGGCAGTGAGGTAGCAGATACAAATCTCCATGCAGCAGGTAATTTCAGATATCAGAGAAATGAAGTGTATTAACAATTGTTATCTTTGTACATTTTGCAAAGGCTCACAATGGCAGACATAAAAATCTTTTACACATTGAAACAGTCATGTAATTTACTATTGTTTGCTCCTGTCAAAGGTACAAAAAAAAATCAAAATAGCAGAACCTAAGAGTATAATTAAGAGAAGAATTAGAAGGCAATGCAGCATTTCAAGAGTTACGTGACCCTGAAATTGATTTCAATTGTTTTTGCTATAAAAACAATCTTATTGAAATTGATTTATTGCTCACATAGGCTATCAAGTTTAATGCAATATCCAAACTTAAACATTTACTGTTTTTTATGACTGCAGTAATATGCAACTGGGCAATAAACAAACTATTGTCAATTCACTATGTAAGGATTGTATCTAAGTCACACTCAGAAGAGATCCCCTGAAATCACCAGAATGTAGTTTGTCATGTCCACAGAGTTCAACAGGTACACAATGCCAAAATGGTCAAAGGCCTGGAAACGATGCCTTATGAGGAACGGCTTAGGGAGCTAGGTATGTTTAGCCTGGAGAAGAGAAGGTTAAGGGGGGATATTGCCATGTTCAAATATATAAGAATGTCATATAGAGGAGGGAGAAAGGTTGTTTTGCTGCTCCAGGAAGGACACGGGGCAATGGATTAAAACTACAAGAAAGAAGATTCCACCTAAACATTAGGAAGAACTTCCTGACAGTAAGAGCTGTTGACAGTGGGATTTGCTGCCAAGGTGTGGTGGAGTCTCCTCCTTTGTAGGTCTTTAAGCAGAGGCTTGACAGCCATCTGTCAGGAATGCTTTGATGGTGTTTCCTGCTTGCAGGGGGTTGGACTGGATGGCCCTTGTGGTCTCTTCCAACTCTAATGACAGGCGTCTCTCCACTTACACGTGTTCAACTCATGTATACACGCAGAGCTGGGAAATAATTAAATAAATCTATTTAAACTTCAAAAATGTGTGAAAGGGGAGGCCTGTGGAGAGTTGGAGTTTGAGAAAAGAGGTTTGGAGGGAGCAATTGTGCTGGTGTTGGCTTTTTAGATGGTGTTCCCCACTATACATGATTTCATGTGTACTTGTGGTACCTGGGAACATAACTCTCGTTTAAGTGGGGACATCCGTGTATCAAACAAAGATCTGAGTTTCCATGAGATATGGTGTGTGTATGGAGAGAGAGTGTGTGTGTGTGTTTTAAGGGTATGGGTCTAAACCTAGTAAATTTGAGATCCCACCTGGCGCCTTCATTATACATCTTTAGGTGCCAGGCAAAAATGTTTCTCTTCAACCAGCCCTTTGCTTGATTAACATTCTATGTCCTTTTAAATGTGTTTGTGAGAGGGGGATTATTGGCGTGTTTTGGTTTTGTTCTTGTTTCTTTGTTTTGTTTTTATGCTGTATGTATGAATGTATACAAATTAAATACATACACACTGTAATGTGGCACTCAACAGCTTTTCAATGGGGTAACATGGCACTCAGCATGAAAAAAAAGTTAAGCCAGTTTTGTTAGAGACACTTACCTGTTGGTTCCTTGGGACATACATCTGGCAGCGACTGCACTGGCCGAAAGCGTTTGGCAGAATCCACTTCCCTTTTAATGAAAGTATCACTGCTCTTTGATGGAGGCACTGGTGAAGACCGGTGGCTTGAGGCCATTGCATATAGTCACCACTGGTTAAGCACTGAATTAAAATGAGATAACATGTATTCATAAACATCTTTTTAAATATTATGGCAGGCTTACAGCAATTATAATAGGACAACCCAGTTATAGAAACTGAAAGTTAAGGTAAAAAAAGAAGATAAAATGGTTTAGAAAAATGTAATGAGACAACGCCATATGGTCTTCTTTATGTTTAATGAATACAGTGGTACCTCAGTTTTCGAACATAATCCATTCCAGAAGACCGTTCAAGTTCTGAAACATTTGAAAACCGAAAACTCAATAGCCGACAGCCAGGCCTCAGGATCTTCCACTCAGCGGAAACTGGGTTTCCTGTTCGACTTCTGAGGCGTGTTCAAAAACTGAAGCATTTATTTCCAGGTTTATGGCGTTCAAAAACCGAAATGGTCATCAATGGAGATGTTCAAAAACCGACATACCACTGTATTTGGAAGAATAGTGTGGTATTTTCAACTGATTTACTTACAGTATTCATCCACTGGGTGTCACTGTTGACCTAAACTAGACTCTCTTTTAGAAATCGTTACGCATTATGTGTGGTATATTAATGACTGTATTATCAAATATGGGACTATCAGTCCATTAAAATACAGTGGTACCTCCGGTTACAGACGCTTCAGGTTACAGACCCTGCTAACCCCGAAATAGTACCTCGGGTTAAGAACTTTGCTTCAGGATGAGAACAAAAATCGTGGCGCAACGGCAGTGGGAGTCCCCATTAGCTAAATTGGTACCTCAGGTTAAGAACAGTTCCAGGTTAAGAACGGAATTAAGTTCTTAACCTGAGGTTGTTGTTGTTTAGTCGTTTAGTCGAGTCCGACTCTTCATGACCCCATGGACCAGAGCACGCCAGGCACCTGAGGTACCACTGTTCATACAAATAAGACTAGAGCAGTTTTTAGATAAGTTATGAAAAACAAATGGCCAAGATCAAATGAAATACCAGATACCTATTAACTTCAATTTTACAATTGTCATAACAGCCCACTGGTTAACAAATGAAACCCACGGGGCTTTTTTCTTCCTGGGAATAGCTTTGAGTACATGCTAACAATAAACTGATGGGTTAATGCCACTGAAGTCAATGGACTACTTGTTTTCTTATACTGATGATTTCACATTCTTGAGCAACTATATCTACCAGTACAGTAAGAAAGAGATCAAGGATATAAACCTTCATAAACCCAGGTTTTTTCAACTAGTCTTCATCTAGTTCACTGAATGCAACCAAGTTCTACCTTCCTGTAGAATTTTCTAAGAGGCAAATGCTGATTAATTGAACATAAATCATCAATTTGGGATTACACGGATACCAACATGCTAGGGAAGACAGGTGGGATAAGCAGGCTTTGGAAGATATTCTAGAAAAAGTATAATGCTTCTGCTTTCAACTTGTCGTCATCTTCCTCCTCTCCCTTCTACCATGCACAATCACCTTATTCCCTGCCAAAGGTGAAAAGCTTAATTTCAGTAACAAAACAGACACATATCAGGAAGAGTAAATGTTTCTAGTTGAAGTCATCTCACTAGACCAATAAACCAGTCCTAAATCAGCAGCAACATGATGCCACACTAAATTATTCACAGCTAGCAGCTGAGTGTAGTCATAAATTTAGCATCAGTTGGACAGTGCTGTTAACGCCAAGGTTGTAGGTTCGATCCCTGTATAGGACAAATGGATATTCCTGCATTGCAGCGGATTGGACTAGATCCTCTGGGTCCCTTCCAACTCTACAATTCTATGATTCTATGATTTTATAAATAATTAACCTCGGCAAGCCACTGTACACACCAGTCTATTCACACAACAACCAAAAGAACAAAAATGTTACAATTCCTATTTGCTCTGGTAAAATAATAACAATCAAAAGGGAAAATATCAAAGTGTGCTCCTTAATTAGCAATTACGTGGTGAAAATCATTCCCCTTACATCTTAGACCTGTGCAGTACATACATTCAACCTAACTATTTGTGAAGAATGGCCCCAGCTTATTAACTAAGATGCTTCCTCATATTGCAATGTTAAGTTTTCTAATTTAGATAACAACAGCATCCTTCTGAATTTAGTGGATTCCCCCCCCCCCAAATATGCAGTAATGCACAGGCCTTCCAATTCAAATCTCATCACAAAGTGAAAGTGAAATGAACACAAAACAAAACCTCACCAGAAAATCTGAAGTATCGCCAACAGAAAATACTTTAATTGCACTCCTACATTAGACTGCAATTGTACCCTACTTATACTTAGATGCAGAAACTATAGCTTACATTTATGGGCATAGCCAAGATTTCTGTTGGGGGGGCAGACTTTGTTGGGGGGGACAGACTTTTGTTAGGGTGGCAGACCCTCAGATTTGTATTGGTTTTTATTGACTTGGGGAGGGAACTGTCTCCCCTGCCCCCCTTTGGCTACGCCCATGCTTAAGGTAGGCATTGATATGGCTCCAGAAACTAAAATATGAACCTGGATTAATCACAGCTCATATAATAACGTTGTTGAACATTTATTTTTATTATATCTCCACCTAACTGTCATTACATTTTCACTGGCAAGGTTAACATACAAATGTTCCAGTTATAACATTTGGAAGATCTTTTAAAAACTCACATTTCAGTGCCTGACAATGATTCATGTTGATATTACTTCCCTCGCTGATGTAATAACAGTAGTCTGTCAAAAATTTTGATCAATTAAATTAACCCAATACTGATCTAAGCTACCTCTTAATGAAACACACTGCAGTTATTGCAGACAAAGCATCTGGAATCCATAGGCAATATACATAAATAATCCCAAATAAATTCCCTGAAATTCAGGGACTCCTTATTCCAAAGCATACAGTTTCAGTAAATGCAATGATTGCCCTTGTCCAAGTCAAGAAACAAGTCAAGAAAGCAAGTAAGCATATCCAAACTTCCAAAGAGCTCTGAGCTGAAGCCAAAGTGCTTTACCCTGAAAGTTTCTCATAATGCTTAATTTAAACTGTTTATAAAGTATATATGAACAGTATACAAGTTAAGACACAAGCTCCTAAATTTAACCTGCAGGATTACTCCTATCTGTTTGCTTGCTTGCTTGCTTGCTTGCTTATATGAATTCATTGCAGGGTCTGGTATGCTAACATGTCAAATAGGTAGAGTAGAAGCTAAATCCAACTAAAATATAATAATAATAATAATAATAATAATATAATAATAATAGCTTTTGGCTGGATCAGAAGGTCTTCTTGACTCATATCTCTCAATCCATCAATGATCATAGTCATGGGTAGGCAAACTAAGGCCCAGCGGCCGCATCCAGCCCAATCGCCTTCTAAACCCAGCCCGTGGGTGGTCCGGGAATCAGCATGTTTTTACATGAGTAGAATGTGTGCTTTTATTTAAAATGCATCTCTGGTTATTTGTGGGGCATAGGAATTGGTTCACCCCCCCCAAAAAAAATAGTCCGCCCCCAAGGTCTGAGGGACGGTGGACCAGCCCCTTCTGGAAAGGTTTGCTGACCCCTGATCATAGTCAATGAATGTTGATAAATTGGAAAGTTGTGGAGGGCTGGAATATCTATTGCACTGAGAGGGGGGATAGCAAATGTGAAATGGTAACCTCTGGATAAATAAGCCCTTCATTGGTCTGCAACATTTAACTTTTCCAACTTGGCAAAATGGAATGATTAAAGCACCAATCCTATATACGCTTAGCTGGCAGTAGACTCCAGTGAGCTCACTGGGATTGTGCTGAGAGGAAACCTAACTTCCTGAGTTAAGGTGCAGGTAGCCCCACACCCAAATTGGGAAATAGTAGGCTGAAACTCAGCATACTATATTAGTTTTGCAAAAGCAAAAACACATCCCTTATTCACTTCCAAATAAGCTAGGAACCTTTTCTGACCTTCAATACTTAGCAGTTAAGACCCTAGCTACACAAATTATTTAGGATTACAGTTCATAACGAGTCAATAAAAAATATTACTAGCACAATCATATTATGCATGCTTACTTGGAATAAGTGCAGAAACTGAGGAAAGTCAGGGAGAGGGACAATCCTGCCTCATCAAAATGCCATCCAGCATGGCACACTGAAGGTTTTGATTGCTTTCTCAATACAGTGGTACCCCGCTAGACGAATGCCTCGCAAGACGAAAAACTCGCTAGACGAAGGCATTCGTCTAGCGGAAGGCTGCCCCGCAAGACGAAAAAGTCTATGGGGCTGCCTCGCAAGACGAAAAATTTTCGTCTTTTTTTTCGTTTTGCGGAGCGCGGCTGTCATTGCCGCTCCGCAAGACGAAAAACCCCGCTAGACGAAAATTTTCGCAGAACGAATTATTTTCGTCTAGCGGGCACCACTGTATATCGTATTTTGTGCAGATGAGAGCCACCACAAATGAAAGAAAGTACTCAAGTCTTTGCTACATTTCTGACCCAGATACTGTAATGGCAAACTCAGGAGGTGAGTACCAGGAGAACTATAACCAAAGAGGGTGACTAAGAAACAAGACAAATGTATCCTCATGCTGGATAGAACCCCAAATATTGCAGAAAAACTGGCAGGGTGTTGGGAAACAGAAAAAAAAATGCTTGAGAGACTAGATCAGGCCCCTGAACTGGTGGTTAGTCACTCCTGTTAAACTTTAAACATGTGGGCTTGGATCCAGACTCTAGTTGATTTTTAAACTGGATTATTTTTTCATTCAGATTTTTAATTTAATTTCATTTTATTTTCTGGGAGGAGTTATCTGGGTTTGGCAGATAGAATAGACAGGGGTCAGCAAACTTTTTCATCAGGGGGCCGGTCCACTGTCCCTCAGACCTTGTGGTGGGCCGGACTATATTTTTTTTTGGGGGGGGGGGAATGAATGAATTCATATGCCCCACAAATAACCCAGAAATGCATTTTAAATAAAAGGACACATTCTACTCATGTAAAAACACGATAACCGTCCACAGGCCAGATTTAGAAGGTAGCTGGGCAGAATCTGGCCCCTGGGCCTTAGTTTGCCTACCCAATGGAATAGAGGGTTCTAGTAACCCCCATTCCACTCCAATGAAAATAATGGATCACAGAAAATAATCATGTAAACTCAATCCAAGGTTAAATTTATATTTAACCACTTATATAACTTTGATTGTCCAAACACAAGAGGTGCTCATCTTGGGGTGTGGGGTGTACCTTGATGTCAAGAGCAGAATAAAATCCCATTTATTGTTAACTAACCTTATGTTCACAGGATATCATATCAATATTAGTAGTCTCTACTAGTATCAAAAAATGCACATTGCACTCTGCAACTATTCTACAAAGATTTAGTATAACAATATTAAGTTTGCATGCCTTAATGAGGGAAGTCCAAGAAAGTCCCAGTAAGGAGACCTCATATCTCTTCCAGTTCCATCAGTTTAAAAACAACCCTTGAGACTGTAACACACACGGCTATTTTCAAGTCCTAAACAAAAGATTAGACACATTAAAGAAAAACAGAATAAATGTTCAAATGTGTGATAGACCCACTGATTTCAAATTTTAAATGTTGATAAAAAGAGCAGGTGAACAGACAGAAGACACCATGTACCAGGTGACTTTTTGGCACAGAGTAAGGGAACTCATTTATAAACATGAATGTGGCCCAACTCAGAACTTTTTAGTTTGAGGATAGGATGGTTACTCTGGTGTATGTATATGCATGACATGCACTATACACACATATGTCTGACATTAAGACATGATGCTTCCTCAGGTATCAATTGAAGGTATGTTGTAAACCCATGAATACATGACATATTCTTATTCTAATTATATATGCCAGAATGGAAGCATATAATGATGGGAAAATATAACAAAAACAACGTAGGAAGGCATCTCAATCCAGACTGTCAAAGGAAAAGCTCAAAGGTGGCACTTCTCCAAGTACCAGCTATCAGGTGCATTTAATATGCTAAGCACCATATAGCATGGAAGATAAGATGGAGGCAGCTGTGAAGGCAAAGTGTATATATAACCCTTCAAAATAAATCACATATACACCCTTCATCTGAAGATCACAGGGCAGTTTTCAATATAAAAAAACACAGAACGTAGTAGTAGTAGTAGTAGTAGTAATGCCTTGCCAATCTGGCTGGGTAACATAGTAATAAACAAACCCTTCCACAGGTCTGACCCAACAGGCTCTTCTTATATGTTTCTTTTTCCTATTTGTCTTTTTCAGAATCCAGAAGCAATGGACCAAAAGAATTTAATATTGAAACAACCCTAGCAGTGAATCTCTTTTACTTCAGAATAGTATTCTCATTTATTTTGCCATCAGCATTTTTGTCTCATTTCTCAATCTGCAGCTGAAATACCGGTATACCTTAAGATCAAAAGAATCATAATACATGAACAGTACTTTATCTTGGATATAACGTAGGCATGGAAGGCAAACTATATATTGTTTTGTATAGTGTGTTTGTAATGTTTTTTTATAAATTTAATAAAAAAAATTTAAAAAGATATTGTTTTGTATTAGTGTGTGTGGCGTTTGCCCTTCCTAGAGAATATATGTATGTGCAGGAGTAAGTAAAGGGTTAAGTGGCTGACCCTAGGCGGACCAATAAACAGAGGGAGGAGGAGCAGCTAGGGGCAGCTGAACAAAGGCAGTTGGAGTGAGTCAGTTGGTGTTAGAGAGTTAAGAGCAGTTGACTGAAGCAGATGGTTGGTGATTGTGAGGGTTGGTGGTGAGGTAGAGTGGTGAGCGTAGGATTAGGGATAGGGTTGAGATAAGAACAAATATATACCAATGTAACCATATCTTAAGTTTGTTGATGTTTTAAAATAAACACATTATTTTATTTAAAATCACACCCTGACTGTGACAGTGATTACCAGGGAGGGGATCCTGGTTGGTGGGCAGCGAAGCGCCGTGGTGGCACAGGGATCAATAGTCCGTTAACGACCGGGGACCCTGTGTGATCGCCACAAAACTGGCGGCAGCGGCAGGATAAGATCAATACGCTGGCAGGAGACATCAATAAGCCCGTGGAGGGATATTGAGATCGTTGTGCCTGTTCACCACAAAATTGGCAGAAGCAGCTGGGGTTAATCAATACACCTGGAAGGGGAAAGGTAAATCTGTGAAGTGATAACCTAGGCCAGCGGTGTAGTTGTGGTTACCCAAGGACCCTGGGAAGCTAAGATAACAAAAGGAGAAAAGAGAGCTCACAAATCTGTTCTGGCAGAGAGTTTTGACTTGGGGGTCGGAGGAAGTAAGCTTAACGGGTAGAGAGAAGACCCATAGCAGAACTTTGAGACCTGAGTCTGGAGGAAACCTAGCCAGAGGGAACAGTGCTGAGAGGAGATTTCTCTTATTTTGTTAATTTAACTGTCAATCCTCAATCACATAATATGCCCCCCAAAAAGACAAAGAACCCTGTGAGGGAACCAGCTCAAGATAGCTCTGAAGGAGAGAAGAATGGGAATCCTCTGAGGGAAGAGCAGAGCTTAGAAGATGCCACTAATATTTTACCTGAGGCAAGAGATCCACAAGTGTCTATATAATTAGAAAAGTGGAAACTAGAACAACAATATAAATTAGAATTAGAGAAGGAAAGAATTAAGGCTGAGGCAGAAAGGGGAAAAAGTTAAGGCTGAACAACAAATAGAAATGGAAAGAATTAGAGCTGGGCAAGAGAGCAAAAGAATTAGAGCTGAGAGGGAAAGTGAGAGTGAAAGAATGCAATTTCAGTTGGAATGAAGAAACTAGAATTAGCAGTCATGGAGAATCAAAATAATAGTAATAACACCAGTAGTCAAACAACAGGGAAGGTAGATTTAAAGCAATTCCCTGAGTTCAAGGAGGAAAGATAGCCCAGAGGCTTTTCTGATATCATTTGAGAGAGCCTGTAAAGATTTCCAAATGAAGGATGAGGAGAAAATGGTGATCTTAAGGGCTAGAATTAGTGGGGTATTGGCAGAAATATACGCCCAAATGACAGAAGAACAGTCAACAGACTTTGAGATGTTTAAACAATTAATTTATACGAGGTTTCGAATTACCTCAGAACAACTAAGAAAAAAATTCAGGAGTGTGATAAAGTTGAGGGAAGAAACGTATGCTCAGTTGGGGGCAAAAATTTCAAATTACCTAAAAAAAATGGTTAGAGCAGGAGGGTGCGGATTCAATTCAAAAAATCAGAGGTTATTGCGTGGAGCAATTTTATGCCACCATAACTGGGGAGCTGAAATATCTTGTAAAGGAAAGAAATCCTAAAACCATCCAAGAGGCAGCAACCATAGCTGACCAAATTAATGAAATTAGGGACCATGGATTCGATAGTCCAAAATTTGGCGGGAAATTGTGGGGGAACCCCAGAAACCAATTTCAATATGCTAAAGGAAGCTCTTCTCCGGTAATAAAAAAGGGAAACATACCACAGTCAAAAAGCCCAAGTGACGTGGGCCAAACTAACACCCGTACCTCTGAGGTAAAAGAAAATAAATCTAATTATACTGGGGGAAGAGATATGAGGTGCTGGTCGTGTGGTAAATCTGGCCACAGAAGCTTTGAATTTAAGACTGGTGGACAAGTTAAATCTGGGAGCACAAACACTCAAAAACAGTCTTTTTGTATCCACTCAGTAGGGCAGGGTGAGGCTAAGCAGGTTGTCACGGAAACCGAAACTTTAGCTAGGCCTGAGACAGATGAGATTCCTGAGGCGTCAGTGATACACTGTTACTTGATTAAACAGAATGACTTGCTCTTGAGAAAGTCAGGAGAATATATTTGGATTGAAAATAAAAAATATCTAGGATTAAAAGATACCGGATCCCAAATCACGATTGTTCATCCTGAGATAATCAATCCCGAGAGAATAATTCCAGGAAAAACTATAGAATTAAAAGGAATCGCCAAGGAGCCAGTTAGACTCCAATGGCTGAGGTAAACATTAAGTTACATGACTGGAGTGGAAAGTGGCAAGTGGCCATTTCAGAGGAAATCCCCACTGCGGTGCTTATCGGTTGGGATCTCCTGGAGCATGTGCAGAGTGCATTTGTGATTACCCGCTCCAAGGGGGGCCAACTGTCGACCAATACTGAGGGAAGTGAAACAGTTGCTAATGAGGGCAGGACTCAAAGTCCTCAAGTTGAAACTTTGAGTGAGTCAGGCTTCCTAATACCTTTTAAAAATACTCAAATGACTAGTTTCTCTCAGGAACAAAAGAATGACATGGGACTAAACAGCTGTTTTGAGGCAGCAAAATCTACTGTTCCATTAACCCCTGATTGCCCAGAGAGGTTCTGCCTAGAGGAGGGGCTGTTATATTGTGAAGCCCTTAGCACACCTTATAAAGGGGGAGGAGGAAACCACAGACAACTAGTGGTTCCTCACATGTACCGAGAAAGAATCATAATGCAAGCCCATAATAGTATTTTTGGGGCACATATGGGGATAACTCGGACTAAACAAAGAGTGGCGCAAAATTTCTATTGGCCAGGCATGGGGAAGCAAATTAAAATGTATTGCCAAGCCTGTGACATTTGACAGAGGCGGGGATCAGGTCAGGACAAAACCAAGGCAAAACTGTGTCCTTTACCTGTAATTTCCACACCATTCCAGAGGTTAGGACTCGACTTGGCACAACCCTTGCCTAGAGCAACCAAAAAGGGGAATGAAATGCAACTAGCCTGGGAGGGACCAACCCCAAATCATATCCAAAATAAGCAATGTAAACTACCTTATCCAGCAGGGGGATGAGGGGCGCAAGGTAGTTCACGTAAACATGATTAAGCCTTACCAGAGAACTGAAAGCTGGGCTCCCTATGCTATCCGAGAGGACCCAGAAGAAGCGGAAATACCTTGCTGGGAAGGGAGAGGGGAGCAAGAATGTAACACTTATTATTTTGTTTAAAATCACACCCTGACTGTGACAACAGTGATTACCAGGGAGGGGATCCTGGTTGGTGGCAGCGAAGCGCCATGGTGGCACAGGGATCAATAGTCCGTTAAACGACCGGGGACCCTGTGTGTTTGTACTGTGTTTATAAAATTTAATAAAAAAATTTTTTAAGGAAGGCAAACTATGGCCCGGGGCCAGATACGGCCCAATCGCCTTCGCAATCAGGCCTACGGATGGTCCGGATTAGTAGAATGTGTCCTTTTATTTTAAATGCATGTCTGGGTTATTTGTGGGGCATAGGAATTTGTTCATTTTGTTTCCAAAATATAGTCCGGTCCACCACAAGGTCTGAGGGACAGTGTACTGGCCCCCTGCTGAAAAAGTTTGCTGACCCCTGCCCTAGAAGCTGTTCCAGATTATGTATGTTTCCTCTCTAAGGCAATCACAGGTTCTACAGGTTCAACACTGAAAAGAAGTACCCAACCCCATTGTCACAGATAGTCATGTTTGCAAAGGAAGCCGTTTAGAAAAGAATTTTGCAAGACATTATTTGGCAGCTAGAGAAAATTATCTGCACAATACCAATATAAGACATGCAGGCTGGGTACCCTAGCCACTAGACGAGAAAAAAATTAAGACGTCTAGACACCACTAAAGCATTATTGAAAGGCTAAAAAAGTGAATTAGCTTACCAGTGTGAGGATGTTTGTGTTATCATCAAAACTTTGTGAATGGGCACTGCAGTTATTTTACAGTTTTAATGTAATTATCACAGTTTGTATTCTTTGCATTTTATATCCCTCCAATTTCACCGTTCACATTTTTCTCCCAGTTCCTGCCAACTTAGGAAAAGTTTCATGCATCAGTTGAGGTGGAATCTAGTCTACAAACACTTAATCCATAAACCTATTTAGTCTTTAGGTTGCCACAAGATGGTTGTTTTTACTGGAGCAGACTTACAGTACATGGCTAGTGCTCTTGAAATGCCCGCAATCACTTCTTTTAAGCCAAGGAGGTTGTACTATAATACCCATCCCCCCCCCCACTGCACATGCTAGCTGGGGTGGGTGGGAGCTGCAGCCCCACATCTGGAGGGTGGCACCCCTGATTTAACCTAGGGCCTAATCCTCATCTCCTTTGATAATCTTGCCATTCTCACAATATTTCACCAAAATATTTTAATTTGAAAGGTGGCTGGCAATTTTATTAAACAAAATAAATAAATAAACACAATTTATAAGGATCCTTAATTAGAGTGAGAAAATCCATCCCAAACCAGGAGGAATCTTTGAAGGCCAGAGCTACGCAGGTTAAGCAGGTAGAACATGCAGCAGCTTTGGGGGAATCTCACCATGTTTTGTCTTTTTATCAGATAATTTTCCTATTCTAAAAACAAGATGCCATTCTCCAAATGGATTTATGTCGCAAATTTGAAACCACTTGGTTTTGTTAAAAAAAAAAAGCTTAGATGGGGTAAATTGGTGCCTAAGGTTGGGTACACTGGCCATTCCTTGCCTATTAATCTTACTGGTGGAAAGCTAGCCTTTTAATACAGTATTATTTTAATAGCTTACAAGTCCTCAAGAGGGTCAGTAACTTGTACACTGAATTGGGACAAAAATGGGATTTTACACCACACTAAAGAAGTCTATGTTATTAACAACTTTTTCATGTGAATGGCTGCTGTTAACATATCAGTGTGTCTGTTTGTTCTCAGTTTCATTCCTTCCGACCTCAATGTTTATAACTCCATTCCACCCTGCCACCTTCCATATATCTGTCTATCTATAAAATTATTCATGATAACACTTTGTGCATCTGATAAAATGGACTGATGGTGCTGGACAGTCTAGAGAAGAACCAGCAGTTTGTGGAACCTACTTGCCTTCTGTGGGGTTCGCAGGATACAACCTTCCATGGAAAGAAAGGGCAAGGGAGATAAATTGTGGGTGGAAAGGATTGCCTGCAAACAGTGCCCTGTGGCTTAAAAGGGGTGGAAGGTATTTGTGTAAGAAGAATTAAAGCAGTGGGTAATATCCTCTGGAAAGGGAACTATGGGGTCACAGCTCATGCCAATGGGGGGGGGGGGAGAGGAAAGGGGTTGTGACGAAGCATAGCAGACCCTCCAAGTGTCCCTATTTTCTAGGGACGCCCCTGATTTAGAGAAGCGTCCCAGTTTCAGATTTGATCATGGAAAGTCCCACTTTTCCTTAGGACATCCCTATTTTCATTGGAGAAATGTTGGAGGCTATGGAGTTATTTGACCTCCAAGCCTCCAACATTTCTTGAAGGCAATTTGAATGCAATTCTGTATAGGGAAGTTTTTTAAGTGTTTAATGATTCATTATGTTTTTATATATATTGGAAGCTGCCCAGAGTGGCTGGGGCAGCCCAGTAAGATGTGTGGGGTATAAATACTAAAATTATCATTACGGAATGGGACATCCCTATTTTCATCAGAGAATCGTTGGAGGGTATGGCATAGGTGCTGGCTCCCTGGGTGCCTGAGCACCCACCAAATTCCCCATGAAGGGGCCGGGCACCCACAACTGGGCCCACTGCATGGCACCCTCGGCCCCGGGCACCCACAATCGCGGGGCCAAGCTGGCACTCCTGTGACGAAGGCACCCTGACCCCACAAATAAGGTGGAGGAGGAGGAGGAAGAAAGAAGAGAGTATCTCCTGCAAAGCGCGCTACGGAAGAAATGTGCGGGTGATACTGACGGACAGACGGTGGCCTACTACCTTGGGCTGCCGGTGGGAGAGGGCTTGGCGGGGATCGGAGCACCCGCTTTCTCTCTCTCGCCTACGCCTTTACTGAGCGAGTCGGATCCGGCTGCTGTTGTTTTTGAGGGGGGCAGGAGCGCAGTTCCGGGATCCAGCACCTGCCCCTCCTGCGGCCACATTCGTGGCCTGGATTTCATGGCGGGGCTGACGAGATCGCCTCCGCCCGCCCGCCCGCCCGCCTCCCCGGCCCCTCCGTACCTGCAGCAGCCGCTGTGGGTGGGCGAAGAAGCTGCCAAGGCGGCGCCGCGGCCTAGCGCCTCCGAAGCGACACGTCGCCACCATGGAGCGGCTCTCCTTGCTCCCGGCTGGGGCCCAGGGCGGGCTGCTCGGTCGGCGATGCGGCAGCGAGCAAAGCGGCGGCCCCGGCAAGCGCCGCCTCTCCCGCAGCCCCGACGAGAAGCAGCAGCAGCAGCAGGAGGAGGAGGAGGAGGAGCTGCTGCGCCTGCAGCTGCTGGGGGCGAGAGGCGCCCGAGGAGCCGCCGCCTCTTCCGTCCCCTTCTCGGCCCAGCTGGTCGCGTGAGCGCCGGGCAAAGGGCCTGCCGCGGTTGGCGGCCCCGGAGAGAGAGATTTCGCAGCAAATGCTCCCTTTCCTTTCCGAAGTGCGTGTAGGACTCACGGCCGGCTAATTGCATCAGCACCCCCTCCCCTCCCTGTAAGCAAAACACGGCAACCGTATATTAAATAATAACGAACATTTTACCGCCTTTTCGTAACACTCAGAAGTTGAAATCAGCTGCCTTCAGGGTTAAGGCCGGCCCTGCGCCGGTTTCTGCTTCGCGCCGGTTTGTTTCAAAATGTTTATACGTACGTCTCGCCCTTAGCATATAAATGTGCGCCCAGACTGCTCATAGCAAAACATTAAAATCAGAACAAAAATAGAAAACAGCGAGGGGGGGGACCACCTCAGCAAATAAATCCACATCTGCAGGAGCACAACAAAACCACATCCTACAAGTTCCTCTCCCAAATACTGTACTTCATGCTAGAGCCATGTTTCTGCAGCACAGGGAAAGGCCAGCAAAAATGAGCCAGATCAGCCTCCCTGCAGAGAGCATTGCATGGGACCCACGACCGAGAAGGCGCAGACCAGCCTGCCGCCCTTCCACACTTAGGGGCCATCCTAAAGAAATTTGAATTGCAGCTTGTTAGAGACTGAAACGTCCAAATAATAACAACACCTTAATTGGCATAAGGAACTAATCAGTGGGACTTGAATAAACATGCACTGGATGGGGCGTTTCCACTCCCCAGCTCCATTCCTCCCCCCATTTCATCCTCCATTCTCTGCCTCCTGTCAGACCAGCAAACATTTTCATAAAGTGTAGCATCTCCCTTTCCCATTTTCTGTTTTAAAGAAAGGCAAAGCTTTCGTGCATTTACATTAATGTATTTTTAAAGTATTTTGAAATAAAACGGTAAATTATAAGTAACTGTTCTCTTGTCATAAATATTATAAACAAAATTATATGGTTTTATTCCAGTTAGCGTAACTTTAAAAAAAACTACTACTCCATGTTTCAAGATGCGGTATCATTTTATTGTCTTATTTACTTATGTACTAAACAGAAATTATCAGGGTAGTTTACAATAAAAGGACCCAAAAAGTTGTCTGTGGACAAGCACCGGCTCTCTCGGCCTGAAGCAAGATGAGCACCACATCCCATAGTCACCTTTGTAGGGATTTATAGGAAGTTGGGGCCAAATTTCATGCTAGTGAGTACTGCTAATCGGTATTTCCACTCTAAGCAATCAAAAGCTTTGAGGATGTCTAGGGACATAATTGTCAGTGGGAGTTTAGTTGCCTTGCTGTGTTCAATTAGGTTCAGTAGTTTCCTGATGGGGTCTGTAATATTGCGACCAGGGACGAAGCCGGTCTGGTCTGGGACTATTAACTTGGCTAAGAAGATTTTTAGGCGGTTGGCCAAGACTGATGTGAATATCTTGTAGTCTTGGTTTATTAAGGAGATCGGGCGGTATGATTCTGGCCTCAGGCCTTCTTCTAATGCCCCAGCCCTTGGGCAGGTGGGCTCAGGTTGGGTCTTTGTTTCTTCGTGGCCTTCAGTGGTCTTCTTCTGCCTACCTCTCCTTCCCCGGATGTCTCTCCCTCTCTCTCCAGTATGGCGGCATGGCAGCAGTGATGGCGGCAGCGAGGTCGAGTCCCTGTCCCCCCCAAGGTCCTTCTCCCCTTTTATTTTTACTTTTTTCCGGAGGGGCGGCAGCTGTGGCGGCGACAGCGAGGTCAGGGTCGGGGCTTTCTCCTTCCTCCTCCGGCCTCTGGTGACTCATTTCTGCACTTCCTCTTCAACATCCTCGAGGATGAGCTCTTCTGAAAGGAAAAGAAGAGAAGACTGGCAGTTAGACTTTCTTACACACAAACACACACACACACAGAGAGAGAGAGACTTTCCGAACATAGACATGGAAATAGACATTACCTTCTTGTTTTCTCCCAAGTGGTGGGGAGGAGGTAACGGGAGCCTGCAGGGAAACAAAGAGCCACCGATTATTTATCTAACCCTCAAAATAGGCCTCAGACAGAGACCTTTCCTAAGAAACCTTAGGGACTGGCTGAAGGGTTGTCAGGGAACAGTCTGTCCCCAGCGAAGGGGCACAGGGCATGTCAGGGTATAGAGAGCCCCAGCGCCACTTCAATAGCAGTAGCACCGACTCCAGCCAGGATAGCAGGAAGTCGTCCATTGGGGAGGAGAGGCAGCTGGGAAGCCAGGAGGAGAGGGCGCTTGGTGAGGCATCAGAGACCCAGCACGCACCCGTCCCCTCAGGGGAGGATACTGTCACGCCGCTTCCGACGCCCCAATTACGTTGAGGTGTGAAACACAAAGAGGGGAGGAGGCGATTTGGGGTGCCTAAGCTATTTGGTTGGTCAAGGAACCAGAAAAGACCACTCCCGGATTCTGGGATGTATTCGAGCGGTCATGAACTTTAGAGCTCTGTCTTGTGTAAATAAACGGTTTCAAATTGAAACGGAGTCCAGCCTCCTTACTCACGAGAAACCACTACAGTAACCTTACAAGGGTCTTACCTTTTTAGTTTTTTGGAAAAGAGGGCTGGGGGGGAGGGGGAGGCGGTGGGCAAGGGGGAGGAGTCCGGGGCAGGGGAAACTTTATTTCTTTTTCCAATACGGAATACTCTTTTCAGTCTGGAAAACCTAGAAAGGAAGAGAAAAATGTGAGAAATGGGGTTGATCTGTGTCCCCATAGATTTATTGATAACAGCAATGTGAGTGGTATTGGCTTAGGCCAGTGGTGTCCAAACATTTTTCAAAGAGGTCCAGATTTGATGAAGTGAGGGACCGACCAAAGTTATTGAGCTTTTTTTAAGATTGAAGTTGTTGAGGTTTCTTAAAGGATTTCACCCCAGTATTTCACCCCAGTAAATCACCAACAGAGGGAGGTCTGTCAATGGTGACCAACTGAAGCTCACCCCGGGGTTCCCGCTGTGTCCTGGCATGGCCCTAGCCTCCCAAGCAGACTTTGGACAAGATCCAGACCCGCGGATTCCTTTACCGGAATACCCTTGTACCTGGAGGGGCAGGTGATGGCCGCACCTCCCCTCCACCACACTTCACTAAGCCAATGCCTAACCTTACAAAGTTGTGACGATTGCTAAGGTAGGTGAAAACCAAGAGGCCAGTACCAATTTGCCAAATGGGAAAAAATCCCACCCAGCCCGTTCCAAAACAGGCAACCAACCAAAGTCCAGAGCAAGGACAAAGCACACACCTAAATCTAGGGTGGGCGGGTGTTTGGCGGCACGAGGCCAGGTAACCCCCCCCCCCAACGACACACCGCCGCCTTTTAAAGGCCCCCCTGGATCACACCACCACTCCCGATTGGCCAACAGGCCATGGTGTGATCATGGGGCCATAGCACAGCTCGGCTCCTCCCCCACCCCTCCCAAGGAAGGGGGGCTGCACCTATAGCCTGTGCACAACGCAGACCCTCAATTAAGAGGATCCAATATAGAATCATAGAATCATAGAGTTGGAAGAGACCCCAAGGGCCATCCAGTCCAACCCCCTGCCAAGCAGGAAACACCATCAAAGCATTCCTGACAGATGGCTGTCAAGCCTCTGCTTAAAGACCTCCAAAGAAGGAGACTCCACCACACTCCTTGGTAGCAAATTCCACTGCTGAAAGAAATCCTACTTACATCCTTGCTCCTTCTCTCAGAGTCACGGAATGATCCAAGCATAGGAGATCCCCAGGCCTTTTGGAGCCAGCAGAGGGAGGTGTCACAATGAACCTCACAATGTGGCAACCTGGGCCCTGAGAAAATCAGCAGCCACAAGCCCTGCTCCTCTTAAGTGGCGTGACTAAGTTTTCTCACATGGTTTTCTTCCATGTTCCACTTTTTATCAATATGCTAAATGTGCCTATTCCTTTGGATTCCGGCTGAAGTTGTTCCTGCACCAACTGAGCAGCTAGCTATCTCCTATACCTGTCTCATACCATCCAAAATTTCTCCCATGCAAATAGGAAGGTCTTATTCCATGATGATGACGATGATGATTCTGACTGGGTTGTCTCAGCCACTCTGGGCAGTTTCCAGCATGTATAAAAACAGAATAAAACATTAAATCACCACTTCAATATCATGTCCCAATGCTCTAAGGTAGAGCTTTCCAGACCGGCGAGAGCCAATGGATCTGCATAGGTGCAAGGGCCCAGCCAGTAGGGAATCGAACTTGTGAATATTATTCCCTGTGTTTGACGATAAGGGCTGCAAATATGTGAACCAGGAAGAGGCCTGGTGTTCATCAGCCATGACACCCACATTCCTGCAGTTCACCTGAACTGGGCGGGGGGGGGGGGGGGGTTGGGGCTGTGCAGACACACAGGTGGAGCCAATCCAGCTCTCCCGCCCATGTCCACACACAGCCCCAATCTCACCTCTGCCCCATCCAGGAAAGCTGGGGCAGCACGCACCTCTGTTGGGGGTGCAGCTCTGCCCCATGGCGCCAGCCACGACTGATCAGGGCAGACATTTATTTCAACGCCAGCATGGTAAATTTGGCTTCTTGTGAGACTTCTGGAATTGAATGAAAGGGAGAAAAATATAAGTAGGCAATCCCTACTTGTTTTTTTTACCACACAGCTATGGTGTTGCTAAAACGATCCCAGGCTCCTGTCTTCAAAGCTGATAGACCTTTCATATTTCGTATCCATCTCTTAATAAACAACACAACAGGAAGTCCTTTAAACCAACTTCAGATGAGAGAGAGGAGCGAAGTTTCCGCCATTTATTTAGACACCTTTGATTTTCACAAATTTAAGCAGTTGTGTTAAGTCTAAGAGCTCAATTCTCAATAGCCTTTCCTAACTCGAAAAGCTGACAGCAGAGGTTTGGTGGGTCAAAAGTGCCAGAGGTTCCCTCCCAGTCCGATTCTGCATCTTATTATAGGAGTCCTGAAAATGACTCGTGCCTCTGAAGGCACCACACATTCAGCAGTGCTTGGGAGAACCAACAGGGCAGGACAGGTCTCCTCCTTCCAACACAGAGATACTGTACAGGAGAGAGAGAGAGAGAGAGAGAGAGAGAGAGAGAGAGAGAGAGAGAGAGAGAGAGAGAGAGAGAGAGAGAGAGAGAGAGAGAGAGAGAGAGCAACTTCACAATTCTGATCAGAAACTTCCACATGCAGGTTAAGAAGTGGGAGGAAACGTGGGGGGAAATGTCCACAAATCAGGGCTGGTTGACAAACGCTTTCTGCACTGCTCTACATTGCACTTTTTACTAGGATGATATAACGAGGGACGTTCAGTGCAAGAGCCTGCTTCCGCTCTGGTGCTTCAATAGAAATGGGGCGACTTTTCTTTTTTCAAAAAATGATTTTATATGTTTCCCTCACTGCTGCCCAAGGGTTTTAATATGATTTTTCAAGAGACAGTCCAGGTAGGGATAATTTTAATTTTTAGTTACAGGTGGGTAGCCGTGTTGGTCTGCCATAGTCGAAACAAAATAGGAAATTCTTTCCAGTAGCACCTTAGAGACCAACTGAGTTTGTTCTTGGTATGAGCTTTCATGTGTATCTGAAGAAGTGTGCATGCACACGAAAGCTCATACCAAGAACAAACTCAGTTGGTCTCTAAGGTGCTACTGGAAAGAATTTCCTATTTTGTTTTAATTTTTAGGACAGTAAGGGAGGTGTGTGAAAAGGAAACCGTGTGAATGGGCTGCATTAACACTATACATGTAATTTTAAAGCACCTTGGGAACACCTTCTTTGCCTCAAAGAATTCTGGGCATTGTAGTTTTCCCCTCGCAGAACTACCATTCACAGCAGCAGCAGCAGCAGCAGCGCCGGGAATCTTTAGGCGGGAGAAAGGGACTCCCGAGGGGCTTCTGAGAGGCGCTCGGGAGCCGGTGGTGGCGTCGGAAAGCCCTTCGCCCCGCCTCCTCCGTCCGAGGCAGCATCGCGCATGCGTGGTGGGGGCGGGCTGTTCGCGGGCAGGGGGGCGGGGTCTGTTCTGCTTCTAATGGCTCCCACCAAAGGCTGCATCCTTCCCTTTGCCTCTCCCTCCCTCCTCCAGCGCTGCTTGGGGGGTGCAGGTGGGGTCTTCTCCAGGTGAGGGGGGAGAGGCACAGTGCTTGCACCCCCTGGTCCTGCGCTGTGTGTGGGGGCAGGTGGGGTCTTCTCCAGGTAAGGGGGCAGAGGCACAGTGCTTGCACCCCCTGGTCCTGCGCTGTTGGGGGGGATGCCCCCGGGGCCAGGCTCTGTGGATGGAGTGGCTGCTTTCCTGGTACCTGGGATTTAGCACCTGGGCCAAGCTCCCATCTCCATCCCTGGAGGGCCATCGCAGCTGCTGAGGAGTGTAGTGCTTGGACTCAGGATAAGGCAGCTTGGTACGTGGGGGGCAGAACTAAGATATCTGTGGCACAATTGGTCAGTTAAGTATTTTTTTTAACTTGATTTAGGGGGGCACCTACCCCCCTGCGCTCCCGACTATGATTAGTTCTTATTTGTTTACTGTGCCTTATTAGCTTAGTTACTATTGCATATTCATGCATTTTTGTAGATTCATACAATCCATATTGTTTTAACTGTATTTTAACTATTGTTTTAACATTCGTTGGGGAGCCGCCCAGAGTGGCTATGGAAACTCAGCCAGATGGGCAGGGTACAAATAAATTATTATTATTATTATTATTATTATTATTAATTTTTTTATTTATGATGGCCAGTTTATAACCATAAGGCTAAAATAGAGGGGAGGGCAATAAGAGGCTGGGATAGAATGAATGACCCTTGGCTGAAAACTGATTTACTAAGGGTGAAATCTTAACTGCACTTACCTGGGAGTAAGAGCCACTGCATTCAGCAGGACTTTGTTTCTGAGTATATAGGATTGTGCTGGATGCTACCGCAATATTAGCGGTAGCAGTTATTCTGAGATTATTCTCTTGGTTTTACCTGGCATTTTTACATGCAATTACTTCTCTGTCCATTTACTTGGGAGTAAGCCCCATGGAATTCACAAGGATTTAGTTCTGAGTAGACGTCATTAAGTTTATACTGTTAGTCACTTTATTCCATTAAATAGTCCATAGCAGGTGAGACAGTTAAATCAAAAGCCGCTCCTCTCTTGATATGAATCCACAATCCTATACCTACTTATGTTGGAGTAACCCCCGTTGAAGTCAACAGGGCTTACTTCTGAGTAGACATGCATAGGCTTGTGCTGTAAATTAGCCACACTTTCATAAATTAGCTAGCTGTGACTAACTGATTTTAACAGAACCAAAGGGTGGGTAGCTTTCAGCACACACCAATACTTGGTTCCATGTGCATTCACAGAATCATAGAACTGTAGAGTTAGTAGGTACCCAAGGGTCCTCTAGTCCAACCCCTGAGGCACATTCTTTCCTTAAAGAATTCTGGGCACTGCAGTTCCTTAAGTGTTGCTGGGACTGGCAACTGTGAGGAGTAAACTACAGTGCCCAGAATCCTTTGGGGGAAAGAATGTAAAGGTGTAGCATGCACATTTAAAGCCCATTGAAGTGAAGAGCATGGCATGGAAGGGGGTTAACTCACAAGTAAGGACCCTTGTATGACTTGCTTTTGTTTTGTCCCTACCAGGACAGTCCAAGCTCATGACAGCCTGCACTGCTCAGAAGGTTGCCTTCCCATGAGTGCCGTATCCCAGAGCATGCTGCAGTTGGGCCAGTGTTCTGCCTTGCGCCCCAAAGAAAGAGACACGCTCACTGGGGAAATGGCGAGGTTCGTTCCGTGGTGGAGCTCTGCCCAGCATTGGTAGAGAGCGATGGCAAACTCCATGCTCAGCTTCTGTAGTTCACTGTGTCTGTATAAAAATCGTCCTGCCCCGCTTTTATTCAATGTCTTCTATAAGGAGGTCTTCTAAATGGAAAAGAAGAGAAGGCTAGCTGTGATGAAGTGGACAGACACATTATTTGCCTGCGTGTCCTTTCATGGCACTCCTACTTTTGGCAAGGGTGGGTTTGCCAAATGCTGTTTTCCCCACCACCCTGTGCCTTGCACCGATCACAAAAGCCTGCTTTTTTCAAAGATCCAGCTTTATTAGGCCGGCCACGTTTCTTGGTTTGTTTCTCACTGGTGAACTCTTCTTATTTTTCCATCTGCTCATTCTCAATTTGAAGAAGGTTGAAGCGGACAGACTTTTTCTTTCCCTGCCTCTCCAGTGAAGTGCCTGTTACCAGCGCCCTGGAGTTGGGGTGACACTTGGGGTGGGGGGACTGCCCCCCCCGCAATCGACGCCAGCCTTTGGCGCCTACTTTTCCTTCCTCCCCCCTGGGCTACAACACTTCAACAGGAAGGTTCAACAACTGGGGCTATCAGTGGAATTCCTGCGCTCAATGCCCTTACTATCTGCCAAGGCCACAATGAAAACTAGGTTGTGGGACATTGAGCGCCAAGAACTCATAGAGGCAGCAGGCAAAACATGTTCCCCTCTTTATTTTCATCTTCCGTGGGCACACGAAACAAATTGTAATTATCTTGATTTTCTACTGAACCCCCCAGAAAGAAGAGCTTTTTCGTTGGCCAGGTTCAATGCAAATCCATTGAACCTCCTATGGGGAAGGTTCTCAGGCAGGGTGGAGGGTGAGAGGATTTGTCCATGCGATGACCACCAGGTGGAAAGCCTTGTTCATATGGTTTTTCACTGCAAACTTTACAACGATCTCCGCCAGCAATTCCTGGACCAGCTCTGTATCCCTAGAAGGAGACCAGAGCGGGAAGTCTTACGTTTCCTACTAACGGGGACTGACCAGGAGCTCACCAAATTGGTAGCTCAATACCTACATTTGCTCTTTTCTCGTAATATTCTGCAGTCGTCTGAGTTATCAGGAGTCCCAGAGATGTGATCGTGGTCAGTGGAGTCTTGTCTCTTTTCTCTTCTAACATAGTCTGTGCCACTGTGAAAGTATTAATCCGCTTCTGTTTTGTATGTATGTATGTTTGTATGATGCCAATAAAAGGTTGATGAATGAATGAATGATAATTTTTAATTACGCCATATTCCTTTAACTTTAATTCACCCTCTTTTTCTTCTAATAAATTTTTATATGTTGTCCAAATTAAATCCATATTTCGTTTTTTAACACTCACAATCTCCAGGGGGGATAGCCACCAGGGTATTTTTGGTTCAAAATATCTTTTATATTTTAACCAAACTCTAAACAATGATTTTCTAATGATGTTATTCATAAATACATTTTGTTTGTTTATTTTTTCTTTCATTAAATAGCAGTGCCACCCAAAGCCTAGTCCATCACTTTCCAGATCTAATAGGTCTTTATCCTTTAATTCTATCCATTCTTTTATCCAAGATAACACTGCCGCATCATGATAAAGTTCTAAATCTGGTAGCCCAAAACCACCTCTTTCCTTATGGTCAATTAAATTTTTATATTTAATTCGGGGTTTCTTGCCGTTCCAAATGAATTTAGAAATATCTTTCTTCCAATCTTTAAAAAAACTCATCCCTCCTATCAGCGGTAGATTCTGGAATAAATAAATCATTTTAGATAATACCCACATTTTAATAATTGAGATTCTACCTAATAAATAGATTTTTAATTTAGACCATGCTTCCAATTTATTTCTTATTTGTTTCCATTTTTCCACATAATTTTCTTGAGCCTAGTCGAGGCTTTTGATTGTCATTTTTGAATGCCTAAGTATTTTATTTTCTTTGAATTTTTTAAACCCGATAGCTTTTGTAGCTCTCTCTTTTCTCCTTCTTCCATATTTTTCACAAGCATATTTGTTTTGTCATAGTTAATTTTCAGGCCTGCAAGTTTACCATATTCATTTAATACGTTGGGGATGCTAATCAAAGGATCTTCGGTAGTTATAAGTATATCATCAGCAAAGGCCTTGATCTTATGCCTCGTTTTCCCTATCACCACTCCTCTTACTTTTTCGTCTTCCCTTATATTTTTAAACAAAATTTCTAAAACTATTATAAAGAGGAGCGGTGACAGGGGACAACACTGCCTTGTCCCTCTTTTTATATTTATATTATCAGTTAATTTATTTATTATAAGCCTTGCTGTTTGATTTTCGTAAATAGCTTGGATTGCTCTTTGAAAGTTTTCTCCTACTTCTATTTCTTTTAATATTCTACTCATAAACTGCCATGAGACCCTGTCAAATGCTTTTTCTGCATCCAGTGAAATTATTGCGGCTTGTTTCCCTCTGTTGTTTTCTAGACATTCCATTATATTTATTATATTTCCCTTTGCTTGTCTTCCTTTTACGAAGCCTACTTGGTCTTTATGTATTATCTCATCCAGTGTATTGCTTAATCTATTGGCTAATATTTTGGCAAAAATTTTGTAATCACAATTTAGCAGCGATATTGGCCTATAATTTTTTGGTGATTCTAAATCTACATTCTGTTTTGGTACTAGCGTCATCAATGCCTCTTTCCATGATATTGGTATTACTCCATTTGTCAAACTATTATTCATTAATTCTTTCAATGGTGGCAATATAACCTCCTCTGAACTCCTGTAATATTCAATTGGTAACCCGTCTGGGCCTGGTGCTTTCCCTTTCTTCATTTCCTTGATTGTTTCCTTTATTTCTGTTAGGGTAATTTCTTTATTCAACATGCTAATTTTTTCTAATGGTAATTCCGGTAATTTATATTTTAGCAGGAATTCATCGATGTCTCTTTCCTGTATCTTCCTTTTGATATAATAATTTATAATACTCTTCAAAAAATTTCATAATGTCATTTGTTTTGTTTATAATTTTCCCATCTAATTTTATCTGGTTTATTAACCTTTCATTCCTTCTCTTATTTATTTGCCAACTCAATAATTTACTGTGTTTATTAGCCCATTCGAAATTCCTATATTTCCAAAACTGGATTTGCTGCTCCATTTCTTGGTCTATAATCCTTTCATACTGTGCTCTTAAAATTTTTATTTCATGTTCTATTTCTCCCCCCCCCCCCCGTTTTATATAGAGCTTTTTCTTTATTTTTTATTTCTTCTAATAAATTCATTTTAATTTTTTCCTTATTTCTTTTGTTAACTGCATTTTGTTGGATAAAGTACCCCCTCACCACTGCTTTCCCCGCATCCCAGACCGTTTTTAAATCTACCTCTCCATTATTATTTAGTTTAAAGAACTCTTTCATTACTTCCTTTGCTCCACTTTAAATTTTATTATTATTCAGTAGGAACACATTTAAACTCCATTTTTTGCCTTTCTCTTGTTTTTCCTCATCAAATATCATTGTTACTGGGTTGTGGTCTGAAAATGTTTGGGGTCTCTTTTGTACGTTTAATGATAGCTCTTTTGGTATCCAAACTCCATCAATTCTGCTCGCAGTTTGATGTCTATTAGAAAAGAATGTAAATTCTTTTTTTATAGGAAATTTATATCTCCAAGCATCTATCAAATCGAAATTTCCCATAATTTCCAAAAAAAATGGTAATTTGTTTTCCTTTTTTTTTGTTTTCCTTTTTTTTCTTTGAAGTTGTTGTTTTATCCAATTCAGGGTTAACAACTCCATTGAAGTCTCCCATAATTATTATCCTTTCCCCCACATAATTTAATAATTGTTTTTCCAATTTCTTAAAGAATGCGACTTTACTTCCATTAGGTGCATAAACCCCAACCCAGAACCATTTTTTCCCCTTCTATCAATGTTTTAACTATTATTATTCTTCCTTCTTTATCATTCCATACTAACTCGGGCTCCCATTTATTTTTGACATACATCACAATCCCTCTTTTCTTTCTTTGGTGTGATGAGATAAATTCTAATCCTAATTTCTCATTTTTTAATACTCTTTCGTGTTTTTTATTTATATGAGTTTCTTGGAGGCAAATAATGTCCCATCTTTGTTTCCTTAGGGTATGAGTAATCCTATTTCTCTTCTTCTTATTATTCAAACCATTTACGTTCCAGCAAATGAACTTTAATTTCATTTTTATTAATTACAATATAAATGCTTTTAGTGTGCTAAAAATATCAAAGACGAAAAGAGAACAAAGCAGATTACAGAAAAAAGGAAAAAAATAGTCTGTTCAATCAGAAATATAAGTTGGTTATCTCGGTGTATAGGTCACGTGGTGCTGCTCAATATCTTTGTTCTCCCTCCTCCTCCTCTTCCTCTCCTTCTTCGTACTCCGCGTCAGTCTCTGCGTTTCTTTCTGTTTCTTCTTCCTCTCGATTATATCGCTGATCTTTAGTTGATTTTATTTTGCCTCCGCCCAGTTCTTGTGCGTAAGTTCTATGAAATCTTTCTGCTTCCAACACTGTCTCAAATTTTCTTCTCTTTCCCTTGAAAGAAAAAGTTTTTAGTCTGTATCTCCTGTATGACCTTTTCCGAGTGGGTAACCTTCTCCGCCACTTCTTTCAAATGTTCTTTGATTTCTTGGTTGTTCTTTTTCTTTTTCAACCTGGAAGAGAAAACAAATACAAATGTCACAAACGATGACTTAACGACTTACGATTGTTCGCTCCATAAGACGCACCTACAGTGGTACCTCGGGTTAAGTACTTAATTCGTTCCGGAGGTCCATTCTTAACCTGAAGCGTACTTAACCTGAAGCACCACTTTAGCTAATGGGACCTCCTGCTGCCGCCGCGCCGCCAGAGCACGATTTCTGTTCTTAAGCAGAGTTCTTAACCTGAAGAACTCTTCAGCGGCTCCACCCCGGCAGCGCCGAAAATAGTTTCCCCCCTTCCAGCGGTGGAGCTCGGCATGGAGGCAAGGGGCGGGCCAGCGATAAGGGGTGCCACCCCCTTCTCGCTGGCACGCCCCTTGCCTCTATGCCAAGCTCCGCTGCTGGCTGGCTTGCGGACCCTGGGCTCCCTTCAGGGTACTCCCAAAGCCGCCACCCGGCGGGGGCACCCCTTCATGCCGCAGCTGCCCGCACAAAGGGGTGTCAGGTGGCGGATTTGGGAGTCTGCGGGCTACGTGCCCGGGCTCCCTTTCCGGAGCGCAAGTCAGGGCAGGGAGAGATCCCTCTCCCTGCCCCGACTTGCGCTCCGGAAAGGGTGCCCGGGCACGCAGCCCGTAGACTCCTGAATCCGCCGCCCGGCACCCCTTTTTGCAGCGGTTGCTCACGCAGGCACGAGCAGCCGCAGCACAAAGGGGTGCCCCCGCCAGGTGGCGGCTTTGGGAATACCCTGAAGCCGCCGCCCGGCACCCCCGGGGGCGGGATGTCATGTGCGTCATGACATCTTCTTTTCGGGGAAACACAGTACTGGCATTTAGGTTAGACAATGTGGGAGCCCAGAAAGTGGAGTACAGAGAGGAACATAGCAACCTACCGACTGCATCTTCCAATCCGGGAATCTGTAAAATCATCCCAGTGCAATATATTCTGATTGCTACCTTTAGTGCAAACAGGAAATTGAAACAATAATAGGTGCACATAATTTTTTAAAATTTAATTTACAAATTTATAAATTGCTTAAAAGACTGAGGCCCTCAAAGCTGCCTACAAACATATAAAATACAACAATAATATATTCAAAAAGTAAATAAAA
Organism: Lacerta agilis; assembly: GCF_009819535.1. Lineage (NCBI taxonomy): Eukaryota > Metazoa > Chordata > Lepidosauria > Squamata > Lacertidae > Lacerta > Lacerta agilis. Next base: position 2,215,894 of record NC_046314.1, on the reverse strand, counting down.
CCATTCCTACAGATGAATTGCTGGGTCGCACATTAGGAAGAGCTTTCCGAAATAAAACCTCTTCAAGCTATGCAACATATCAATTACCTGCATCCGTTTGCACCTCACCTCAGGTGTCAATGGTCGCTTTTATTCAATGTCCTCGATCAGGAGGTCTTCTAAATGGAAAAGAAGAGAAGAGAAAGCTAGCAATTAGATCTGCTTGGGAGACTTTCTTGTATACCCTGAACATGTCCTTGGAAATAGACTAGGGTTTCCCAGAATGTCCCCGGATTTCATTAAATGTCCCCGGGAAATGTGGCAGAGGCAGAGCAAGGCGGGTGCAGCATTCTCCGGGTGCCATCCTGACGGGGGCGACACTCGCCATGCTGCCCGCCCGTGCGCAGAGCGCGCACCATTCCCAGCTGGAGGAGGGAGGCAGGCAGGGCAGAGGAGGAGCTGCGTGGGGCTTGACATGCCCCTTCCCCCAGGCTCTGGGTACGCTTGGTGCCAGCGCTCCCAACAGATGATACCACCAAGCTCGATCTGAGCCAGGCGGAGCCTGGGAGGTCTCTCTTCACCATCAGAAGGCGCCCTCTCTCTTTTTTGGCCTCCTCTTCTGCCAGCCAAGGAGAGCCTCCCTGGATGGGGCACCTAGTATTCCTGCATTGCAGGGGGTTGGACTAGATGACCCTCAGGGGTCCCTTCCAACTCTAGAATTCTGTGATTCTTCTGTCATGAGCTGAGTGTGAGTGGGAAAATGTATGTGTGTGTATAACTGAGTATTCTGAGAAAACGCAGAATACCAATGAGAGGGCCTCATTTATCTATGTTTTATCATGTCTATATGAAAGAATATGCATACAAAATATATAGTAACTAATATAACAATTCATATAGCAAACAGAGGCAGCTTACCGGTCGTTTCTTAGTTTTATTGTCAAAGTGTACCGAGTGTGTCTAACTAGCTAGCTCTGTTTGCAACTTATAAATGTAAGTTAAGGTGTGTTCTACTGCACAGTAGCAACTTATGTGGTTGGATGTCAGTGCAATATCTGTGGGAGGAGGCAATTATGAATTCTAGCAGTAAAAAATATAGTATACTTTTAGGTGTCAAATCAGCAGATTTTCCATTTACAAAAACCAACTCAAGCTGAAATTGTTGTGTTGGTGGAAGCAGTGCCATAACTACTGGGGGAGAGGGGCTAGCTGGGTTTTTTTGCCCCAGATGAAGTGCGGGGGGGGGGCGGTGCCATTCAGGCCCCCTGACTATGTGTGTGTATACACAAATGTGTGTGCCAAACTGGGTCTTTGACCCAGGTGAAATAAAGTCCATTTTTGCCCCTGGATGGAAGCAGTGATTCTATAGGACAGGAATATAATATTACACCAGGGCAAAACTTCTAAGGGCCTGTCCATAGCTCGGCTTAATGTGGATTGTGAACCTCTTGTGCCTCCTTTAATTATGGATAATAAAGCATGAGACCCCCCCCCCAAAAAAAGTGTCCCCGGATTTATTGAAAAAAATCTGGTAACCATAAAATAGACCTTACCTTCATCCTTGCTTTGATCTTGCTTCCTCCTGCCATCTTCTTCCGGATCCAGATGGCAGGAGGTCTGCAGAGCCTACAGGGAAACAAAGAGCCACATGGGAAATACAGTCAAGTACACAGCACCCCACCCTGGAGGGGAACAATGAACACCCGTTGATGGCTTTCCTGAGGCCAGGTGTTCCCACAGCCCATCCTCGCAAGGCCAGAAGGCAAAAATACGCATCGTTCTTTAGGTGTTAGGAACTTGATCTGATAACTGGGGCAAGTTGAAGAACTTGCGTAACCTCAAGACTCCCTACCCTCCATGTGACATGATGATGATGATGATGATGGTGTATCAGTGACGTATCAATGATGGTTCTGCATATGTATTCTGGGTAGGGAGGGAAGGTCTTCCAAGAGCTGCTTGTAACCCATGTTCGGGGTCCTTACTCTGTGTGGAGACCTGTAGCACAGCAATAAAGACTGCTGTTTTGCTCCTGCATTTGACTGGAACTTCCTTCTTCTGCTAACGGCAGAAACCCACCTGACGAGTATCCTCGCACCCTGGCATTTTCCATCTCAGAATTCTGCCCACTACCAGTGCCTTAAGAAGGGTCCTGGGAGGGGGAAAGCCCCAAAATGTGCAAGCGCCAACCCTCCAGGAGAAACCCAAAGTGAGGGGTTTTCATCTCCAAACCCCAGGAGTCAGCCAGAGGGGTCTCACTGGCCCTCAAGAAAGGCATGGGGAAGTCAGTGAGTGGTGACAGCTACTGAAGAGTGACAGAAGCCCAAGATTACCCAGTTGAAGATTAATGTTTATTCTTATTTTTAGATTCTACTCTCAGCATGAGTAAAAGATTGGAAAGTGGTGCTAGACAGAAACTTGAAAATGCTATGATACTGAAGTTAAGACCAATCACTGCTTTCGTGAATCAACCACTCAGCAGTGAAGCTATAATAATAATTATTATTATTTGTACCCTGCCCATCCGGCTGGGTTTCCCCAGCAACTCTGGGCGGCTTCCGACAAATATTACAATACATTAAACTATCCCACATTAAAAACTTCCCTAAAGAGGGCTGCCTTCAGGTGCCAACTGCCTTGTAGTTGGTTCAGCTATTCACTCTGAAACAACTGCAAGCATTCAACCAGACAAAAACCTCCCTGAAAGAGAAACAGTATACCTGAAGGAGCGTCTCCACCCCCACCGTTCAGCCCGGACACGGAGATCCAGCGCCGAGGGCCTTCTGGCGGTTCCCTCACTGCGAGAAGCAAAGCTACAGGGAAGCAGGCAGAGGGCCTTCTCGGTAGTGGCACCCGCCCTGTGCAACGCCCTCCCATCAGGGGGCAGAGGGATAAACAACTACCTGTCATTTAGAAAATACCTGAAGGCAGCCCTGTTTAGGGAAGCTTTTAATTTGTGACTGTATTGTATTTTAATATTTGTTGGAGGCCGCCCAGAGTGGCCGGGGAGACCCAGCCAGATGGGCGGGGTATAAATAATAAATTTATTATTATTATTATTATTATTATTATTATTATTATTATTATTATTATTATTATATAAACAGTGAAGCAGGATGTGGAACAGCAAGCGGATTATGAGGAAGCAGCCATGATGCTAGCTCAAACTGAAAATACAGAACTACAGTGGTACCCCGTGTTACGCACACGATCCGTTCCGTATCGCGCTACGTAACGCAGGTGTGCGTAACTCAAATTGGGGGGGGGGGACACACACACAAAAAAACCAGGAAGTTTGCGGGTTTTTGCGCTTCTTTGTCCACATCATGAGAAGAGAAGGAGGGGACGACGGACGGTTGGACAGTGTCCTCGAAGCTCCCAACATGAGTCTGACCAAACTGCGGGAGGCAGTGGGAGACAGGAGGGCCTGGCGTGCTCTGGTCCATGGGGTCACGAAGAGTCGGACACCACTCAACGACTCAACAACAACAACCAAATGCCCATCACAATCCTTCGCTTCTCTCCATTTGGGGAATCGGCCTTCCATTTTCTTCGAGTCGTGAGGGTGGGGGTGGGGGGAGGGCCTAGGGCCTCTCTTCGTCTAAATCCAGCCCTGCTGAAGGGTCTTACTGTCGCGGTCACTCTCTCAGACCTGAGCAGACGTTTAACGGTCTATTGGTAGCTGCGCCAACGACATATGGTATATCCGCTGCCACCAGCCAGTATTCACTCTGGCAATGAATAACTCACTTCAGATTCGGATTGTGGTAAAAATAAACATAAGTTTCTTTATTGTGTGTACAAAGCGTAATGGTTGCAAATGACTTGGTAAAACGTTTAATATAACTGTATGGTTATTCAGATAAGTATATTTCAACTCTCTACCTAGTATTCCGATAACTATCCCTAATGGCTCCTGTTAATTATTCAACCTGCTCTAGCTCTGCTCTTTCGCTCTCTCCCTCTCTCTATCCCTCTCTAACTCTGACTCAACTCAACTGCCTAACTGCCTAACTGCCCAACTTCCAACCCCTAACTGCCTTCTCTATCCTCTCTAACTGCCATCCTTCCACACTCTCATTGCCTGGAGAGCTCCCATTGCTCAATCTCCTCCCTGCCAAGTTAAGCCTTGGAGAACCGTTAGGGGTGAAACGCCACACTTACCTTTTCCGACTTCGCAAATAGGGGGCCGCTGGGGGAGGCGGTGGGCAAAGGGGTGGACTCGGGCATGGGAGAAACTTTCTTTCTTCTCGCCAACCGGGTTATTGCCCACCTTAACCTTGAAAATGCCCATCACCATCCTTCGCTTCTCTCCATCTTGTGAATCGGCCTTCCATTTTCTTCGAGTCGTGAGGGTGGGGGTGGGGGGAGGGCCTAGGGCCTCTCTTCGTCTAAATCCAGACCTGCTGAAGGGTCATACCTTTTCCGATTTTTTGAAGAAGGGGCCGCTGTTTGAGGCGGAGGTGGAGGCGGTGGGCAAAGGGGTGGACTCGGGCATGGGATAAACTTTGTTCCTTCTTGCCAAACGGGTTAGCGCACGCCTTAACCTCGAAAACCTAGAAAAGATTCATCTCAATCCAGACCTGCTGAAGGGTCTTAACTTGTCTGATTTTTTGAATAGGCGGCCGCTGTTTGAGGGGGAGGTGGAGGGGGAGGCGGTGGGCAAAGGGGTGGACTCGGGCATGGGATAAACTTTGTTCCTCCTCGCCAACCGTGTTATTGCCCATCTTAACCTCCGAAACCTAGAAAAGAAAGAGAAAAATGTGAGAAATGGGGCCCACTCTCCTGATCTACGTCCCCATAGATTTATTGATTACAGCAATGTGAGTGGTATTGGTATTGTCTTAGGCCAGTGAGGGGCCGACCAAAGTTATTGAGCTTTTTTTAGAATTGAAGTTGTGGAGGGTTTTTTTTAAAGGATTTTACCCCAGGGAATAAACTGACCCAGGGGCTGGATTAAACCTACCGGCGGGCCGGATTAGGACCCCGAAACAGACTTTGGACATGCCTGGCTTAGGCATTGGCAAGAACTATATCTGACTCCTGCCCGCCTTGCAGGAAGTCTGGAAGGGTAAACCACCAACAGAGAGAGCTCCATCGATGGCGGCCATCTGAAGCTCACCCCGGGGTTCCCGCTGGGTCCTGTCTTCAAAGCTGATAGACCTTCAAATTTTCTCCTTAGGCAAGCCAGAACAGGTAAGTATGAATCAAAATTATCCGTAGAAGCTATTATGAGAGAGAGAGAGAGAGAGAGAAAGAAAGAGAGCGAGCTCTGGGCATGAAAGATACTCGGAGTCGAGTGTGAATTTCATGCTCTTTATTCAGCTCCTAGTAGTGAGGAACAGGGCAGCTGCCCAATTCTGGCCAGAAACTTCCACATGCAGGTTCAGAAGTGGGAGGGAAAGTGGCGGGAAATGTCCATCAAGTAGCGCAGCTTGACCGGCGCTTTCTGCCCTGCTCTGCATTGCACTGAGGGACGTTCCGTGCAAGAATCTGCTTCCGCTCCGGTTGCTGGAGTAGAAACGGGGCGACTTTCCTTTTTTCTTTTTAAAATGATTTTATACGTTTCCCTCCCTGCCGCCGAAGGGTTTTAATGCGGTTTTCCAGGACAGAAGGAGAAAAGAGACAGTCTAGGGAGGGATAATTTTAATATATTTGACCAGTAAGGGAGGTGTGTGGAAAGGGAACCGTGTGAATAGGCTGCCTGATTAACACCGCACAGTGTTTTTAAAGCACACTGCGAGCGCCTTCTTTGCCTCAAAGAATTCTGGGCATTGTAGTTTTCCCCTCGCAGAACTACCATTCCCAGCAGCACTAGCAGCAGCAAGGGACTCCCGGTGGGCTTCGGAGAGGCGCTCGGGAGGCAGCAGCGCGCATGCGTGGTGGGGGCGGCCAGGGGGGAGGGGTCTGTTCTGCCGCTGACGCCCCTCCCCCCCGGCTGCCTCCTTCCCTTTGCCTCTCCGCCCTCCCTCCCTCCCTCCCTCCCTCCCTCCCTCCCTCCTCCTGCGCTGCCGGGGGGGGGGAGAGGCACAGTGCCTGAGGGGGGGCCAAGCTCCCGTCTCCATCCCTGGGGGGCCCTCGCTGCTGCTGCTGCTGCTTCTGCTTGGTGGGTGGGGGGCAGCTCCGGATTGATGTGGCCGCACCATTCGTCCATTCTCACTTGATTGAGGGGCGCCCAGGCTTCTGCTGTGACAAAGGAAAAGGTCCAATATAGGGTCCACTTGGACAAAACAACGAGGCACAGGCTAGGAGATGGAGCAAAACAGCAGCCAGTAGGCTTGGCCTTTATTGAAAGAAAATACGGTCGCGACCGGTCCTCCACCCACCCAAGAGAAGCAAAATGGAAGGCCCCGAGCAGGGGGGGCACTTTCCTTATATTACCTACCCCATCACCAAGGTACGCCCCTAGAAACGTAATTTTAATATTCACAAGACGGGAGGGGTTGAGAGGAGGTTACAGTAAAATTTACATAGGGGAAAAACAAGTTTGCATATCAGGAAGGATGGCAGGAACCGGTGAATGGATCTAGGGTGGGTGTAATACACATTGAAGGTTTCTTCTGCGTCAGGACAATAGAAAGCTCCTAGGAGGATGTCTGCTGCCATGGTAGCTGATGGATGGGTGCTTGACTGGATTATCGGGAGGGGTGTATCTCCTCCTGCGGACGTGACTCGCTGCTTAGGGGATTATGAAAGCCACTGAGTGGAGAGTCCAAAAATTATGCAGTATCGAAATAATATACTTCTGATGATCGGAGGATGGCGGGGACCGAGGGGTTAGAAAGGTTATTTTACAAGGAGCAAATAGACACCCGAACCAGGCAAATCGGACACTGCGTTCAGGAGTTGTGGATTTTTACAATAATAAATATTTCGAGCTGTCAAAATTGGCCACCCAGCGTCTAAATTGTCCATTTGATACATTGTTGCAAGTTATAATTAATAGTTTCCCCAACTGGTTACATTTTGGTTTCGATTCCATTGTTCTCCCAGCAGGGAGCCTGTCAAAACCCACTTAGTGTTCAGTCAAGCGTGAAGGTGATGATTGAATCATAGTAGCTGGTCTGAACGTTCCATTTTGCAGGCTGAGCTGAATGCATGCTCCTGATTGGTGGGTTGTATGTTCATTGAAGAAAATGGCGTGTAGGAGAAGCGATTTTGACAGCAGCGCTTCTCGGGGCTAATTTCGGGGTGCAGATCGGGACTTTTGGGGAAACCCTTTATCGCGAGGGCTTGTGTAGGTGCTTGTGCGACTTGTGAGGGGGAAAATTCTGCAACAGTTCCCCCCCTCGGAGATAAGATCGCAAACGGGGTCTTTGCGATCCTTTTCTCCGCACAAGTTGAGGGCTTCTTTAAAGGGCGAATTCCTTATTGCGCAGGGCAATTACGGGTCTCATTTCAACGTATTCGGATTGGTCATACCGCAGGTCGCATTCCCTGATAGTTGTGGAAGGGGACAAAGGTGAGGGGAAACATGCTCTACCCGTACGGCAGCACATAGGGAAACAATGCATGGCGCAGCAAAATAGAGTGATACATAGAGTAACGGCACACAAGACAAGGAGGATATTGCCCACCAGTTGCTTCAACCACCCCGTCCCTGGCAACCAGTCCCACAGAGAGACATCAGATAGACCCTCATGCTGAATACCCTTCAAGTCCTTGGTCAGTTCATGGATGTTGTTTAGGTGGCCAGTGATATTTAGGGTTTGATCAGAGACAAACGTACAACATTCTGCCCCCACCAGGGCACAAACCCCGCCCGTCGATGCCAGAACATAGTCGAGAGCCAATTTATTCTGTAGCGCCACCTGGCGGACTTCCGATAGTTCAGTGAGCATAGATTGGGTGGCAGCATTCGATTCTTCCATAAAAGTCAGTAGGATGTCTGTCAGCTTGAGAATATCTACATGGTTGGCACCTGCCCCATATGGAGGAAAAAGGGCTCTACCGTAGGTTTCCCCATTGGCCTCCACTTGGGAGTGGTCAGACAGAGATTTTTCTCTTTTGTTTCGCCGTCTCCCGGTAGGTAGTTCAGGGGTAACACGTATGCCAGGTAGTATAAGTCCTAAGTAGCAGGTGCCGCGAGAATGGGGGCTGGCCCAGACATAACCCCTGTGCCCACATAGCCAGAACAGTCCTTGCAGGCATGTACCAATATGGCCAGTGGTGAATGTGCGGAGGAAACATCTGGCCGTGGGGTTAGGGACCCAGGAGTCAGGGAGATTCATTACCGTCCTCCAGGCAGAGGTGAGGTCTGTCTGGGGCTTGGGAGCATTATTGTGCCAAAGGGTTACCCTCCCCGATAGAGAAATGTCAATAGTGTACTCACAGGAGCTGTCCCCTATCATACGATCGTCGCCAGTGAATTTGCGGCATAAGTCTCCATAGGTAGGTCCAGTTAGGTATATGTATTGGTTGGTCAAGTTTACTGCTGTCAGGTTCCATGCTGTCACGTTGGCAGTGAGGTATTGTTGTAACGTCAGGGGAATCCCGAGGAAGGGAATTCCGCTCTGGATGTGGGCAGGTGTGTTAGCGCAAATCCAGCAATTATCCATTTTGGCCTGTTCGGCTACCTTGGCAAGTAACTTGACATAAGAATTTGAATGCCAAGTGGACAGGAGGTTTCTATTGATATTTGACAACAGTTCCCCCTTTTGGCGAGGGGCCGTTCCCATGGGGTGAAGGGGGTCTTGACGGTGGAGTAAGGGCAGGGAGGAAGCCAGTCCGCCACAACGTTGGGGTCCGGTGTTGTCCCAGACCTGCAAGTCAGGTGAGGTGGAATGGTGCCACCCTTCTAGGTATGCCTTTCCGTCCCAATATTGAGCGACACCAATGTCCCAAACACAACAAAAGCGGCGGAGGCATACCCCTTGTAGAGTGGTCTTTCGGGGCGCGGTATCGACTCTCTGACAGTAGAAGCCATACAATAGCCGAGACGAAGGGTGATGTTTGTCGGTGTATGTGACCTCCCCACCCCCAATGTCCAACAAAGTCCAGTTCAGGGATTGCAGGGTTTCCCCATCCTGGAAGCGATTGTAAGATCCATTTTGGCAACGTGCTCGGAACCAGGAGTCGTCCAGGGTAAGTGTAAATTTACCCAGGGGAACAAAAGAAGAGGAGCGTATAAAGAGTTCCCAGCTTTGCAGTGGTGTGAGGTTGGGAAAAACAGAGTGTCGAAGGAGGACACGGGTTTCGGGAAGGCAAAAATCAAAATCTCCCAAGCGGTCCAATGTGCCTTTCCGGACCATATCGACAGTCCCATAATCCAGGTATTGTTGGGTAACATTTAGTCCAGGGCACCAATTGACGGCCGGTGAGGTGGGGGCAAAGGTAGCGGAGGTCAAAGAGGCAAAAAGAAGTGGAAATAGGAGCGGTCCCATTCTCTAGCTGAGCCGTCAGGAACTGTCAGTTGAGCTGTCAGTTGAGAGCTGTCAGTTGAGCTGTCAGTTGAGCTGTCAGTTGAGCTGTCAGTTGAGAGCTGTCAGTTGAGCTGTCAGTTGAGAGCTGTCAGTTGAGCTGTCAGTTGAGAGCTGTCAGTTGAGCTGTCAGTTGAGCTGTCAGTTGAGAGCTGTCAGTTGAGCTGTCAGTTTTTACGGATGCGCATGCGGATGGGTGGTCTCGCAGTGTTGCCTGAATGCGGTAGCAGTTCGGAAGTCCAACGGGACGTCGGGGCGTCTGGTGGTGAGGCGGAAGCTGGTCCGGTCTGTTGGGCCCGATCCCTCGGCCCCGATTCTGGTCCGGTCTGTTGAGCCCGATCCCTCGGCCCCGATTCTGGTCCGGTCTGTTGGGCCCGATCCCTCGGCCCCGATTCTGGTCCGGTCTGTGCTGTGTCGGCCGGTGACTGGTCAGAGGCTGGTCCTGTCTGTTGGGCCCGATCCTTTGGCCCCAATCCTGGTCCGGAGGGTGCCGATTCCTCGTCGTCGCTGTCAGTGCAGGGGATGGGCGGCCGGGAGAAGGTCGGGTCGGTCGAGTCCTCGGGTTCCGCAGGTTCCGCAGGGGGGGGCACGGCCTTGCAGCGCGTATGGTGTAACCAAGAGGATTTCTCTGCAACCTTAAGAGAGGTGAGAGTCGTTAGAAGTACCTGGTAGGGACCTTCCCAAGTCGGTTCCAGAGGTGTCTTGAGGTAGGTCTTGGTGAGGATCCAGTCTCCCGGGTGGAAGGAATGAACGGTCTCATCCAGTGGAAGGTTCTGGCTGGCAGCTGCATATTTATGGAGAGAGGTTAGTTGCTGTTGAAGTTGAATGACATATTGCGTTAGTTCGGACTCCCCTACTTCAAGCTCAGAAGGGGGAAATTGGGTGGTGTAGACAGGGGAAGGTCTCCCGAAGAGTAGTTCATAAGGGGAAAGATTTAGTCTCCCGGCAGGGCAACCACGGATGTTATGTAGTACCAGAGGTAATGCGTTGATCCACTTGATGCCTGCGGTTTTACAGAGCTTACCCAATTGCAGTTTTATTTGTTGGTTAGCCCTTTCTACCTGGCCAGAGGAAGGTGGATGGTAAGGGGTATGTAGTTTCCACTTTATACCCAGGGCTTTCGCTGTCTGCTGTACAATGTCGGAGGTAAAATGTGTGCCCCTATCAGAGTCTATCTGTCGAGGTACCCCAAAGCGAGGGATGATTTCGTGTAGCAGGATTTTAGCTACCACCTGGGCAGTCGCACGTCGGGATGGAAAGCATTCTACCCAACCGGTTAGTTTGTCAATTATCACAACAGCATGCTTATAGCCCTGGCACGGGGGTAGATCAATGAAGTCTATTTGTAAGCTCTCAAATGGCACAAAAGCCCATGGTCGTGCTCCCGGTGGGCATCTAGCTGTATGCTTTGGATTAAAACTCTGGCAGGTGTGACAGTTCTTCACTGCTGCTTTTGCCGCTAGTGCCAACCCCGGTGCATACCAGTGACGTTGCATGCATTCTACCAACTTGTCACGTCCCCAGTGAGTGCAGTGGTGGAGGACCCGTAGGTGTTTAGGTACCCAGAGCTTTGGCATAATGAGCCTGTTGTCAGGGAGGTGCCAAACCCCGTTCTTGTAGACAGCCCCATGCTCTTTCCATCCCTCTATTTCTTCAGGTGTAGCGGTTCGGTACATTTGTCCAAAGTCTACGTCTGCAGGGATGTGGGGTCCTAGGAAGTCATGGGTGGGTAGTAGACTGAGTAATGCAGCTTCCTGTGCCGTATGGTCAGCGCGCCGATTTCCCACAGATATGGGATCCCTCCCTTTAGTGTGGGCTTTGCAGTGCACCACGGCAATGGCTTCAGGGAGGTGGATGGCAGTCATAAGACGTTCCACCAGAGGTGCATGGGCGATTTGGGTGCCTGATGAAGTTAGGAAGCCCCTTTGCAGCCATATCTGTCCCGTTGCATGCACCAGGCCGAAACAGTATTTTGAGTCCGTATGAATGGTGACTTTCTTCCCAGCGGCTAGTTCGCAAGCCCGTATTAATGCAATTAATTCCGCGGCTTGGGCACTGTATTTAGGACTAATTGGGTTAGCCTCTAAGATGTCGTCCTGTGTCACCACTGCGTACCCACTCTTCCGCTCCCCCCCTATCATCTTGGAGCTACCGTCTGTATAAAGGATTAAATCAGACTCCGGTAGCGGGAGGTAGTCGAGGTCTTCCCGCGGTTTATCGGCGTGGCGGACGACTTTGGAACAGTCGTGGTGAGGGGTCCCATCCTCAGGGAGAGGTAGCAGGGTGGCAGGGTTCAAAGTGTTTACCCTCTTAATGGTGACGTTTGAGGGGCTAAGGAGTATTGCTTCATACCTATTAAGCCTCTGAATGGTAAAGCGTTGGCACCCTTTCAGATTAAGTAGGGTAGCCACGGCGTGCGGGACATTTATGGTCAGGTCATGTCCTAACACTGTTTCCTGAGCCTTCTCCAGGAGTAATGCTGCTGCTGCTACTGCCCTGAGACACCCGACATTCCCCAAAGCGGTAGTGTCCAGTTGGAGACTATAATACGCGACTGGCCGGTTCCTCCCCTGGAAGGGTTGGGTAAGGACACCAGAAGCGACTCCCTTGTGTTCGTGGACAAACAGGGAGAACGGCAGACGGTAGTCTGGGAGACCCAGGGCTGGGGAGGACCTCAGTTCCCTCTTTATACATTCAAAGGATTCCAAAGCCTCTGCTGACCAGTCGAGGTGGTCTGGAGCTTTCTCATGGGTCATGGCAGTGAGTGGGCGGGTGAGTTCGCCATATCGGGGGACCCACGCACGGCAAAATCCGCTCATGCCTATAAAAGATCGCAATTGCTTCTTTGTCTTGGGCAAGGGTAGCTTAATGATGGCGTCGATCCTGTCCGTTGTTAGGGCTCGGGTTCCCTCCCCTAGGATGTGGCCAAGGTATTTTACTTCCCTTTGGCAGTATTGGATCTTCTTTGGTGACACCTTGTGCCCCTTATAGGCCAGATTCGTGAGCAGTGTTATGGTGTCTAATTTGCATGATTCGTGGTCCTTAGCGCATAACAAAAGATCATCTACATAAAGTAAGAGCGTGGACCCCCCCGGCAAAGTGATGTCCAGTAGGTCTTGGTAGAGGATAGTGGAGAAGATAGCAGGAGATTCCACGTATCCCTGAGGCAGTCTAGTCCACGTGAGTTGACCAGTTTGCCAGGTAAACGCGAAAAGAAACTGGCTGTTGACATGTATAGGGATGCTAAAAAAGGCAGAGCATAGGTCCACGACCGTGTAAACTATAGTTCCCCCAGGTATAGAGCTGAGCAGGTGGTGGGGGTTTGCCACTACCGCATGTCTAGGTATCACAAAGGAGTTAATTAATCGGAGGTCTTGGACTAAGCGCCATTTTACTGGGTTGGTGTTTGGTTTGCGGATAGGGAGCAAAGGGGTATTGCACGGTGAAGCACAGGGCACTAGAACTCCCATCCGCAGAAATTCGTCAATCATGGGGGTTAGTCCATCTATGGCCTCTTTGGGTAATGTATACTGCTTGGTGCAAGGAAAAGGGCGATCTTTCCGGTAATTAATTTGTACTGGGGTAGCAGATTTTAATAAACCCACTGAGGTAGACTCCATGCCCCATAACCAAGGGGGAACCGCATCCAGTAGCTCTTTGGGTAGGTCAATATTTAGAGTGTTTATTCCATCATCATGCAGGAGTACTCCTTGAAAGTTGAGCACGGATTCCTCAGGCATGTGCAAATAGATCTTATCTTGGCCGCATTGAATAGTGGTGTTTAGTTTGCAAAGCAGATCCCGTCCCAATAGGTTTACCGGACTAGATGTTAACAGAAAGGCATGGTGGACCGTCAAATGTCCGACTGTGACTGTGGCTAGTTTAGAAAGGGGACAAACTCTTGGGATACCGTCCAGCCCCATAACAGTTTTGGACTCGTCTCCTGCAGTTAGATGGCTATTTGTTAACGTGGAGTAAGTCGCCCCAGTGTCCAGAAGGCAGTCGTACAAATGCCCGTCAATTTCTATAGTGCAGATTGGGTCCGTAGCCGACAATGGTAGAACCGGACATAATAGTGCACCGGGATAGGGATCTGCGGCTGATTGTCAGTATTCTGGATATTCTTCCATTACCATTTCGCGTTGAATGTTAGGACCGCGAGCTGGTGGTTGGCTGAATGGGTTGGGGTTTTGGGTAGCGTGTCCACCAGAGTTTCTAGGAAGGGGCGAAGGGGGTATTGAGGAGTATCCGAGGTTCTGGACCCTGGCTGGATTATGCTCATGAACGGGTCCAGATCCCTTGTGTCTGTAATCCTTGTAGTCCTGCCTAGTGTGTGGAGGGAAGCTAGGCTGGGTAGGTCGGTGTTCTGGGACATCCATTCCTGAAGTCCGTTGCATTAAGAGTGGACAATTTCTGCGTAGATGGCCCTTTTGTAAGCAGTTGAAGCAGGTACGCGTGTCCATCTGGCGGGGGTCAGACTGATCGTACCATGGCCCCCTCCGTGGTTCCCGTTGGGCAGGGACTGCAGCCGAGTATGCTAGCACCCTGGGGTTATCCAATTTTGGGTCCTTACGCTTCCTATCGTCTCGGGAGTTAAAAACAGATTTCGCTATCGACAGGATCTCATTTACGGATTTCCCATCGTAGCCTAGATGGGCGTTTAAAGCCTTTCGTATATCATGGGTAGCCTGATCCTTGAAGAAGCCTTTAACGATTACTTCGTTTTGCGGGCTTTCCGGGTCTATGCCACCCCAAGTTTTTATGGCTGACACCAGACGGGTGTAATAATCGGAGGGGTGTTCCTCTGGCCCTTGAAGGACGGATTGGACTTTCGTCCAGTTAACAGTTCTTTGTCCTGCTGCTTGGAGGCCGTCCAAAATGGCCCTTTTAAATGTCTTGAGGTACCATATCCCTGCAGTGGTGTTATAATCCCAGGTGGGGTCGACAGTAAGGTTTTGAGGAGTCAAAGGGCTAGTACCTTCGGGTCTATCGGTCTGATAATTGTCCTTAATTAAGATTTCTCCCGCCTTGGTTATGATCTCCTTCTTTTCTGCATCGTTAAAAAGGGCACCGAGCAGCATGTGCACGTCGGCCCAGGTTGGGTTATGTGTTGAGAATATAGTGGCGACCTGTCGGTAGCATTTATCAGGGTCGTCCCTTAAGGAAGGCATTTTATCTGACCAATTCATCAAATCGGAGGTAAGGAATGGTTGATGTGTAAACACCATGCGGGGTGGATCTCCTGCTCTAGCCGGAGGAATGGGCAAGGCGCGCAAAGGGAGTACAGTATCCACTTCACCTTCGGTTTTACTGCGCAGCCTGCTGGAAACGGGGGGCGATGCGGGGGATGTATCCTCCTCTTCATCAGGGGCGCTTGCTAGACCCCCCTCTGCTCCGGTTGCAGCCTCACGAGGCAGTGATATAGAACTCGGAGGGTTAACGATTGGATTGGCTGTGGCAGGTTGCCTATTTACCTCCCCCGCAAGAGCGTTAAGGTTCTCCGGTCTAGGGGGTCGAGTAGGTTCAGGGTAATAAAACGAAATAAGTGACCGGTCCAATTGTTCTTCTTCAGTCCGGATCTCATCATATGGGGGTGGCCTGGTGGGGCTTAATACAGCCATCTGTCGGGCCACGTGTAATTGTTGAGCCTTAAAGATCTCTCGGGCTTCTAAGAATGCATTCAGGTAGTACAGCTGTCTGGGTTTTTCATCAGCTAAGTAGAGTTTGAGCGCTTGTATCTTTGCTTCATTAAAGGAGCCCTGAGGTGGCCATCGGGATCCTTGTTCCAAATGTTGGGTGTAGGCAACCCAGGAAAGGTTGCATAGATCACGCAATTTGGACTTGGACAAGCCCTCCTTGCCTTTCAGTCTCTTCCATTGAGACAAAACAAACTTAAGTGGGGTGTCTGAGTCCACCTTAGCACAAGCAAGCTTCAGGGAAGCCTGGTTGTCAGGGGGAATCCACCCTGTCTCTTTGGACGATTGGGATCCCATCTTTCCTTTGAGAAGAAAGCTACTGACTAATCCTCACACTGAAGGAAGTGAAGGGAGACAAAAGAGGGGGAAGGGGAGAGAAGAAAGAAAAAACCTTTCAGTACAACGGTTCTATCTGAGTCGCAGCGTTTCCTCAGTCCGAACTGGGCATCCTCCGACGGAACGTACTGAGGAAAACACTGCGAAGGGGAACCTCTAACTCTGGATTTCCAATTTCTTATATACAGCAGCCACCGTCCACACAATCAACAAGACCTGGGTCTATCACCCACAAACACTTTGTCAACCCCCTTTTCTTGCCATGAGCTCTTTTCCTAGTGTGGGGCCCTTTTCATGCATATTTACCTCCCATTCTACAGCCACGACAGTCCTACCTAGCGTGTCACAGCTAAGGGTTTCCTACTGGACGCTCGCGCAGTGCGATGCCAGATCAAAAACCCAGGAAGGAAAACGCGGGAAACAGAACAAACGACCTTGCGTTCTCACATACACGGGTCATCCTTTAACAAAAAGTCGCCGTGTAGGAGGGGCGGCTTCGTTTGGGATAGAATATAGAGAAAGACATAGATAAAGAGCCCCCCAGGACCGTTCTGGGCATCCTCCGACGGAACGTCCTGGGAGCAGGAAAGGAGGAAAAAGCAACTGTCGTGGCTTATCCCAGTCAACCCACCACCCTCTGTGTCTAGTCTTTCACCATACTCACGTCCGAAGAACGTCCCCTGTCGATCCCGGGATCCTTGTCAGCCGGCTAGACCTTGCCTTTGCTCCCCTGTCCTGGGCCTCAGGTAACAGTTGATTACCGCCCGGGAAAAAGGGAAGGGAGGAAAAGGGAAGATCCCGGGCAATTTGCCCAGTGGCGCCCGATCTCCCTCAGCACCCCCTCACCTCTTCACAGGAGAACCAAGAGTCCCTTCGTGGTCGCCATCTGACAAAGGAAAAGGTCCAATATAGGGTCCACTTGGACAAAACAACGAGGCACAGGCTAGGAGATGGAGCAAAACAGCAGCCAGTAGGCTTGGCCTTTATTGAAAGAAAATACGGTCGCGACCGGTCCTCCACCCACCCAAGAGAAGCAAAATGGAAGGCCCCGAGCAGGGGGGGCACTTTCCTTATATTACCTACCCCATCACCAAGGTACGCCCCTAGAAACGTAATTTTAATATTCACAAGACGGGAGGGGTTGAGAGGAGGTTACAGTAAAATTTACATAGGGGAAAAACAAGTTTGCATATCAGGAAGGATGGCAGGAACCGGTGAATGGATCTAGGGTGGGTGTAATACACATTGAAGGTTTCTTCTGCGTCAGGACAATAGAAAGCTCCTAGGAGGATGTCTGCTGCCATGGTAGCTGATGGATGGGTGCTTGACTGGATTATCGGGAGGGGTGTATCTCCTCCTGCGGACGTGACTCGCTGCTTAGGGGATTATGAAAGCCACTGAGTGGAGAGTCCAAAAATTATGCAGTATCGAAATAATATACTTCTGATGATCGGAGGATGGCGGGGACCGAGGGGTTAGAAAGGTTATTTTACAAGGAGCAAATAGACACCCGAACCAGGCAAATCGGACACTGCGTTCAGGAGTTGTGGATTTTTACAATAATAAATATTTCGAGCTGTCAAAATTGGCCACCCAGCGTCTAAATTGTCCATTTGATACATTGTTGCAAGTTATAATTAATAGTTTCCCCAACTGGTTACATTTTGGTTTCGATTCCATTGTTCTCCCAGCAGGGAGCCTGTCAAAACCCACTTAGTGTTCAGTCAAGCGTGAAGGTGATGATTGAATCATAGTAGCTGGTCTGAACGTTCCATTTTGCAGGCTGAGCTGAATGCATGCTCCTGATTGGTGGGTTGTATGTTCATTGAAGAAAATGGCGTGTAGGAGAAGCGATTTTGACAGCAGCGCTTCTCGGGGCTAATTTCGGGGTGCAGATCGGGACTTTTGGGGAAACCCTTTATCGCGAGGGCTTGTGTAGGTGCTTGTGCGACTTGTGAGGGGGAAAATTCTGCAACAGCTGGTTTCTTACTGGTTTCCTGCGCCTTCGAAGCTGAGTTACTATTGCATATTCCTGCATTTCTGTAGAGTCGGACAATCCATATCGATGATGGCCAGTTTATAACCATAAGGCTAAAATAGAAGGGGGGACCCCAAAAAGGGGCTGGGATGGAATGAATGGCCCCTGGCTGAAAACTGATCTCCCAAGGGGGAAATCCTAACTACACTTACCTGGGAGTAAGAGCCACTGCATTCAGCAGAGCTTACCTCTGAGTACAGTCATACCTGGGGTTGCATTCGGCAGGGGGGGACAAACACGGAAATACCGCAACGTTTCGGCGCACGCATGCGTAGAAGCGCTGAATCGCACTTTGTGCATGTGCAGAAGCGCTGAATCGTGCCACGTGCGTGCACAGATTCGGTGCTTCAGGTTGCAGACCTTTCAGGTTGCAAACGGGGCTCCAGAACGGATCCCGTGTGCAACTAGAGGTACTACTTTATAGAAGAGTGGGCTGGATGCTACCGCTAATACTGTTATTCTGAGATTATTCTCTTCGTTTTACCTGGCATTCTTGCATGTAATTACTTCTCCCTCCGTTTACTTGGGAGTAAGCCCCATGGAATTCACAAGGACTTAGTTCTGAGTAGACATCATTAAGTTTAAACTGTTAGTCAATTTTTTAAATTAAACAGTCCATAGCAGGTGAGACAGTTAAATCAAAAGCCGCTCCTCTCTTGATATGAATCCACAATCCTATGCCCATTTATTTGGGAGTAACCCCCGTTGAAGTCAACAGGGCTTACTTCTGAGTAGACATGCACAGGCTTGTACTGTAAATTAGCCACACTTCCATAAATTAGCTAGCTGTGACTAACTGCTTTCAACAGAGCCAAAGTGTGGATAGCATTCAGCACTCCCCAATCCATGGTTCCATGTGCATTCACAGAATCATAGAATTGTAGAGCTAGAAGGGACCTTAGGGTCATCTAGTCCAACCCCTGAGGCACATTCTTTCCTTAAAGAATTCTGGGCACTGCAGTTCCTTAAGTGTTGCTGGGACTGGCAACTCTGTGAGGAGTAAACTGCGGTGCCCAGAATTCTTTGGGGGAAAGAATGTAAAGGTGTAGCATGCACATGTAAAGCCCATTGAAGTGAAGAGCATGGCCTGAAAGGGGGTCAACTCAGAAGTCAGTTCCCTTGTATGACTTGCTTTTGTTTTTATATGCTTTCCCTACCAGGACCGTCCAAGCTCACGACAGCCTGCAC
The DNA here is from genome assembly GCF_009819535.1 of Lacerta agilis. Lineage (NCBI taxonomy): Eukaryota > Metazoa > Chordata > Lepidosauria > Squamata > Lacertidae > Lacerta > Lacerta agilis. The sequence goes on along the minus strand of NC_046314.1, from coordinate 2,197,238 downwards.
TGCTCGGAAGGTTGCCTTACCATGAGTGCTGTATCCCAGCGCATGCTGCAGTTGGGCCAGTGTGCTCCCTTGCGCCCCAAAGAAAGAGACAAATGGCGAGGTTCGTTCCGTGGTGGAGCTCTGCCCAGCGTTGGTAGAGAGCGATGGCAAACTCCGTGCTCAGTGTCTGTGCTTCATGGTGTCCGTAGAAAAGCTGTCCTGCCACTGCTCTCCCCCCAGGACTTCAAATATTATGTCAGAAGAGGAGGCTAGCAATTATAACTGTTTTAGGGACTTTCTTACATGCCCTGAACATATCCTTGGAAATCGACGTTCCCATCATGTTTTCCTTGTTCTTTCTTCCTCCCGTCTCTTCCTGCTCTTCTAATCTTCTACGATTAGATCTTCTGAAAGGGAAAGAAGAGAAGGCTGGCAGTTAGAGAGACTTTCTTATATGCACGGAACATACAAACGGAAATAGACATTACCTTCATGTTGTCCTGGGCCATCTTTCTCCACCTGAGGAAGGGAGGAGGTCTGCAGAGCCTACAGGGAAACAAAGAGCCACTTGGGATATGTTTATTTTCTGAACCTCGAAATAGGCCTCAGACAGTTACAGAGAGACCTTTCCTAAGAAACCTTAGGGACTGGCTGAAGGGTCTTACCTTTTCCTACTTCGCAAATAGGGGGCCGCTGTCTGAGGGGGAGGGGGAGGGGGCGGGGGAGGGGGTGGACTCGGGCATGGGAGAAACTTTGTTTCTTCTAGCTAAACGGGTTATTGCCCGCCTTAACCTCGAAAACCTAGAAAAGAAAGAAAAATGTGAGAAATGGAGCTCACAGTTAGTACTCTCTTGATCTGCGTCCCTAAACTGGTTTTTGCATTCATGCAGTGGTGTAGCAAGCCGCTTGGCTGCCGGGGGCGGCAACCCAAGCGGCAGGCCCGGGGGCGGGGTGTCACTCCGTACGCATGATGTCATATCACCATGCGCGTGGAGCGACGCCCCGCCCCCGGGGGTGCTGCTTGGCTTGCCATGCCCGGCAGCCAAATGGCTTGCAACGCCCCTGTTCTGATGTACGACTGTACTAAGTTATTTCCCCTTCTCCATGTGCGCTACCTCCTTACCTGCCATTGCTAAACCCTGCTCTTTTAGCATGTGTTCTGCAGAATGTTACTTTACAAAGTTGGCATGCATGTTTTATGTCTGTTTTTCTCCTGCACAGGATTGTGACTTCCTGTATGACTCTGGTGTTTCCAATATATTTGGCCCTGGAATCCGAATCCCAAAGGCAACTGTCCAAGTTCTTGATGATATTGAGAAATGCTTGGATAAGAGGCAGCAATCTGTGTAAACCTCTGTCTCATAACGAACTTTGTATCTCATGGTGAACCTTAAACTATAAGCTTCACTATGAGATATAAAGTTCGTTATGATGAAAAGAATTCATGTTAAAAGAGCACTGTAAACATATGAAAATGTTTGTAGCTTTGAGTTAAAACATTTTGTAATGTTAATATCTCCATGCCCCGGCTCCGCCCAGGGAGCCCAGCGGCGAAAAAAGCTGCTGAAGGGGGGGGGGGAACACAGCAGGCGTTTGAAAGCACCTGCTTTGTCTTCCTTTCCCGCCCCCTTTCAGCGGCTTTTTTCGCCGCTGGCAGGAGGCGCTGATGGCGGGGGGCGGCCCGCCCCCTTGCTCCGCCCCTGCATTCACGCCTCTAAGCTCACCATCGTCACACAATTCAGTTGCGCATCATGGTCCCGGCATACCCCCATCTTCCTTCCTGCTCTTCCTCGAGGTCTTCGATGATTACATCTTCTGAAAGGAAAAGAAGAGAAGGCTGGCAGTTAGAGAGACTTTCTTATATGCACGGAACATACCGTGTTTCTCCTAAAATAAGACACCGTCTTATATATTTTTTTGCTCAAAAAAACACAGTATGGCTTATTTTCAGGGGATGTCTTATTTTAACCGTGTCGCATCGGTACGCTGCATAGCCATGCCTCCCCAGGCTGTTTTAATGGGAGGTACCACGTCACTATGGCTTATTTTCGGGGTATGGCTTACTTTTTGGGGAATGGCTTATATTTCGCAAATGCATAGAAATCCTGCTATGGCTTATTTTATGGCTATGTCTTATTTTAGGAGAAACAGGGTATACCTGGAAATAGACAAAACAAAATAAAAAATAAAAAAAAATCCTTCCAGTAGCACCTTAGAGACCAACTAAGTTTGTTCTTGGTATGAGCTTTCGTGTGCATGCACACTTCTTCAGAGACACTGAAACAGAAGTCACCAGACCCTTATATATAGTGAGAGAGTGAGGAGGGGTATTACTCAGAAGGGTGGTGGGAATGGATGATTGGCTGATGGGTGTGGGAAACCTGTTGACGACTGTTAACGACTGCAATTAGTCTTAAAAGGAAAAAGCAAAGGGTGAGATGGTGAAAGATAGCTTTGTCATTTATAATGAGATAAAAATCCAATGTCTTTGTTCAGACCAGGTCTCTCCATGGTTCTAAGTCTGGTAATGAGTTGCAATTCAGCAACTTCTCTTTCCAGTCTATTTCTGAAATTCCTTTGTATTAAGACAGAGATGTTGTATAGAACGTCCTGGGAGATTGAAGTGTTCTCCTACTGGTTTCTCTGCCTTGTGATTCAGGCCAGACCCTACGCCAAAGGATAAATGGGCATAAATCTGATATCAGGAATCACAAGACAGATGGGGTCATGAAGAGTCGGACATGACTAAACGACTAAACAACAACAGTTGCTTATTGCCTTGACATCTGCTATGTTAAAGACCGCTGAGAGATCCAGCAGAACTAGGAAACAGCTCTCACCTTTGTCCCTAGCCCGCTGGAGATCATCGACTAGCGCGACCAAGGCAGTTTCAGTCCCATGATGAGGCCTGAATCCCAATTGGAAGGGATTCAAATGGTCCACATCCTCCAGGGGTGCTTAGAGTTGTTCAGCAACCACCTGCTCAATCACCTTCGCCAGGGATGGAAGATTAGAGAATGGTTGATAGTTGGCCATATTGGCTGGGTCTAAAGATTTTTTTAAAGAAGCGGTTTGGTGAATGAATATACTTTATTCGGTCACAGACCAGCATAAAACAAGATATTTGCATTTATAAAAACAATGTAAAAATATATGTTTAAACGGATACTCATTACATGATGAGGGCATATTCAACATATCCAGCCCGACTAAAACCATGTCCTTAAAATCATTGATTAAACATAGATATAACTAATAAAATTTAGACTCGGGTATCGGTTCTATGAGATAGGCTACTAAAATATAGATCCAACAATATTTTAGGCCACTATTTAAAGTTGATTTACACCACAGACCATCTTTCGACGTATATCTATCAAGGCTGCACAGAATCTGGCGACAGCGTAAGTGATTTCTGGGCTTTCATCCTGTAATAGCAATGAGATATTATGTTGTTCTGAAAGCCCAGGAGACTTATCTAAAATGGGTTGGATAAACCTTGCTCGGACGTCCGTATAATACTTGCAGTAGAAGAAGACATGTTCTAATGTTTCCTGCTGCCCCGCACCACAAGGGCATTTCCTTTCTTCATGGGGTATCTTCTCGTAACAGCCTTCTTGCATTGCTGAAGGTAATGCCCGACATCGGGCCAAAGTGAATGCCCTTTGCTGCTTTGGAATTTCAAGATTAGCTACATATGGTATTTGGGTGGTCAAATATCGTCAATTTTCACTAATCAGAAATTTTGGGGAGCTGGCCAAGTCAGCTTGTCTTTGAGTGTCTGCCACTCGCTGTTTAATAGTGTTTCTTGCTCCATGGTAAGCGGGGTTTGTGGATTAAATCCCAGGGTTGCTATTATTTTTCCCCACTGCTCCTTTCCATGTTGTTTGGAAGTCATCTTTGATGGTCAACGGAGCCAGGCCACTCGGGAAGAAGACTAGTCTCAGCCAGTAATTTAAAATGGCCAGCCACACTCTCGCCTCGAATCTTAGAACTCCAGTCTCAAGGCGTATGGTGGCATTGGAGACATATCTGGGTACTTGTAAAGCAGATCTTAGGAATTTGGATTGCACCACTTCTAAAGGGGCATAGTTGGTAAATGGGCCTAGTTGATATAGCAATTGTGCAATTGACTTGGCCTCAAACAACTTTAAGGCTGCTGGTATATAATTCCCACCTTTAGCCCGGAGGTACCTGAGGATAGCATTGGCACTTCTCTGGGCATTCCCTGCAACGTACATGCCATGGGTTTTCCTACTTCCTGATGAGTGCAGGGCTATACCTAGATATTTAAAACAGGTAACCTGTTCAATCTTATGCCCGTCTATAGACCACACATATGTTTTGGGCCTCTTTGCGAAGACCATAATTTTAGTTTTTTTGATAATTGAGCTCTAATTTGCTCTCTGCAATATGCAGCGAGTGTTTTCCTGGCTCTTTTAAGGCCAATCGGTGTTCTAGAGAGGATTGCAGCGTCATCTGCATAGAGCAGTACTGAAACCTGATTTCCTGCAAGTTTCGGAGGATGGAAATTTATATCAGAAAGATGAGGGATCATATCATTTATGTAATAATTAAACAGAGATGGGGCCAATATACATCCCTGCTTAACTCCCTTCTCTGTTTCTATTGCCTTGGATACATGGCCCTGGGAGGTATAACACACTTTTAATGACGTCCCTTCATATAGCATGCGTATTAGATATAACAGATGTCTATCTATCGTGGAGGTCTCCAGTTTTCCCCATAGTTTTGTTCTGGAAATAGAATCGAAAGCTGCTCTGAAATCGATGAAGGCCACATAAAGAGAAGCAATTTTACTTTATGAATACTTTTCTATCAGATGTTGAAGGACTAGGCATTGGTCTATAGTCGTACGACCTTCTCGGAATCCCGCTTGTTCATCTGCCAAAATATTTTCTTGTCGAAGCCATTCTTCCAGTTTCCACTGCAAATGTCTTGCATACAATTTACTTATTGTATTAAGAAGACTGATTGGTCTATAGTTGGTCGGGTCATCCTTTCCCCTTTTTTGTATATCAGGACTATGATTGACAGCCCCCAGTCTTCAGGGATGTATCCATAAGTATCTATGCCTGTGAAAAGTGAGGCTAAAGTTGGGACCCAAAAATTTCTGGTGTTAAGTTTCTTCCCTTGGTGGTTTGGGAGCATTTTATGACCTTCCAAAAAAGGGCTGAATTGTTTGATTTAGCTGCCTGTATGACCTGTGTCCAGTTATTTCTTACTGCTTCCCTTTTTTCTGTGCCAGCACTTGCTTATAATGTCTTTTTTGATATAGGAGAACTAGTGCAGTTGAGTGAGTTGCATTTGCAGCAAATAGTTCCAGTTACAGGTGGGTAGCCATGTTGGTCTGCCATAGTCGAAACAAAATAGAAAATTCTTTTCAGTAGCACCTTAGAGACCAACTGTGTTTGTTCTTGGTATGTGCTTTCGTGTGCATGCACACTTCTGTTTCAGTGTATCTGAAGAAGTGTGCATGCACACGAAAGCTCATACCAAGAACAAACACAGTTGGTCTCTAAGGTGCTACTGAAAAGAATTTTCTATTTTGTTTGCAGCAAATGTTTGATGTACGTTTATAAAGGCTTTTTTCGCGCTACTGCAGTCTTTGTCGAACCATGGTCTAGAATGATGTTGACATTGCTGGTGGTATCTCTGCTCTGGCCCGCTAAGATTTCAGTGTAGTTCTTTGACCAAGTCCTTGTAGGCTGACAGGAGGGTCTCTGGCAACTCAGCTTTTCTCAGAGTGGTACGAATGTTCTATAAGGTTTCCGTGTTCAACATTTTAGTAACTTTTGAACTTAGTGAGGGGGTCCATTTGGCCTTGCATAGGGTTTTTCCTACAGGCCTTAAGGTGCACTCGGGATCTCCCTCGTTATGTCCCTTTTGTATGATTCCCGTTAGGTAAAGTAAGACCGGGAAGTGATCGCTCTCGCATCTGGCTAGAACCTCCATATTGTTTGTATATTGCAGAAGGTCTTCCGAGACAATTATATAGTTTATGGCACTCATCCTAATTCCAGACAGCAAAGTGAACTCTGCCGGGTGGTCCTTTACCAGGGTCCCATTTAGAATATATCATGGGGCACCTTGTCAAAGGCCTTGCTGAAATCAAAATAGGCTATATCCACAGCATTCCCTTCATCTACCAGGCTTGTAATTCTGTCAAAAAAATGAGATCAGGTTAGCCTAGGCTTTCTTTTTGTCCTGACTTCAAGCTTTCCAGGATGGAGGGTGAGGGGACAACTGTAGTCACCTGCAATTCCTGTGCAATGTTTGTCTTCTTGCCAAAGGATGTAGGCAGCTACACCTGCAGCAATTGCAAGTTGGTTGCCCTACTGGAAGACAAGGTCCAGCAACTTGAGGCCTGTATATCTACGCTTCAGAAAATTAAGGAACATTAAGCACACTTTCTGCACCAAGGGGGGGGGTCAGATCACATCCCTGAGGAGGAGCTCAGTTCCCCAACACAGGAGCCAGATGTATGGAGGAACGTGACTCACAGAAGTAGAAAGCCCAGGGATCGCTCTGAGTGTTTAGAACTACACAATTTGAAGTGCTCTCCCTTAACATTGAAGATGAAGAACAGACTCCATTTGAAGATCTCTCCCTCATCAAAGTTGATGAGGAATATGAAGACGAGCAGCACAGTCAGTCCTCCGGGAATGTGCAAGTGACCTTGGAAGGGACAGCACATGGAAGAATCCCAACCAAGCCTAAGAGGAGGCGTGTAGTGGTGATCGGGGATTCCCTACTGAGGGGTACAGAAGCAGTGATCTGTGGGCCTGACAAGACGTCTCAAGAGGTGTGCTGTCTCCCCGAGGCCAAGATCCAAGATGTAACAGAACGGCTGCAAGGAATCATAAAACCCACTGACAAATACCCCTTCCTTTTGGTCCGTGTGGGAACCAATGACACTGCAAGCCATAGCCTCCAGAAGATCAAAAGTGATTATGAGGCTCTGGGCAGGAAGTTGAAGCAATTAAATACACAAATTGTCATCTCTTTTTTTTTTTTTAAACAGAGTTTATTAGCGTTTTCATAATATAACACAAACCCAAACCCACACCTACAAATACAAAAAATCTGAAGAAGTGTGCATGCACACGAAAGCTCATACCAGGAACAAACTCAGTTGGTCTCTAAGGTGCTACTAGAAAGAATTTTCGATTTTGTAAAAACAAATACAGATACACATAATGCCAGGATTCTTCTTCTTGTTTGTATACCTTACATAAAAAAAAAAATTCTAGTTCTGAATCTTGACTTTTGACTTCCCCCGCCTTTTCACCTTCGGTTTTAAATCGATATACTACTTTCTTAACATCTTTTCTCTATAAAAAAAAACTTTAACTTTAATTAAAGATAACACAATTATCTTGATCTTTCTATTATAACAAAAATCTTGACCAAATATTCTTATAAAAACTAAACTTATTTCTTCTGTCCTTTATCATGCTGCTTTTAACTTAAAATTCAATATCTCCCTACTTGTTTAAAATAAACTTATAATTAACAGACTTCACTCTCCGATTTCAGATACCATGACAGACCATTTGGAATATACATTTAATACTTCAACCCACTCCCCCTCTGTCCATTGTCTTTCTCTGTCTTTCACCAGAACCGGATCTCCAATTCTCTTCTTCTAAATGTCCACAGATCCAGGCAGCATTCACAACAGACCTTGCATCAAGCTTCAGGGTGTCCATCACTTCTTTTTTGGGCTCCTCTGTTTCTTTGTACCATACTTCTTCTTCTTGTAGAAATCTTAATTCCATGTCCCTTGCCCCCGAGCTCTCACCTCGGGGTCTGGATATTATAAATTTTCCCGTTCCGGGGCTCAAATTGTCATCTCATCTGTCCTCCCAGTTGAACGGCGTGGCCCAGGGAGAGAGAGAAAAATAGGGGAAGTGAACAACTGGCTTCGCAAATGGTGCCAGCGGCAAACGGTTTGGATTCTTAGATCACGGTCTGAAGTTTCTTGAAGATGGACTTCTGGCAAGTGATGGGCTGCACCTCACAAAGGTTGGGAGGAATGTTTTTGCCAACAATCTCAAAAACCTCATCAGGAGGGCATTAAACTGACTTATGTGGGGGAGGGAGACAGTGGTCCTGAAGGTAGGAGTCTATCAAGTGCTGAAGATGATCATCCAAATGTCAAGGACCAAATGGAGCAAACAGCACGCAGACCTTGTGGTGGGAAGAAAAAATCCTTAAATAAGAGACTAGGGGGAATGATCAATGGTCTTCAATGTCTGTATACTAATGCACAGAGCATGGGAAATAAACAATATGAACTTGAGCTCTTGGTACACCAAACTAAATACGACATAATAGGCATCACTGAAACCTGGTGGGATGAGTCTCATGATTGGAATGTAGTAATAGAGGGATACAATCTATTTCAGAGAAATAGACCAAACAGGAAAGGAGGAGTGGCGGCGTTATATGTCAGGGATGTGTTTACCTGTGAAGAGATCCAGGATTTAAAACTCCAAAGCCAAGTTGAGAGTATCTGGGTCAAAATTAAGGGAGAGAAAAATAACAGTGATCTCATTGTGGGAGTTTACTACAGATCCCCAAGCCAAACTGAGGACACAGATGATGCTTTCCTGGAACAGATGACCAAGCATTCAAAAGGAAGTGAGATAGTAGTAATGGGGGATTTCAACTATTCTGATATTTGTTGGATGTCAAACTCAGCCAAGAGCACAAGGTCGAACAGATTCCTTGCTGGCCTTGCAGACAATTTCATTTTCCAGAAAGTGGGAGAAGCAACAAGAGGATCAGCCATTTTAGATCTGGTCTTAACCAATAGTGATGACTTGGTAAGTGGGGTAGAAGTGGCAGGATCATTAGGTGGGCGTGATCATGCCCTTCTGGAGTTTATTATACAGCGGAAAGGAGCAACCAAGCATACTAAGACTCAAATTCTAGACTTTAAGAAAGCCGACTTCAGAAAATTTAGGGAAATGCTGGGTGTGATCCCATGGTCAGTAATACTAAAAGGGAAGGGAGTTCATGATGGATGGGAGTTTGTTAAAAGGGAGATATTAAAAGCACAACTTCAAGCAGTACCAATGAGACAAAAACATGGAAGGTGCCTAAAGAAGCCAGGGTGGCTATCTAAAGAACTTTTAATTGAGATTTAAAAGGGATATGTACAAAAAATGGGAAAAGGGGGAAATCACGAGAGAGGAATTCAAACAAATAGCCACCACGTGTAGAGACAAAGTCAGAAAAGCTAAAGCACAGAATGAACTCAGGCTTGCTAGAGAGGTTAAAAGCAACAAAAAGGGCTTTTATGGGTACGTCCGTAGCAAAAGGAAGAACAAGGAAACAGTGGGGTCACTTAGAGGAGAAGATGGTGAAATGCGAACAGGGCACAGAGAAAGGGCAGAACTCCTCAATGCAGATGATTCAGCAGGGGAAACACAGCCCAGAATAAGGAAGGAGGTAGTACAGGAATACTTGGCTAATTTAGATGTATTCAAGTCTCGAGGGCCAGATGAACTAAATCCAAGAGTACTAAAAGAACTGGCAGAGGTGAGTTCAGAACCACTGGCAGTAATCTTTGAGAATTCCTGGAGAACAGGCGAAGTGCCAGCAGACTGAAGGAGGGCAAATGTTGTCCCTATTTTCAAAAAGGGGAAAAGAGAGGACCCAAACAATTACCGCCCAGTCAGCCTGACATCAATACCAGGAAAGATTCTAGAGCAGATCATTAAGCAAACGGTCTGTGAGCACCTAGAAAGGAACGCTGTGATAACTAAAAGTCAGCATGGGTTTCTGAAAAATAAGTCATGTCAGACTAACCTGATCTCATTTTTTGACAGAATTACAAGCCTGGTAGATGAAGGGAATGCTGTGGATATAGCCTATTTTGATTTCAGCAAGGCCTTTGACAAGGTGCCCCATGATATTCTTGTAAAGAAGCTGGTAAAATGTGGGCTAGACAATGCTACCATTCAGTGGATTTGTAACTGGCTGACTGACCGAACCCAAAGGGTGCTCATCAATGGCTCCTCTTCATCCTGGAGAGATGTGACTATTGGGGTGCCACAGGGTTCTGTCTTGGGCCCAGTCTTATTCAACATCTTCATCAATGACTTGGATGATGGGCTTGAGGGCATCCTGATCAAGTTTGCAGATGACACCAAATTAGGAGGGGTGGCTAATACCCCAGAGGACAGGATCACACTTCAAAATGACCTTAACAGATTAGAGAACTGGGCAAGAGCAAACAAGATGAATTTTAACAGGGAGAAATGCAAAGTACTACACTTGGGCAAAAAAATGAAAGGCACAAATACAGGATGGGTGACACCTGGCTTGAGAGCAGTACATGTGAAAAGGATCTAGGAGTCTTGGTAGACCATCAACTTGACATGAGTCAACAGTGTGATGCAGCAGCTAAAAAGGCCAATGCAATTCTGGGCTGCATCAATAGGAGTATAGTGTCTAGATCAAAGGAGGTAATAGTACCACTATATTCTGCTCTGGTCAGACCTCACCTGGAATACTGTGTCCAGTTCTGGGCACCACAGTTCAAGAAGGATACTGACAAGCTGGAACGTGTCCAGAAGAGGGCAACCAAAATGGTCAAAGGCCTGGAAACAATGCCTTATGAGGAACGGCTTAGGGAGCTGGGTATGTTTAGCCTGGAGAAGAGAAGGTTAAGGGGTGATAGGATAGTCGTGTTCAAATATATAAAAGGATGTCATATAGAGGAGGGAGAAAGGTTGTTTTCTGCTGCTCCAGAGAAGCGGACACAGGGCAATGGATTCAAACTACAAGAAAGAAGATTCCACCTAAACATTAGGAAGAACTTCCTGACAGAAAGAGCTGTTCGACAGTGGAATTTGCTGCCAAGGAGTGTGGTGGAGTCTCCTTCTTTGGAGGTCTTTAAGCGGAGGCTTGACAGCCATCTGTCAGGAATGCTTTGATGGTGTTTCCTGCTTGGCAGGGGGTTGGACTGGATGGCCCTTGTGGTGTCTTCCAACTCTATGATTCTGTGATCTTTTTGCAGAAGCAAGGTCTAATTTTAACGTATCTGAAGGAGAGATTCCAAGGAGCAAAAGTTTGGCTTGAATTTGGCAGACCAAGGGTTCGCAAATTTGTCACGCCAAAGACACTGGACAAGGTACTGGTTGGGTAGTCCGTGCCAAAGGGTTAACCAGTAGTTAAATACTCGTTTCCACAAGGGAGTCTCCAGTGAGGGAATCTTCCATTCTAAGCGTATAGTAGCATTACTGACACACAAGGGAAGTTTAAGAAGCCGGCGAAGGAATTGAGCTGGTCATCCTATAATGAGCCAATATTTGGGCCTCTATTAATGGTCTTCTAAAGGTGTCACTTGGATTGGTGCCATTATTATACAGAGAAAATGCTGGTTACTACTTGAATTCATGTCCCAGCCATGTTTTGACTCGTTACGCCAGCTTTCTTTGTTGAAATGGACAAGACATAATAGAGACTGTGTGGCCTCTGCTTCTTTCCATGATTGAGAAACTTAGGAAATAATCACTTGCATTTGAGTAGTGACCCTGATCTTCAGGATATGTTGCTATATGAAAATGTGTAGGCAGTACCTTCGGTTTTCAGAAACAAAAATAGGGCTAAATGCACCTAGCCGGTCAGATTTCATTTTCATAAAATGAGTGTACAACATCTTTTTAAAAAATTTGACTTGTATAATTAAAATGCCATATATTAAAATGATACATACAATCCAATCCAAATCTTTATTACGGTCATAGACCAGCATCAAAAATCTAAAAAGCGCTTTAGAAAGCTAAAAGGTATTAAAACACAAGGAATTCCACCAGTGCAGCTCGCCAGAGGGGGGCGGAGTCAGCGCTTTGGAAGGGACAAGGAAAAGCAGGAGAGAGAGTTGGGCTGGATCTACATTGATCTTTTAAAAGTTCTTAGATATAATGTTCTGTAAGGTTTAATGGCAATTTCCCTTTGCCGTCGGCTCACTGCTCTGCATCGCCATCTGGTGTCACATTTTAATAAGACATTTCTAACATTCGAAGCCACGAGTGCAGATCCGCCTTTAGAGAGAGGAGAGTTGAGAGTTGGCTTTCTTGCTATTCAGTTGGATAGAAGTATAGCTTCTGAGCATTAAAACACAGCCCTGTGATATGTAAAATAACCAAGCAAGTGTTAGAAATCACCCCAGAATTGATCTTACTAAACATCTTCCAAGACAATAATGCCCACTTACAACACAAAGAACTCATAACCCATCTACTCTCAGTAGCCAGAAACATCATAACCAGACACTGGAAAGACCTGTCAGGAGTAAACATGGACCAATGGTACCAAGCAGTATGGGACACAGCCCTATTAGAAAAACTAAGCAGTAAACTGAAACTGACACGGGGACAAACTGAAGAAGACACCTTCACCCCGGTGTGGTTCCCCTTCATCACATACACAGCCCAACAAGACAATGACAAAAATCTACCGACAGCATACAAATCAATATGGCTAACCTGACCCAAAATACCCACCAACCCCACTCACACAGGAAACCAAAGATCACCACAGCCAACCACAAACGAACAACCACATCCCAAGCCAACTCCGACCTCTCTCACCGCCAAACGAGCACAAGCAAACAACAGAGAACCTACATAAACAATGCTGACACCAAACCCTACTCATATCAAGTAAAAAAGAAACACAGTCACCCCACCCCACCTACCTCCTCGTCCCACCCACCTCTTCCCCCCTTCACCCCTTCTTTTCTAATGTCTCACCAACACTGACTTATAAAAATGTTATATGGAAAAACTTGAGAGACATTGTACTACTTTTGAAAATCTTTAATAAAAATAATTTAAAAAAAACAAACACAGCCCTGTGTTTGGAAAGCGCAGTGTGGATGACACCCCTCTTCAGAGGAGCTGTCAAAATGTGTGACATGCATGATCCAAAATTCTAGCCTGGTGATGTTTTGTTAACGTGGTGCCCATTCCCCAAAAGACAAGTCCATGAACACAATGGATCTTCTGCCTGATATTTAGTGCCATTACTTTTCAAAATGAGCTGGAATTAGAAGCCCCCTTTGACAGACTGCTGATGTGACTGCTTATGTTTTGAGCGACCTTATGAGCTCTTGCATTCCCTCATTGAGGGATGTAAACCCATTTTTCTACCAAGCCATTCACAGGTTATTTGTTAGCGAGGTAACAGATCTGTTATTTATTTTAGGGGAAAAAACTGATTTTTATTGGCATGGTCAAGATAACATCTTATTCCACAGATTTTAAATAAGACAGCTCTACGGCATCCTTCTCTGAAGAGGCATTGCACGGGACACAAAAAATGACCAATGTGATCCCTTGGTGAATAGAACTGGTCTTACGCAACCAGAGCAGAAGCTGTGGATGATTCATACTTCCAATTAGGTGGGAGTACTCTCTTGGTCTTGTAATAACAAGCAAGCCTATGAATTCTGCTCTCAATCAAAATGAGACGGAATTTGGCATCTTTATCCTTCCGGTTCCTCTCAAGATGCTTACGGACAGCCACAGCCTTCTTGATCAAGTGGTAAAGGTCTTCTGGAAGATCAGGGGCAAGTCCTTTGGATTTAAGAATCCTTAGAATTTTGTAGCCTGTCACAAAACGAACTTGGGCAACACCATGGGAGTCCCTGAGGATCACACCAATTTGTGAGGGAGTTAGGCCCTTCTTCGCCAGCTTGTAGATCTGCTCTTTGACATCATCAGAAGTAAGTTTGAGCCATGTGGGCACACTTCGCCTATAGGGCAAGGCAGACTGGGAGAGGCCCTTCCCAGGAGCGTGCATGCGACCCATGATGGCGGCGGCCGCGGTGAAAAGGCAACGGATCTGTTATTTAGCCAAACACCCATCTGGCTACTCGGAACCAGGGGTGTTCTTAGCCCCTGTTTCTGCCTTGAAACCTAGCATGTTCCTTGAGAGCCTTCTTCAGTTTAGCCTTGATAGTCTTCTTCTTCTTTAGTTTGGCCTGCAGAAGGCCTGAGCGAGTCTGAAAAGAAGAAGAAGAAGAAGAATTTGGATTTGATATCCCGCTCTTCACTACCCGAAGGAGTCTCAAAGCGGCTCACATTCTCCTTTCCCTTCCTCCCCCACAACAAACACTCTGTGAGGTGAGTGGGGCTGAGAGACTTCAGAGAAGTGTGACTAGCCCAAGGTCACCCAGCAGCTGCATGTGGAGGAGCGGAGACGCGAACCCGGTTCCCCAGATTACGAGTCTACCGCTCTTAACCACTACACCACACTGGGGTGCCTGGCGGCGGATTCGGGAGTCTGCGGGCTGCGTGCCCGGGCTCCCTTTGCAGAGCGCAAGTCGGGGCGGCCAAGGGCATGCAGCTCTCTGAAGAGTTCAGGAACAAGCGTTTTGTGGCCGGCAGCCAACGTGCTCACACCCACGCAATGCACATCCGCATCTAGCGCCTGCTGGGCCACTTCACGGGGTGTCCAGGAAGAGAAAGTGTCAAACAATATGGGAAAGGAGAATGCACAAAGGTTAACACTGCATGCAGACCCACGCTTCTTTTTTCGTAGAGGAGAGCAACAGCAAAGACTAGGCACCAGCATGCACTGCTGAAGGCTGTTGCCGTGTTTCCCCCCCCCCCCAAAGAAGACATACCCATCAAATAAGCCATAGCAGGATTTCTATGCATTTGTGCAATATAAGCCAGACCCTGAAAATAAGACATTGTGACGCACCCCTGGGTCGCACATTAGGAAGAGCTTTCCGAAATAAAACCTCTTCAAGCTATGCAACATATCCACTACCTGCATCCGTTTGCAACTCACCTCAGGTGTCAATATTTTCTTCCAAGTCCTCGATCAGGAGGTCCTCTAAATGGAAAAGAAGAGAAGGCTAGCAATTAGATCTGTTTGGGGGACTTTCTTGTATACCCTGAACATGTCCTTGGAAATAGACTAGGGTTTCCCGGAATGTCCCCGGATTTCATTAAATGTCCCCGGGAAATGTGGCAGAGGCAGAGCAAGGCGGGTGCAGCATTCTCCGGGTGCCATCCTGACGGGGGCGACACTCGCCATGCTGCCCGCCCGTGCGCAGAGCGCGCACCATTCCCAGCTGGAGGAGGGAGGCAGGCAGGGCAGAGGAGGAGCTGCGTGGGGCTTGACATGCCCCTTCCCCCAGGCTCTGGGTACGCTTGGTGCCAGCGCTCCCAACAGATGATACCACCAAGCTCGATCTGAGCCAGGCGGAGCCTGGGAGTTCTCTCTTCACCATCAGAAGGCGCCCTCTCTCTTTTTTGGCCTCCTCCTCTTCTGCCAGCCAAGGGGAGCCTCCCTGGATGGGGCACCTAGTATTCCTGCATTGCAGGGGGTTGGACTAGATGACCCTCGGGGGGGGGCAGTGCCATTCAGGCCCCCTGCCTATGTGTGTGTATACACAAATGTGTGTGCCAAACTGGGTCTTTGACCTAGGTGAAATAAAGTCCATTTTTGCCCCTGGATGGAATATAATACTACACCAGGGCAAAACTTCTAAGGGCCTGTCCATAGCTCGGCTTAATGTGGATTGTGAACCTCTTGTGCCTCCTTTAATTATGGACAATAAAGCATAACCCCCCCCCCCAAAAAAAGTGTCCCCGGATTCATTGAAAAAAATCTGGTAACCATAAAATAGACCTTACCTTCTGTATAAGTATTCTGGGAAGGCAGGTCCTTCCTCTGTGTGGAGACCTGTAGCACAGCAATAAAGATTGTGGTCAGCAATAAAGACTGCTGTTTTGCTCCTGCATTTGACTGGAACTTCCTTCTTCTGCTAACGGCAGAAACCCACCTGACGAGTATCCTCGCACCCTGGCATTTTCCATCTCAGAATTCTGCCCACTACCAGTGCCTTAAGAAGGGTCCTGGGAGGGGGAAAGCCCCCAAATGTGCAAGCGCCAACCCTCCAGGAGAAACCCAAAGTGAGGGGTTTTCATCTCCAAACCCCAGGAGTCAGCCAGAGGGGTCTCACTGCCCCTCAAGAAAGGCATGGGGAAGTCAGTGAGTGGTGGCAGCTACTGAAGAGTGACAGAAGCCCAAGATTACCCAGTTGAAGATTAATTTTTATTCTTATTTTTAGATTCTACTCTCAGCATGAGTAAAAGATTGGAAAGTGGTGCTAGACAGAAACTTGAAAATGCTATGAAAATGCAACTCTGGTCGGCTTCCGACAAATATTGCAATACATTAAACGATCCCACATTAAAAACTTCCCTAAAGAGGGCTGCCTTCAGGTGCCAACTGCCTTGTAGTTGGTTCAGCTATTCACTCTGAAACAACTGCAAGCATTCAACCAGACCAAAACCTCCCTGAAAGAGAAACAGTATACCTGAAGGAGCGTCTCCACCCCCACCGTTCAGCCCGGACACGGAGATCCAGCGCCGAGGGCCTTCTGGCGGTTCCCTCACTGCGAGAAGCAAAGCTACAGGGAAGCAGGCAGAGGGCCTTCTCGGTAGTGGCGCCCGCCCTGTGCAACGCCCTCCCATCAGGGGGCAGAGAGATAAACAACTACCTGTCATTTAGAAAATACCTGAAGGCAGCCCTGTTTAGGGAAGCTTTTAATTTGTGACTTTGTATTGTATTTTAATATTTGTTTATTTATTTATTATTATTGTTATTATTATTATTAATATATATAAACAGTGAAGCAGGATGTGGAAGAGCAAGCGGATTATGAGGAAGCAGCCATGATGCTAGCTCAAACTGAAAATACAGAACTACAGTGGTACCCTGTGTTACGCAAACGATCCGTTCCGGATTGCGCTACATAACGCAGGTGTGCGTAACTCGAAGGGGGGGGGGACACAAAAAACCCCCAGAAGTTTGCGTGTTTTTGCGCTTCTTTGTCCACATCATGAGAAGAGAAGGAGGGGACGACGGACGGTTGGACAGTGTCCTCGAAGCTCCCAACATGAGTCTGACCAAACTGCGGGAGGCAGTGGGAGACAGGAGGGCCTGGCGTGCTCTGGTCCATGGGGTCATGAAGAGTCGGACACCACTCAACGACTCAACAACAACAACAAAAAGCCCATCACCATCCTTCGCTTCACTCCATTTGGGGAATCAGCCTTCCATTTTCTTCGAGTCGTGAGGGTGGGGGTGGGGGGAGGGCCTAGGGACTCTCTTCATCTAAATCCAGCCCTGCTGAAGGGTCTTACCTTTTTAGATTTTTCAAATAGGGGGCCGCTGTGGGAGGTGGAGGGGGAGGCGGTGGGCAAGGGGGAGGGGGAGGTGGGGGGCGAGGGGGAGGGGGAGGCAGTGGGGGAGGGGGTGGATACGGGCATGGGAGAAACTTTGTTTTTCTTTCCTAATCGGGTTAGCGCCCGCCTTAACCTCTGAAACCTAGAAAATAAAGAGAAAAATGTGAGAAATGGGCTCACTCTCCTGATCTACGTCCCCATAGATTTATTGATTACAGCAATGTGAGTGGCATTGGTATTGGCTTAGGGTAAACCACCAAGAGAGGGAGCTCCATCGATGGCGACCAACTGAAGCTCACCCCGGGGTTCCCGCTGGGTCCTGGCATGGCCCTAGCCTCCCAAGCAGACTTTGGACAAGATCCAGACCCGCAGATTCCTTTACTGGAATACCCTTGTACCTGGAGGGGCAGGTGATGGCCGCACCTCCCCTCCCCCACACTCCACTATGCCAATGCCTAACCGCCTAACCTTACAAGGTTGTGACAATTGCTAAGAGGTAGGCAAAAACCAATTTGCCCAAAGGAAAAATACCGCACCCGGCCCCTGTTCCAAAACAGGCGACCAACCAAAGTCCAGAGCAAGGCCAAAGCACATACCTAAATCTAGGGCGGGCGGGTGTTTGGTGCCGCGAGGCCAGGTAACCCCCCCCCCCCCACAACGCACCGCCGCCTTTTAAAGGCCCCCCTGGATCACACCACCAGCCCGGTTGGCCAACAGGCCATGGTGTGATCGTGGGGCCATAGCAGGGTTCGGCTCCACCCCCACGCCTCCCAAGGAAGGGGGGCTGCACCTATGGCCTGTGCGGAACGCGGACCCTCAATTAAGAGGATCCAATATGCTGAAAGAAATCCTACTTACATCCTTGCTCCTTAAGAGTCACGGAATGATCCAGGCATAGGAGATCCCCAGGTCTTCTAGAGCCAGCAGAGGGAGGTGTCACAATGAACCTCGTGATGCGGCAACCTGGGCTCTGAGAAAACCAGCAGCCACAAGCCCTGCCCCTCTTGAGTGACGCGGCTAAGTTTTCTCACATGGTTTTCTTCCATGTTCCACTTTGTATAAATACTGTATGCAAAATGTGCCCATTCCTTTGGATTCCAGCTGAAGTTGTTCCTGCCCTACTGAGCAATAGCTGTCTCCTATACCTGTCCCTCCTCAACCAGCCAACATTTCTCCCTTGCAAATAGGAATGTCTTATTCCAGGATGATGGTGATGGTGATGATTCTGACTGCGTTGTCCCAGCCACTTTGGGCAGTTTCCAACATATACAAAAACATAATAAACACTAAACACAACACTTCAATATTCCCAATGCTCTAAGGTAGAGCTTTCCAGACCGGCGAGAGCCAATGGATCTGCATAGGTGCAAGAGCCCAGCCAGCAGGGAATCGAACTTGTGAATATTATTCCCTGTGTTTGACAATGTGGGCTGCAAATATGTGAACCAGGAAGAGGCCTGGTGTTCATCAGCCATGACACCCACATTCCTGCAGTTCACCTGAACTGGGCGGGGGGGGGGGGGGTTGGGGCTGTGCAGACACACAGGTGGAGCCAATCCAGCTCTCCCGCCCATGTCCACACACAGCCCCAATCTCACCTCTGCCCCATCCAGGAAAGCTGGGGCAGCACCTCTGTTGGGGATGCAGCTCTGCCCCATGGCGCCAGCCACGACTGATCAGGGCAGACATTTATTTCAACGCCAGCATGGTAAATTTGGCTTCTTGTGAGACTTATGGAATTGAATGAAAAGGAGAAAAATAAAAGTAGACACTCGCTACTTGTTTTTTTTTTTTACTACACTGCTATGGTGTTGCCTAAAACAATCCTGAGCTTGCAGGAAGTCTGGAAGGGTAAACCACCAACAGAAGGAGCTCCATCGATGGCGACCATCTGAAGCTCACCCCGGGGTTCCCGCTGGGTCCTGTCTTCAAAGCTGATAGATAGACCTTCAAATTTTCTCCTTAGGCAAGCCAGACCAGGTAAGTATGAATCAAAATTATCCGTAGAAGCTATTATGATGGTAGCAAAATATTATTCCTTTCTTTAACACATTATGCAGATTGTAAGTCCATAAAAGTTCATAAAACCAAAGAAGATGAATATTGGGGATTGCTTTCTTGAAAGCATCACCACACCAAAGACGATGTGCCAGGCTCCTGGCATGGGCGTAGCCAGGGAGGCGGGGGGGGGGGCAGCTGCCCCCTCTAAATCAATAAAAATACGTAACTAACTGACCAATTGTGTCATAGATAACTGGTATTAGTATTTCGTATCCATCTCTTAATAAACAACACAACAGGATTTCGTATCCATCCTTAGCAGGATGTCCTTTCAACCTACTTCTGACGATAAAGAGGTGAGCTAAGTTTCCACCATTGAGACACCTTTGATTTTCACAAACTTAAGCAGGTGTGTTAAGTCTAAGAGCTCCACTCTCAATAGCCTTTCATAACCCCAGAAGCTGACATGCTTTTTCAGAGAGAGAGAGAGGGAGAGAGGGAGAAAGAAAGAGAGAGCGCTCTGGGCAGCTGCGCAATTCTGGCCAGAAACTTCCACATGCAGGTTCAGAAGTGGGGGGAAAGGTGCAAGGGGGGGGGGAATGTCCATCAAGCAGCGCAGCTTGACCGGCGCCTTCTGCCCTGCTCTGCATTGCACTGAGGGACGTTCCGTGCAAGAATCTGCTTCCGCTCCGGTTGCTGGAGTAGAAACGGGGCGACTTTTCTTTTTTCTTTTTAAAATGGTTTTATACGTTTCCCTCCCTGCCGCCGAAGGGTTTTAATGCGGTTTTCCAGGACAGAAGGAGAAAAGAGACAGTCTAGGGAGGGATAATTTTAATATATTTGACCAGTAAGGGAGGTGTGTGGAAAGGGAACCGTGTGAATAGGCTGCCTGATTAACACCGCACAGTGTTTTTAAAGCACACTGGGAGCGCCTTCTTTGCCTCAAAGAATTCTGGGCATTGTAGTTTTCCCCTCGCAGAACTACCATTCCCAGCAGCACTAGCAGCAGCAAGGGACTCCCGGTGGGCTTCGGAGAGGCGCTCGCTCGGGAGGCAGCAGCGCGCATGCGTGGTGGGGGCGGCCAGGGGGGAGGGGTCTGTTCTGCCGCTGACGCCCCTCCCCCCACGGCTGCCTCCTTCCCTTTGCCTCTCCGCCCTCCCTCCCTCCCTCCCTCCCTCCCTCCCTCCCTCCTCCTGCGCTGCCGGGGGGGGGGGGAGAGGCACAGTGCTTGCACCCCCTGGTCCTGGGGTCGGGGGGGGGGGTCGCCCCCGGGGCCAGGCTCTGTGGGTGGAGGGGCTGCTTTCAGCCCCGGGGACTGAGGGGGGGCCAAGCTCCCGTCTCCATCCCTGGGGGGCCCTCGCTGCTGCTGCTTCTGCTTGGTGGGTGGGGGGCAGCTCCGGATTGATGTGGCCGCACCATTCGTCCATTCTCACTTGATTGAGGGGCGCCCAGGCTTCTGCTGGTTTCTTATTGGTTTCCTGCGCCTTCGAAGCTGAGTTACTATTGCATATTCCTGCATTTCTGTAGAGTCGGACAATCCATATCGATGATGGCCAGTTTATAACCATAAGGCTAAAATAGAAGGGGGGGACCCCCAAAAAGGGCTGGGATGGAATGAATGGCCCCTGGCTGAAAACTGATTTCCCAAGGGGGAAATCCTAACTACACTTACGTGGGAGTAAGAGCCACTGCATTCAGCAGGGCTTACCTCTGAGTACAGTCATACCTGGGGTTGCGTTTGCAGGGTCCTGGGAGGCTCATCATAAATATGCCAGGGAAAAAGCATCTCGCTTCTACTTTACAAAGGGAGGCAGGCATATTCCAGCAGCTCTGGAGGTTTTTCAAGCAAAACCCTTGGCGCAGTTACTCTATGGGGCCCAAATCTGGACGGGAAACCATTGTAACATACTTGAAACGGTCCAGTCTAAATTCTTAAGACAGATTCTAGCCGTCCCACCATGTGCCCCCAACGCGGCCCTACGATTGGAGACCGGCCTCCCCTCTGTCGAAACCAGGACCTGGTTAAGAACATTCAGCTATTGGATTCGCTTAAATTTAAATCCATCCGGCCTATTGCCCCTAGTTACACGAGATGCACACAGAAGTCTGTGGTCCAAAACAGTGCATCAAAAACTACTCACATGTGGCCTCCAAGCACAACACCTACTTAAAATGGGTCTTCCCAAGGCAAAAATCCTTATTGACCAGCGCCTGAAGGATATTGAACTGCAGAATAATCTGGCCTCTATCAAGAAATTTAGTGCTTGGTACGCTTATCTGCCCCCCTCCCACTTCAAATCTCGGGCACCATACTTGTCCAACCTAACCATCCCAAAATTTAGGCGGCCCTTTACACTGGCCAGACTAAATATGTTACCCTCAGCTGTTCTTGAAGGTAGATACCAAAAAAATTCCAATCGAGAGCCGGCTATGCCCCTGTGGATCCGGCTATGTAGAGACTGTGTCACACGTACTCTTATCCTGCCCCCTATATAAAGATCTGAGGGATGAGACCATCACCCCGCTCCTATCTGCCATCCCAGGCCGCTCTTGTGAAGCCAAATTGTTTTCACTTCTAGCCGACCAGAACAGCTCGATAACAGAGAAGGTTGCCAGATTTATCGAGAGAGCAATGAGATTGAGAGCTGCTATCTGAACGACAACAGTGTAGTCATCCGGATTCCCAGCATAGGATTTTATTATTATCATTATTATTATTATCATTTTACTATTTATGTTAAGTTCCAAGGAGCTATTACCGTGAGTTTTAATAGGTTATAAGGTTTTATTGGTAACCATATTTGTTGTATTTTTGTTGGTGTTTGTCTTTTAGATGCTATGGCCAGTCGGCTACGCAAATAAAGTTTGAATTTGAAACATTTGGGGTTGCGTTCGGCAGGGGGGACAAACACGGAAATACCGCAACATTTCGGCGCATGCATGCGTAGAAGCGCTGAATCACACTTTGTGCATGTGTGCCACTAGAGGTACTAGTGTATATAGGATTGGGCTGGATGCTACCGCTAATACTGTTATTCTGAGATTATTCTCTTCGTTTTACCTGGCATTCTTGCATGTAATTACTTCTCCGTCCATTTACTTGGGAGTAAGCCCCATGGAATTCACAAGGACTTAGTTCTGAGTAGACATCATTAAGTTTAAACTGTTAGTCAATTTTTTAAATTAAACAGTCCATAGCAGGTGAGACAGTTAAATCAAAAGCCGCTCCTCTCTTGATATGAATCCACAATCCTATGCCCATTTATTTGGGAGTAACCCACGTTGAAGTCAACAGGGCTTACTTCTGAGTAGACATGCACAGGCTTGTGCTGTAAATTAGCCACACTTTCATGAATTAGCTAGCTGTGACTAACTGCTTTCAACAGAGCCAAAGTGTGGATAGCTTTCAGCACTCCCCAATCCATGGTTCCATGTGCATTCACAGAATCATAGAATTGTAGAGCTAGAAGGGACCTTAGGGTCATCTAGTCCAACCCCTGAGGCACATTCTTTCTTTAAAGAATTCTGGGCACTGCAGTTCCTTAAGTGTTGCTGGGACTGGCAACTCTGTGAGGAGTAAACTGCGGTGCCCAGAATTCTTTGGGGGAAAGAATGTAAAGGTGTAGCATGCACATGTAAAGCCCATTGAAGTGAAGAGCATGGCCTGAAAGGGGGTCAACTCAGAAGTCAGTTCCCTTGTATGACTTGCTTTTGTTTTTATATGCTTTTATATTACCTAGGATAATTTTTCATAGCAAAGATAAATAGAAAAAGGAGTTACTATACATGTTGCTCTATCTTACATGTTTGTATCCAAGCTGTAAACTCATATCCTTTTGAACTGACCACTTTCACCCCTCCATTATATACTTTTTAAAAAGACAAATTTTAGATATTAAAGGCATGTTATTCAAATCATTTACATTGAAGGCAAATTATGTTATCTTTTCCATCTGAAAAATGATGGGCTAGGAACTACCTTCAGTCTGTTCCAGCTATCCACCACCAATCTTTTCTACATAACCAGCTTCATCCATTATCTACAGAGGAATTCACCACTTAAATAGTAAGTATTCTTCATCTCAAAGTAAACTGTCAAAGCCCAGAGAATGAAAGATAGTTGAATTTTGTTTAAAGGAATTTATTAAATTTTAAATATAGTTGAATTTAAGACGGCAGTTCATTTGAAATTAGAATCTTTTAGCTTATGTATTTGAACGCAGTTCTCAGATAACACAAGTTAGTCAAGCGGTCCTTGGAAAATAAGTCTGATGTAGCCTTGTTCACCAGAAAGCTGATGTGCGCAGAATGGACAGGCTGCATGAAAAGTGTGGGTACCATGAGGAAGAGGTATTTGGGACCAATAGGCAGTTGTCTTTTCTGAGCACACATGTCCACATGGGCTGAACGCGTGAGTTGGAGGGCCAGCATCCACATAAAATCCAGCTTCACATCCAAGCCAGAGCGGCACATAAGGGCCAACAGATCGGCACATGGGGCATTCCCGGTCCTTCCCATCTCTCTCTTCTTTGTTCCCCCAGTTGTGGTAGCCATGGACGTGGCCACAGTTCAGGTAAACCCAGGGTTGCTTTTCATCTACAACATCTTTCCTCTTCATACTAGGAAAGGCTAGTGTGTTGAAGCCCACAGGGCACTGAGGTCTAGCGGCATTTATTTCCTGTCTTAGAGCTTCCAGGTGCTTCACGGTGGGAGTGCGCGAAAGGCCTTCTGCAGTGCGCCACAGTAATGTTGCTCCACAGAGGTCAATCAACGAACCATCCTGAAGTTGGTTTGTTTCATTTTCAACCTGGAAGAGAAAACAAATACAAATGTCACAAACGATGACTTAACATTTTTCGCTCCATAAGACGCACCCACAGTGGTAAGGTAAAGGTAAAGGGACCCCTGACCATCAGGTCCAGTCGTGTCCGACTCTGGGGCTGCGGCGCTCATCTCGCTCTATAGGCCAAGGGAGCCAGCGTTTGTCCGCAGACAGCTTCCGGGTCATGTGGCCAGCATGACAAAGCCGCTTCTGGCAAACCAGAGCAGCGCACGGAAACGCCGCTTACCTTCCCGCTGGAGCGGTCCCTATTTATCTACTTGCACTTTAATGTGCTTTCGAACTGCTAGGTGGGCAGGAGCTGGGACCGAGCAACGGGAGCTCACCCCGTGGCAGGGATTCGAACCGCCAACCTTCTGATCAGCAAGTCCTAGACTCTGTGGTTTAACCCACAGCGCCACCTGGGTCCCTATACCCACAGTGGTACCTCGGGTTAAGTACTTAATTCGTTCCGGAGGTCCATTCTTAACCAGAAGCGTACTTAACCTGAAGCACCACTTTAGCTAATGGGACCTCCTGCTGCCGCCGCGCCGCCAGAGCACGATTTCTGTTCTTAAGCCGAGTTCTTAACCTGAAGCGTACTTAACCCGAGGTACCACATCATCTTCCAATCCAGGAATCTGTAAAATCATCCCAGTGCAATATATTCTGATTGCTACCTTTGGTGCAAACAGGAAATTGAAACAACAATAGGTGCACATAATTTTTTTAAATTTTATTTTACAAATTTATAAATTGCTTAAAAGCCTGAGGCCCTCCAAGCTATGTACAAAAATATAAAATACAATAATATATTCAAAAAATAAATAAAACCATTCCTACAGATGAATTGCTGGGTCGCACATTAGGGGGAGCTTTCCGAAATAAAACCTCTTCAAGCTATGCAACATATCCACTACCTGCATCCGTTTGCACCTCACCTCAGGTGTCAATGGTCGCTTTCATTCCAGGTCTTCTATCAGGAGGTCTTCTAAATGGAAAAGAAGAGAAGGCTAGCAATTAGATCTGTTTGGGGGACTTTCTTGTATACCCTGAACATGTCCTTGGAAATAGACTAGGGTTTCCCGGGGACAGTCCCCAGACAAATTCCGTCCCCGGAATGTCCCCAGATTTCATTAAATGTCCCCGGGAAATGTGGCAGAGGCAGAGCAAGGCGGGTGCAGCATTCTCCGGGTGCCATCGTGACGGGGGCGACACTCGCCATGCTGCCCGCCCGTGCGCAGAGCGCGCACCATTCCCAGCTGGAGGAGGGAGGCAGGCAGGGGAGAGGAGGAGCTGCGTGAGGCTTGACATGCCCCTTCCCCCAGGCTCTGGGTACGCTCGGTACCAGCGCTCCCAACAGATGATACCACCAAGCTCGATCTGAGCCAGGCGGAGCCTGGGAGTTCTCTCTTCACCATCAGAAGGCGCCCTCTCTCTTTTTTGGCCTCCTCCTCTTCTGCCAGCCAAGGGGAGCCTCCCTGGATGGGGCACCTAGTATTCCTGCATTGCAGGGGGTTGGACTAGATGACCCTCAGGGGTCCCTTCCAACTCTAGAATTCTGTGATTCTTCTGTCATGAGCTGAGTGTGAGTGGGAAAATGTATGTGTGTGTATAACTGAGTATTCTGAGAAAACGCAGAATACCAATGAGAGGGCATCTTGGGAAGGAGCCTGGGACTCTGCTAGCAACTTATGTGGTTAGATGTCAGTGCAATATCTGTGGGAGGAGGCAATTATGAATTCTAGCAGTAACAAATATAGTATACTTTTAGGTGTCAAATCAGCTCAGCTTAATGTGGATTGTGAACCTCTTGTGCCTCCTTTAATTATGGATAATAAAGCATGAAACCCTCCCCCCAAAAAAAGTGGCCCCGGATTCATTGAAAAAAATCTGGTAACCATAAAATAGACCTTACCTTCATCCTTGCTTTGATCTTGCTTCCTCCTGCCATCTTCTTCCGGATCCAGATGGCAGGAGGTCTGCAGAGCCTACAGGGAAACAAAGAGCCACATGGGAAATACAGTCAAGTACACAGCACCCCACCCTGGAGGGGAACAATGAACACCCGTTAATGGGTTTCCTGAGGCCAGGTGTTCCCACAGCCCATCCTCGCAAGGCCAGAAGGCAAAAATACGCATCCTTCTTTAGGTGTTAGGAACTTGATCTGATAACTGGGGCAAGTTGAAGAACTTGCGTAACCTCAAGACTCCCTACCCTCCATGTGACATGATGATGATGATGATGGTGGTGTATCAGTGACGTATCAATGATGGTTCTGCATATGTATTCTGGGTAGGGAGGGAAGGTCTTCCAAGAGCTGCTTGTAACCCATGTTCGGGGTCCTTACTCTGTGTGGAGACCTGTAGCACAGCAATAAAGACTGCTGTTTTGCTCCTGCATTTGACTGGAACTTCCTTCTTCTGCTAACGGCAGAAACCCACCTGACCAGTATCCTCGCACCCTGGCATTTTCCATCTCAGAATTCTGCCCACTACCAGTGCCTTAAGAAGGGTCCTGGGAGGGGGAAAGCCCCAAAATGTGCAAGCGCCAACCCTCCAGGAGAAACCCAAAGTGAGGGGTTTTCATCTCCAAACCCCAGGAGTCAGCCAGAGGGGTCTCACTGCCCCTCAAGAGAGGCATGGGGAAGTCAGTGAGTGGTGGCAGCTACTGAAGAGTGACAGAAGCCCAAGATTACCCAGCTGAAGATTAATTTTTATTCTTTTTAGATTCTAATCTCAGCATGAGTAAAAGATTGGAAAGTGGTGCTAGACAGAAACTTGAAAATGCTATGATAATGAAGTGAAGACCAATCACTGCTTTCGTGTATCAACCACTCAGCAGTGAAGCTATAATAATAATAGTTATTTGTACCCCGCAACTCTGGGCGGCTTCCGACAAATATTACAATACATTAAACTATCCCACATTCAAAACTTCCCTAAAGAGGGCTGCCTTCAGGTGCCAACTGCCTTGTAGTTGGTTCAGCTATTCACTCTGAAACAACTGCAAGCATTCAACCAGACAAAAACCTCCCTGAAAGAGAAACAGTATACCTGAAGGAGCGTCTCCACCCCCACCGTTCAGCCCGGTCACTGAGATCCAGCGCCGAGGGCCTTCTGGCGGTTCCCTCACTGCGAGAAGCAAAGCTACAGGGAAGCAGGCAGAGGGCCTTCTCGGTAGTGGCACCCGCCCTGTGCAACGCCCTCCCATCAGGGGGCAGAGAGATCAACAACTACCTGTCATTTAGAAAATACCTGAAGGCAGCCCTGTTTAGGGAAGCTTTTAATTTGTGACTTTGTATTGTATTTTAATATTTGTTGGAGGCTGCCCAGAGTGGCCGGGGAGACCCAGCCAGATGGGCGGGGTATAAATATTATTATTATTATTATTATTATTATTATTATTATTATTATTATTATTATATAAACAGTGAAGCAGGATGTGGAAGAGCAAGCGGATTATGAGGAAGCAGCCATGATGCTAGCTCAAACTGAAAATACAGAACTACAGTGGTACCCCGTGTTACGCACACGATCCGGATTGCGCTACGTAACGCAGGTGTGCGTAACTCAAATGGGGGGGGCACACAAAAAACCCCGGAAGTTTGCGGGTTTTTGCGCTTCTTTGGCCACATCATGAGAAGAGAAGGAGGGGACGATGGATGGTTGGACAGTGTTCTCGAAGCTCCCAACATGAGTCTGACCAAACTGCGGGAGGCAGTGGGAGACAGGAGGGCCTGGCGTGCTCTGGTCCATGGGGTCACGAAGAGTCGGACACCACTCAACGACTCATCAACAACAACAAAAAGCCCATCACCATCCTTCGCTTCTCTCCATTTTGTGAATCAGCCTTCCATTTTCTTCGAGTCGTGAGGGTGGGGGTGGGGGGAGGGGCTAGGGCCTCTCTTCGTCTAAATCCAGCCCTGCTGAAGGGTCTTACTGTCGCGGTCACTCTCTCAGACCTGAGCAGACGTTTAACGGTCTATTGGTAGCTGCCCCAACGACATATGGTATATCCGCTGCCACCAGCCAGTATTCACTCTGGCAATGAATAACTCACTTCAGATTCGGATTGTGGTAAAAATAAACATAAGTTTCTTTATTGTGTGTACAAAGCGTAATGGTTGCAAATGACTTGGTAAAACGTTTAATATAACTGTATGGTTATTCAGATAAGTATATTTCAACTCTCTACCTAGTATTCCGATAACTATCCCTAATGCCTCCTGTTAATTATTCAACCTGCTCTAGCTCTGCTCTTTCGCTCTCTCCCTCTCTCTATCCCTCTTTAACTCTGACTCAACTCAACTGCCTAACTGCCTAACTGCCCAACTTCCAACCCCTAACTGCCTTCTCTATCCTCTCTAACTGCCATCCTTCCACACTCTCATTGCCTGGAGAGCTCCCATTGCTCAATCTCCTCCCTGCCAAGTTAAGCCTTGGAGAACCGTTAGGGGTGAAACGCCACACTTACCTTTTCCGACTTCGCAAATAGGGGGCCGCTGGGGGAGGCGGTGGGCAAAGGGGTGGACTCGGGCATGGGAGAAACTTTATTTCTTCTAGCTAATCTGGTTAGCACCCGCCTTAAGCTCCGAAACCTAGAAAAGAAAGAGAAAAATGTGAGAAATGGGGCTCACTCTCCTGATCTGCGTCCCCATAAATTAATTGATTACAGCAATGTGAGTGGTATTGGTATTGGCTTAGGCCAGTGAGGGGCCGACCAAAGTTATTGAGCTTTTTTTAGAATTGAAATTGTTGAGGGTTTTTTTTAAAAGGATTTTACCCCAAGGAATAAACTGACCCAGGGGCTGGATTAAACTGACCGGCGGGCCGGATTAGGCCCCCGAAACGGACTTTGGACATGCCTGGCTGAGGCATTGGCAAGAACTATATCTGACTCCTGCCTGCCTTGCAGCAAGTCTGGAAGGGTAAACCACCAACAGAAGGAGCTCCATCGATGGCGACCATCTGAAGCTCACCCCGGGGTTCCCGCTGGGTCCTGTCTTCAAAGCTTTTCTCCTTAGGCAAGCCAGAACAGGTAGGTATGAATCAAATTTATCCGTAGAAGCTATTATGATGGTAGCAAAATATTATTCCTTTATTTAACACATTATGCAGATTGTAAGTCCATAAAAGTTCATAAAACCAAAGAAGATGAATATTGGGGATTGCTTCCTTGAAAGCATAACCACACCAAAGACGATGTGCCAGGCTCCTGGCATGGGCGTAGCCAGGGAGGCGGGGGGGCAGCTGCCCCCTCTAAATCAATAAATATACGTAACTAACTGACCAATTGTGTCACAGATAACTTGGCTCTGCCCTTACCCCCCAAATAAAGCCTGCCCCACAATAAATCCTGTTTACACCCATGGCTCCTGGTATCCATTTTCCAAATCTAGGATGGTGCTTTCAAGGACGCAATTTCAGCCACATTTATCCAGATCCTTATGAAGAACTGTTCCCTTCCCCCGTCCTCTTAACAAATACAATTGGCACGGTGGCAGGTTTGATCCTCATATGCGACGGCCATATATTCCTGCACTGAAAGGGGCCTCTTGCTTACAGCTACAGCCAAAGAATGCTAGTTTGAGGAAGGACATTTCTACCCAAAGTATCTACTGTAGGTATTAGTATTTCGTATCCATCCATCTCTTAATAAACAACACAACAGGATTTCGTATCCATCCTTAACAGGATGTCCTTTCAACCAACTTCAGATGATAGAGGCGAGCTAAGTTTCCACCATTTAGACACCTTTGATTTTCACAAACTTAAGCAGGTGTTCAAATTCAAATTCAAATTTTATTGCGGCTATAAGCCCATAAAAACATAAAATATGTAATATATGACATAAAATTACAGCAAACCATAGACCCTGGAGTCATAGGGAAACAAACCACAGCACAAATACAAGTTTTAAAATTGCAACCAGGGAGTAGAAAACAAAATTAGTGGTCGTGTAGTTGGCCACAGCGCCTTGTTTGAGATATGACAGAGTTTAGAAACCTTGCCACCTGCAAGGTTGTATAGGAGTCATTGTCTTGCAGGAGTAAGGCAAGGTGTGACTCAGCTGGTGCACCTGTAAGTTTCTGAGTTATTGGTCTTAGTAATTTTGCCCGAGCCTCACTATGCAGGGGACAAATAAAGATTATATGATGGAGAGATTCCGTTGAGTTTTTATCACAATCACAGAAGGCGGAAACTAGGCCCTTGGAAAGGCACACTGGGAGCGCCTTCTTTGCTTCAAATAATTCTGGGCATTGTAGTTTTCCCCTCGCAGAACTACCATTCCCAGCAGCAGCAGCAAGGGACTCCCGGTGGGCTTCGGAGAGGCACTCGGGAGGCAGCAGCGCGCATGCGTGGTGGGGGCGACCAGGGGGGAGGGGTCTGTTCTGCCGCTGACGCCCCCCCCCACGGCTGCCTCCTTCCCTTTGCCTCTCCGCCCTCCTTCCCTCCCTCCCTCCTCCAGCGCTGCCTGGGGGGGAGGCACAGTGCTTGCACCCCCTGGTCCTGCGCTGGGGGGGGGTCGCCCCCGGGGCCAGGCTCTGTGGGTAGAGGGGCTGCTTTTAGCCCCGGGGACTGAGGGGGGGGCCAAGCTCCCGTCTCCATCCCTGGGGGGCCCTCCCTGCTGCTGCTGCTTGGTGGGTGGGGGGCAGCTCCGGATTGATGTGGCCGCACCATTCGTCAATTCTCACTTGATTGAGGGGCGCCCAGGCTTCTGCTGGTTTCTTATTGGTTTCCTGCGCCTTCGAAGTTTAGTTACTATTGCATAGTCCTGCATTTCTGTAGAGTCCTACAATCCATATCGATGATGGCCAGTTTATAACCATAAGGCTAAAATAGAAGGGGGGGGACCCCAAAAAGGGGCTGGGATGGAATTAATGGCCCCTGGCTGAAAACTGATCTCCCAAGGGGCAAATCCTAACTACACTTACCTGGGAGTAAGAGCCACTGCATTCAGCAGGGCTTACCTCTGAGTACAGTCATACCTGGGGTTGCGTTCGGCAGGGGGGACAAACACAGAAATACTGCAACGCTTCGGCGCACGCATGCGTAGAAGCGCTGAATTGCACTTTGTGCATGTGTGCAACTAGAGGTACTACTGTATAGGATTGGGCTGGCTGGATGCTACCGCTAATACTATTATTCTGAGATTATTCTCTTCGTTTTACCTGGCATTCTTGCATGTAATTACTTCTCCATCCATTTACTTGGGAGTAAGCCCCATGGAATTCACAAGGACTTAGTTGAAAGTCACATTTCATATCACGAGCAGCCGTGGCACGAAGGGGTGCCGCCCGGCACCCCTGGGGTGGGACGTCATTACGAACACACCGCCCCCAGGGGTGCCCTTTGGCTTCCCGCCCCCAGCAGCCAAGGGGCTAAGAACGCCCCTGGTTCCGAGTAGCCAGATGGGTGTTTGGCTAAATAACAGATCTGTTACCTCGCTAACAAATAACCTGTGAATGGCTTGGTAGAAAAATAGGTTTACATCCCTCAATGAGGGAATGCAAGAGCTCATAAGGTCGCTCAAAACATAAGCAGTCACATCAGCAGTCTGTCCAAGGGGGCTTCTAATTCCAGCTCATTTTGAAAAGTAATGGCACTAAATATCAGGCAGAAGATCCATTGTGTTCATGGACTTGTCTTTTGGGGAATGGGCACCACGTTAACAAAACATCACCAGGCTAGAATTTTGGATCATGCATGTCACACATTTGGACAGCTCCTCTGAAGAGGGGTGTCATCCACACTGCGCTTTCCAGACACAGCACAGGGCTGTGTTTTAATGCTCAGAAGCTATACTTCTATCCAACTGAATACCAAGAAAGCCAACTCTCAACTCTCCTCTCTCTAAAGGCGGATCTGCACTCGTGGCTTCGAATGTTAGAAATGTCTTATTGAAATGTGACACCAGATGGCGCTGCAGAGGAGTGAGCCGCCGGCAAAGGGAAACTGCCATTAAACCTTACTGAACATTATATCTAAGAACTTTTAAAAGATCAATGTAGATCCAGCCCAACTCTCTCCTGCTTTTCCTTGTCCCTTCCAAAGCGCTGACTCCGCCCCCCTCTGGCGAGCTGCACTGGTGGAATTCCTTGTGTTTTAATACCTTTTAGCTTTCTAAAGCGCTTTTTAGATTTTTGATGCTGGTCTATGACCGTAATAAAGATTTGGATTGGATTGTATGTATCATTTTAATATATGGCATTTTAATTATGCAATTCACATTTTTTAAAAAGATGTTGTACACTCATTTTATGAAAATAAAATCTGACCGGCTAGGTGCATTTAGCCCTATTTTTGTTTCTGAAAACCGAAGGTACTGCCTACACATTTTCATATAGCAACATATCCTGAAGATCAGGGTCACTACTCAAATGCAAGTTTTTATTTCCTAAGTTTCTCAATCATGGAAAGAAACAGAGGCCACACAGTCTCTATGATATCTTGTCCATTTCAACAAAAAAAAGCTGGCGTAACGAGTCAAAACATGGCTGGGACATGAATTCAAGTAGTAACCAGCATTTTCTCTGTATAATAATGGCACCAATCCAAGTGACACCTTTAGGAGACCATTAATAGAGGCCCAAATATTGGCTCATTATAGGATGACCAGCTCAATTCCTTTGCCGGCTTCTTAAACTTCCCTTGTGTGTCAGTAATGCTACTATACGCTTAGAATGGAAGATTCCCTCACTGGAGACTCCCTTGTGGAAACGAGTATTTAACTACTGGTTAACCCGTTGGCACGGACTACCCAACCAGTACCTTGTCCAGTGTCTTTGGCGTGACGAATTTGCGAACCCTTGGTCTAGCAAAATTCAAGCCAAACTTTTGCTCCTTGGAATCTCTCCTTCAGATACAGTACGTTAAAATTAGACCTTGCTTCTGCGAAAAGATTTATTAAACAAAGATTGGATGGTTTGGAGTTACAACGTAACCTTATGCTGGGTGGGGGGGGGTTGTTTGCCCCGGGATTTGGCCGTTACCCCAACACACCATGTTCCTTTATATCCTCCGTCTCCACAGCTTCCCACCGATTTGCTTTTGCCAAAGCGAAGTTTAATGTTTTCCCCTCTAATGTCCTGAGACATAGATTTTCCAAGGGCTTAGTTTCCGCCCTGTGTGATTGTGACAATAAGTCAACAAAATCGCTTCAACATAGAATTTTCACCTGTCCCCTGTATAGAGAGGCCCGGGCAAAATGATTAAGACCAATAATTCAGACTCTTGTTGGTACACCAGCAGAGTTACACCTTGCCTTATTTCTACAAGACAATGATCCTTGCATAACCTTGCAGGTGGCAAGGTTTTTAAATTCAGTTCTATCCCAAAAAAGGCGTAACGACCAACTATACAACCATTAAGATTTCTGTTTACTTTGACTGCAGTTTCAATATTATCGTGTTCTGCTGGGTTTGTGTTTATGGTGATAGTCGTGGTATGGTCTCCTGTGGACCTGGTGAGTTAAGTGTATTTTGAATGTTATAATTTCATGTTTCATATTTTGTATTTTATGATTTTATGGGTTTATAGCCGCAATAAACTTTAAACTAAAACTAGGATGACCAGAATTCCAGAAATTCATTTTTCTTTCAGCCATGTTTCCCCCTCCTTCAACACAGGGCCAGATTGGGGGGGGGGGGCGGGGCTGACTGTGATTTCACCATGGAGGAAATATCTCACAGTTAAGCATTTTTACATCCTTTACTGGACTTCACTTGTTCCACACAGCCAATCACAGCACCTGGAGCCGGTCCCTCATTTGAATGCCTACCACTACCCTGTGAGGGTTTCCAGCTATAGGCCTTATTCCACTGGTCCCGTTAGCTAGGGATGATGGGAGTTGTAGTCCCAAAACATCTTGAGGGCTGAGATTGCCTATGCCTCTCTTAAATTAAGTGCCTCAGCCTTAAATATTAAGTACCGTATTTTTTGCTCCATAAGATGCACTTTTCCCCTCCTAAAAAGTAAGGGGAAATGTCAAGCGTGCAGCCCAAAAGCTGCTTTCTCCTCCTCCGCAGCCGCCACCGCCTGGTTTGAGTCAGAATATTTTTTTCCCTTGTTTTTCTCCGTTAAGAAATACAGTGGTACCTCGGGTTAAGTACACTTCAGGTTAAGTACGCTTCAGGTTAAGAACTCCACTTAAGAACAGAAATCACGCGGCGGCAGCCGGAGGTCCCATTAGCTAAAGTGGTGCTTCAGGTTAAGTACGCTTCTGGTTAAGAATGGACCTCCGGAACGAATTAAGTACTTAACCCGAGGTACCACTGTAGGTGCGTCTTATGGAGCGAGAAATGCTAAGTCATTAAGTGTTAAGTCATCGTTTGTGACATTTGTATTTGTTTTCTCCTCCAGGTTGAAAATGAAACAAACCAACTTCAGGATGGTTCGTTGATTGACCTCTGTGGAGCAACATTACTGTGGCGCACTGCAGAAGGCCTTTCGCGCACTCCCACCGTGAAGCACCTGGAAACTCTAAGACAGGAAATAAATGCCGCTAGACCTCAGTGCCCTGTGGGCTTCAACACACTAGCCTTTCCTAGTATGAAGAGGAAAGATGTTGTAGATGAAAAGAAACCCTGGCTGGCTTGCGGAACCCAGGCTCCCTTCGGGGTACTCCCGAAGCCGCCACCCGGCGGAGGCACCCCTTTCTGCCGCGGCTGCTCGTCACTGTGCGAGCAGCCGCCACACAAGAAGAAAAAGAAGAGTTTGGATTTGATATCCCGCTCTTCACTACCCGAAGGAGTCTCAAAGCGGCTCACATTCTCCTTTCCCTTCCTCCCCCACAACAAACACTCTGTGAGGTGAGTGGGGCTGAGAGACTTCAGAGAAGTGTGACTAGCCCAAGGTCACCCAGCAGCTGCATGTGGAGGAGCGGAGACGCGAACCCGGTTCCCCAGATTACGAGTCTACCGCTCTTAACCACTACACCACACTGGGGTGCCTGGCGGCAGATTCGGGAGTCTGCGGGCTGCATGCCCGGGCTCCCTTTGCAGAGCGCAAGTCGGGGCGGCCAAGGGCATGCAGCTCTCTGAAGAGTTCAGGAACAAGCGTTTTGTGGCCGGCAGCCAACGTGCTCACACCCACGCAATGCACATCCGCATCTAGCGCCTGCTGGGCCACTTCACGGGGTGTCCAGGAAGAGAAAGTGTCAAACAATATGGGAAAGGAGAACGCATACAAGTTAACACTGCATGCAGACCCACGCTTCTTTTTTCGTAGAGGAGAGCAACAGCAAAGACTAGGCACCAGCATGCACTGCTGAAGGCTGTTGCCGTGTTTCCCCCCCAAAGAAGACATACCCATCAAATAAGCCATAGCAGGATTTCTATGCATTTGTGCAATATAAGCCAGACACTGAAAATAAGACATTGTGACGCACCCCTGGGTCACACATTAGGAAGAGCTTTCCGAAATAAAACCGCTTCAAGCTATGCAACATATCCACTACCTGCATCCGTTTGCAGCTCACCTCAGATGTCGATGGTTGCTTTTACTCCAGATCTTCAATCAGGATGTCTTCTAAATGGAAAAGAAGAGAAGGCTAGCAATTAGATCTGTTAGGTGGACTTTCTTGTATACCCTGAACATGTCCTTGGAAATAGACTAGGGTTTCCCGGGGACAGTCCCCAGACAAATTCCGTCCCCGGAATGTCCCCAGATTTCATTAAATGTCCCCGGGAAATGTGGCAGAGGCGGAGCAAGGCGGGTGCAGCATTCTCTGGGTGCCATCCTGACGGGGGCGACACTCGCCATGCTGCCCGCCCGTGCGCAGGGGCGTCGCAAGGGGGGATGGGCCGCCCCTAGTTCAAGGGGAGGGGGGTGACACTTTGGCCTGCCCCTCCCATCCCACCCCGCTGGGCGGGCCCCGAACGGGGGCTTGTCGCCTTTTCCCCTTTCCAGCGGCTATTGTTCAGCGGGGGGTGGGCCAGCGAGGAGGGGGTGTCACGCTGGCATGACACCCCCTCTTCACTGGCCCACCCCCTGCCGAAAAAAACTGCTGGGAGGGGGGGAAAGGAAGCAGAGCAGGCGCATCCAAGCGCCTGCTCTGGTTCTCTTTTCCCCCTTTCCGCCGCTTTTTTCGGCGGGGGGGGGCACAGGCCAGCGAGGGGGGGTGTCACACTTGTCACTGGCATGACACCCCCTCTTCGCTGGCTCACCCCCGCCAAAAAAAAACCGCTGGGGGGAAGGAAGCAGAGCAGGCGCATCCACTACCTGCATCCGTTTGCACCTCAACTCAGGTGTCAATGGTCGCTTTCATTCCAGGTCTTCTATCTGGAGGTCTTCTAAATGGAAAAGAAGAGAAGGCTAGCAATTAGATCTGTTTGGGGGACTTTCTTGTATACCCTGAACATGTCCTTGGAAATAGACTAGGGTTTCCCGGGGACAGTCCCGAGACAAATTCCGTCCCCGGAATGTCCCCGGATTTCATTAAATGTCCCCGGGAAATGTGGCAGAGGCGGAGCAAGGCGGGTGCAGCATTCTCCGGGTGCCATCCTGACGGGGGCGACACTCGCCATGCTGCCTGCCCATGCGCAGAGCGCGCACCATTCCCAGCTGGAGGAGGGAGGCAGGCAGGGCAGAGGAGGAGCTGCGTGGGGCTTGACATGCCCCTTCCCCCAGGCTCTGGGTACGCTTGGTGCCAGCACTCCCAACAGATGATACCACCAAGCTCGATCTGAGCCAGGCGGAGCCTGGGAGTTCTCTCTTCACCATCAGAAGGCGCCCTCTCTCTCTTTTGGCCTCCTCCTCTTCTGCCAGCCAAGGGGAGCCTCCCTGGATGGGGCACCTAGTATTCCTGCATTGCAGGGGGTTGGACTAGATGACCCTCAGGGGTCCCTTCCAACTCTAGAATTCTGTGATTCTTCTGTCATGAGCTGAGTGTGAGTGGGAAAATGTATGTGTGTGTATAACTGAGTATTCTGAGAAAACGCAGAATACCAATGAGAGGGCCTCATTTATCTATGTTTTATCATGTCTATATGAAAGAATATGCATAAAAAATATATAGTAACTAATATAACAATTCATATAGCAAACAGAGGCAGCTTACCGGTCGTTTCTTAGTTTTATTGTCAAAGTGTACCGAGTGTGTCTAACTAGCTAGCTCTGTTTGCAACTTATAAATGTAAGTTAAGGTGTGTTCTGCTGCACAGTAGCAACTTATGTGGTTGGATGTCAGTGCAATATCTGTGGGAGGAGGCAATTATGAATTCTAGCAGTAAAAAATATAGTATACTTTTAGGTGTCAAATCAGCAGATTTTCCATATACAAAAACCAACTCAAGCTGAAATTGTTGTGTTGGTGGAAGCAGTGCCATAACTACTGGGGGCAGGGGCGTTCTTAGCCCCTTGGCTGCCGGGGGCGGGAAGCCAAGAGGCAACCCTGGGGGCTGGGCATTGCGGTGCGTTCGTGCGTGCGTCATGACGTCATGATGCATGCGATGCCCCGCCCCCGTGGGTGCCGGGCGGCAGATTCGGGAGTCTGCGGGCTGCATGCCCGGGCTCCCTTTGCAGAGCGCAAGTCGGGGCGGCCAAGGGCATGCAGCTCTCTGAAGAGTTCAGGAACAAGCGTTTTGTGGCCGGCAGCCAACGTGCTCACACCCACGCAATGCACATCCGCATCTAGCGCCTGCTGGGCCACTTCGCGGGGTGTCCAGGAAGAGAAAGTGTCAAACAATATGGGAAACGAGAATGCATACAAGTTAACACTGCATGCAGACCCACGCTTCTTTTTTCGTAGAGGAGAGCAACAGCAAAGACTAGGCACCAGCGTGCACTGCTGAAGGCTGTTGCTGTGTTTCCCCCCCAAAGAAGACATACCCATCAAATAAGCCATAGCAGGATTTCTATGCATTTGCGCAATATAAGCCAGACCCTGAAAATAAGACATTGTGACGCACCCCTGGGTCGCACATTAGGGAGAGCTTTCCGAAATAAAACCTCTTCAAGCTATGCAACATATCCACTACCTGCATCCGTTTGCAGCTCACCTCAGATGTCAATGGTCGCTTTTATTCAATGTCCTCGATCAGGATGTCTTCTAAATGGAAAAGAAGAGAAGGCTAGCAATTATATCTGTTTGGGGGACTTTCTTGTATACCCTGAACATGTCCTTGGAAATAGACTAGGGTTTCCCGGGGACAGTCCCCAGACAAATTCCGTCCCTGGAATGTCCCCAGATTTCATTAAATGTCCCCGGGAAATGTGGCAGAGGCGGAGCATTCTGAGAAAACGCAGAATACCAATGAGAGGGCCGCATTTATCTATGTTTTATCATGTCTATATGAAAGAATATGCATACAAAATATATAGTAACTAATATAACAATTCATATAGCAAACAGGCAGCTTACCGGTCATTTCTTATTTTTATTGTCAAAGTGTGCCGAGTGTGTCTAACTAGCTAGCTCTGTTTGCAACTTATACATGTAAGTTAAGGTGTGTTCTGCTGCAGAGTAGCAACTTATGTGGTTGGATGTCAGT
Organism: Lacerta agilis; assembly: GCF_009819535.1. Classification (NCBI taxonomy): domain Eukaryota; kingdom Metazoa; phylum Chordata; class Lepidosauria; order Squamata; family Lacertidae; genus Lacerta; species Lacerta agilis. The sequence goes on along the minus strand of NC_046314.1, from coordinate 2,158,699 downwards.
GCAATATCTGTGGGAGGAGGCAATTATGAATTCTATCAGTAAAAAATATAGTATACTTTTAGGTGTCAAATCAGCAGATTTTCCATTTACAAAAACCAACTCAAGCTGAAATTGTTGTGTTGGTGGAAGCAGTGCCATAACTACTGGGGGCAGGGGCGTTCTTAGCCCCTTGGCTGCCGGGGGTGGGAAGTCAAGAGGCACCCCTGGGGGCGGGGCATTGCGGTGTGTGTGTGCGTGCGTCATGACATCATGACGCACGCGATGCCCCACCCCCAGGGGTGCCGGGCGGCAGATTCGGGAGACTCCCGAAGCCTCCGCCCGGCAGCGGCACCCTTTCGTGCCGCGGCTGCTCATGCCTGCATGAGCAGCCGCGGCACGAAGGGGTGCTGGGAGGCGGATTCGGGAGTCTTTGCGGGCTGCAAAGACTCCCGAATCCGACGCCCGGGCTCCCTTGGCGGAGCGCAAGTCGGGGCAAGGAGAGGGACGGCACCTCTCCATGCCCCGGCTCCGCAAGCCAGCCAGCCAGCAGCGGAGCTCGGCAAAGAGGCAAGGGGCGGGCCAGGCAGGAGGGGGTGGCACCCCACCTGGCTGGCCCGCCCCTTGCCTCCATGCCGAGCTGCGCCGCTGGAAGGGGGGCTATTTTTGGTGCTGCTGGGGCGGAGCCGCAGGGGCGGCCAGCGAGGGGGGGTGACACCCCTCCTCGCTGGCCGCCCCTGCGGCTCCGCCCCAGCAGTGCTGGAAAAAAAAGTAAAAGAAAATTTTAATAGCCCAGTGGGCGGGGCTGCCCCCCGGTGTGTCACCCCCAGCAGGGGCGCTGCCCGGGCCCCCCCCCCCGCCCCTCCCCTGCGACGCCCCTGACTGGGGGAGAGGGGCTAGCTGGGTTTTTTGCCCCAGATGAAGCGGGGGGGACGGTGCCATTCAGGCCCCCTGCCTATGTGTGTGTATACACAAATGTGTGTGCCAAACTGGGTCTTTGACCCAGGTGAAATAAATTTTGCCCCTGGATGCAAGCAGTGATTCTATAGGACAGGAATATAATATTACACCAGGGCAAAACTTCTAAGGGCCTGTCCATAGCTCGGTTTAATGTGGATTGTGAACCTCTTGTGCCTCCTTTAATTATGGATAATAAAGCATGAACCCACCCCCACCCCCCAAAAAGTGTCCCCGGATTCATTGAAAAAAATCTGGTAACCATAAAATAGACCTTACCTTCTGCATAGGTATTCTGGATCGGGAGGTCTTTGGTGTCCTTCCTCTGTGTGGAGACCTGTTGCGCAGCAATAAAGATTGTGGTCTACTGACTGCTGTTTTGCTCCTGCATTTGACTGGAACTTCCTTCTTCTGGGCCATTCCATGAAAAATGAGCCTGATAAGAATGCTAGATGAGCGCTGGACTTTGGAGAGGAAGATTCCAAACATGCAGTCTAACCATTTTTTTTAAAAAAAGCTAAAGACAAAAGAAGTTTATTTTATGGACCTTCTTTTCAAAAGTCCACCCACATACCGTAGTCTTCACAGAAGTGTTCAAGTTAAAAGTTTTCTGATGATTGTCCCACCCATGACAGCATTTTTTCCTTAATTTTGTATCGTTAAATTTCTTAAACTTAATTCCTGACTGCATAGTTGTAACCAATAAACATTGATTTAAACAGATATGCTGAGTTTATCATTGATTCACCTCCCAACTCACAGAGTTTTTCCATAAATCAAACTTATCTCAAGCGCCATGTCCTTTTTTTGTCCCACCCGTGACAACACTTTTAACATTTAATAAAATTGTCAAAAATATCCATAAAAATAATAAAAAATTAGTAAAAATGTTCAGTATCTTATTAAGAACATAGTTTAAATTTTGGTTGTTAATTTTTATGTATATTTACATTGTTACACATGTGTGAATACCAAAAAACATGGTCAAAGTGTCCCACCTGTGACAATGGAATGGCCATTCTGCTAACAGCAGAAACCCACCTGACCAGTATCCTCGCACCCTGGCATTTTCCATCTCAGAATTCTGCCCACTACCAGTGCCTTAAGAAGGGTCCTGGGAGGGGGAAAGCCCCAAAATGTGCAAGCGCCAACCCTCCAGGAGAAACCCAAAGTGAGGGGTTTTCATCTCCAAACCCCAGGAGTCAGCCAGAGGGGTCTCACTGCCCCTCAAGAAAGGCATGGGGAAGTCAGTGAGTGGTGGCAGCTACTGAAGAGTGACAGAAGCCCAAGATTACCCAGTTGAAGATTAATGTTTATTCTTCTTTTTAGATTCTACTCTCAGCATGAGTAAAAGATTGGAAAGTGGTGCTAGACAGAAACTTGAAAATGCTATGAAAATGCAACTCTGGTCGGCTTCCGACAAATATTGCAATACATTAAACGATCCCACATTAAAAACTTCCCTAAAGAGGGCTGCCTTCAGGTGCCAACTGCCTTGTAGTTGGTTCAGCTATTCACTCTGAAACAACTGCAAGCATTCAACCAGACAAAAACCTCCCTGAAAGAGAAACAGTATACCTGAAGGAGCGTCTCCACCCCCACCGTTCAGCCCGGACACTGAGATCCAGCGCCGAGGGCCTTCTGGCAGTTCCCTCACTGCGAGAAGCAAAGCTACAGGGAAGCAGGCAGAGGGCCTTCTCGGTAGTGGCACCCGCCCTGTGCAACGCCCTCCCATCAGGGGGCAGAGAGATAAACAACTACCTGAAGGCAGGCCTGTTTAGGGAAGCTTTTAATTTGTGACTTTGTATTGTATTTTGGTATTTGTTGGAGGCCGCCCAGAGTGGCTGGGGAGACCCGGCCAGATGGGCGGGGTATAAATAATAAATTATTTATTTATTTATTTATTTATTTATTAATTATTATTATTATTATTATTATTATTATTATTATTATATAAACAGTAAAGCAGGATGTGGAACAGCAAGTGGATTATGAGGAAGCAGCCATGATGCTAGCTCAAACTGAAAATACAGAACTACAGTGGTACCCCGTGTTATGCACACGATCCATTCCAGATTGCGCTACGTAACGCAGGTGTGCGTAACTCGAAGGGGGGGACACACACACACAAAACCCCCCAGAAGTTTGTGGGTTTTGCGCTTCTTTGTCCACATCCTGAGAAGAGGAGAAGGGGACGGCGGACGGTTGGACTGTGTTCTCGAAGCTCCCAACATGAGTCTGACCAAACTGCGGGAGGCAGTGGGAGACAGGAGGGCCTGGCGTGCTCTGGTCCATGGGGTCACGAAGAGTCGGACACCACTCAACGACTCAACAACAACAACAAAAAGCCCATCACCATCCTTCGCTTCACTCCATTTTGTGAATCAGCCTTCCATTTTCTTCGAGTCGTGAGGGTGGGGGTGGGGGGAGGGCCTAGGGCCTCTCTTCGTCTAAATCCAGCCCTGCTGAAGGGTCTTACCTTTTCCGGTTTTTTGAATAGGCGGCTGTTGTAAGAATTTTAAGGTATTTTATTTATATATAATAATTGTTATTAATGTACCAAAACGAATAAGGCCACGTCTGAAAAAAACAGCACAGACAGGCCTCCAACTGACCAAGTATTTCTTTGTCTCAGGAACAAATGGGGGGGGGGGTTGCCCTTCGAGCTACTCAGCAGCCCTCTGCCTGAGTGATAATCTTTGGCATCCTGATATCTAAATGTCAGACAAAAAGGTGTGATTTACTTGGCTGGGATATAGGGAAATATAAATATCTTTTGTTTCACTTGATGGGTTTTTTCCAAGTTGCCACCAGACCCTCCCAATTTGTGATGTAATTCTAATGTATGGAGGGGTGGTCTTGAGCTGGAGGGGGGGAATTTCAAAAAGTCTATATAGGATCTTGCGTACCTTTGTTCGTGGTCTTTGTTTGCAAACACCCTGCTGCAGCAGTAATAAAATACAGGGCAATCGCCTTGCTTTGGGAGATTCTGTATCGTCTCTATTTTATTCATAAGTGCTCTTGAGAGGAGGGGAGCCCTACTAAGGCTCTTCCCCGGGTTCATGGACTCCCTTCTGGGGTTGAACCTAATTTTATAACCCGGCCGCTGTTTGAGGGGGAGGGGGAGGGGGAGGCGGTGGGCAAGGGGGTGGACTCGGGTATGGGAGAAACTTTGTTTTTTCTTGCTAATCGGGTTAGCGCCCTTCTTAACCTCCGAAACCTAGAAAAGAAAGAGAAAAATGTCAGAAATGGGGCCCACTCTCCTGATCTACGTCCCCATAGATTTATTGATTACAGCAATGTGAGTGGTATTGGTATTGGCTTAGGCCAGTGAGGGGCCGACCAAAGTTATTGAGCTTTTTTGGAATTGAAATTGTGGAGGTTTTTTTTTTTTTTTAAAAGGATTTTACCCCAGGGAATAAACTGACCCAGGGGCTGGATTAAACCGACTGGCGGGCCGGCTTAGGCCCCCGAAACGGACTTTGGACATGCCTGGCTGAGGCATTGGCAAGAACTATATCTGACTCCTGCCCGCCTTGCAGGAAGTCTGGAAGGGTAAACCACCAACAGAGAGAGCTCCATCGATGGCGACCATCTGAAGCTCACCCCGGGGTTCCCGCTGGGTCCTGTCTTCAAAGCTTTTCTCCTTAGGCAAGCCAGAACAGGTAGGTATGAATCAAATTTATCCGTAGAAGCTATTATGATGGTAGCAAAATATTATTCCTTTATTTAACACATTATGCAGATTGTAAGTCCATAAAAGTTCATAAAACCAAAGAAGATGAATATTGGGGATTGCTTCCTTGAAAGCATAACCACACCAAAGACGATGTGCCAGGCTCCTGGCATGGGCGTAGCCAGGGAGGCGGGGGGGCAGCTGCCCCCTCTAAATCAATAAATATACGTAACTAACTGACCAATTGTGTCACAGATAACTTGGCTCTGCCCTTACCCCCCAAATAAAGCCTGCCCCACAATAAATCCTGTTTACACCCATGGCTCCTGGTATCCATTTTCCAAATCCAGGATGGTGCTTTCAAGGACACAATTTCAGCCACATTTATCCAGATCCTTATGAAGAACTGTTCCCTTTCCCTCATCCTCTTAACAAATACAGTTGGCACGGTGACAGGTTTGATCCTCATATGGGACGGCCATATATTCCTGCACTGAAAGGGGCCTGTTGCTTACAGCTACAGCCAAAGAATGCTAGTTTGAGGAAGGACATTTCTACCCAAAGTATCTACTGTAGGTATTAGTATTTCGTATCCATCTCTTAATAAACAACACAACAGGATTTCGTATCCATCCTTAACAGGATGTCCTTTCAACCAACTTCTGACGATATAGAGAGGAGCTAAGTTTCCACCATTTATTTAGACACCTTTGATTTTCACAAACTTAAGCAGGTGTGTTAAGTCTAAGAGCTCCACTCTCAATAGCCTTTCATAACTCCAGAAGCTGACATGCTTTTTCAACAGCAGAAGTTTGGTGGGTCCAAAGTGCCAGAGGCTCCCTCCCAGTCCGATTCTGCATCTTATTATTGGAGTCCTGAAAATGAATCGTGTCTCTCGGGCGCCACACATTCAGCAGTGCTTGGGAGAACCAACAGGGAAGGACAGATCTCCTCCTTCCACCAGAGATACTGTACAGAAGAGAGAGAGAGGGAGGGAGGGAGGGGGAGAGAGAGAAAGAGAGAGAAAGAGAGAGAGGGAGGGAAGGACAGAGATCTATCTATCTACTGTATCTATCTATCTATCTATCTATCTATCTATCTATCTATCTATCTATCTATCTATCTAGGCAGCTGCCCAATTCTGGCCAGAAACTTCCACATGCAGGTTCAGAAGTGGGAGGGAAAGTGGCGGGAAATGTCCTTCAAGCAGCGCAGCTTGACCGGCGCTTTCTGCCCTGCTCTGCATTGCACTGAGGGACGTTCCGTGCAAGAATCTGCTTCCGCTCCGGTTGCTGGAGTAGAAACGGGGCGACTTTCCTTTTTTAAAATGATTTTATACGTTTCCCTCCCTGCCGCCGAAGGGTTTTAATGCGGTTTTTCAGGACAGAAGGAGAAAAGAGACAGTCTAGGGAGGGATAATTTAAATATTTTTGACCAGTAAGGGAGGTGTGTGGAAAGGGAACCGTGTGAATAGGCTGCCTGATTAACACCGCACAGTGTTTTTAAAGCACACTGGGAGCGCCTTCTTTGCCTCAAAGAATTCTGGGCATTGTAGTTTTCCCCTCGCAGAACTACAATTCCCAGCAGCACTAGCAGCAGCAGCAAGGGACTCCCGGTGGGCTTCGGAGAGGCGCTCGGGAGGCAGCAGCGCGCATGCGTGGTGGGGGCGGCCAGGGGGGAGGGGTCTGTTCTGCCGCTGACGCCCCCCCCCCCCACGGCTGCCTCCTTCCCTTTGCCTCTCCGCCCTCCCTCCCTCCTTCCCTCCTCCTGCGCTGCCTGGGGGGGGGGGAGAGAGGCACAGTGCCTGAGGGGGGGCCAAGCTCCCGTCTCCATCCCTGGGGGGCCCTCGCTGCTGCTGCTTGGTGGGTGGGGGGCAGCTCCGGATTGATGTGGCCGCACCATTCGTCCATTCTCACTTGATTGAGGGGCGCCCAGGCTTCTGCTGGTTTCTTATTGGTTTCCTGCGCTTTCGAAGCTGAGTTACTATTGCATATTCCTGCATTTCTGTAGAGTCGGACAATCCATATCGATGATGGCCAGTTTATAACCATAAGGCTAAAATAGAAGGGGGGACCCCAAAAAGGGGCTGGGATGGAATGAATGGCCCCTGGCTGAAAACTGATCTCCCAAGGGGGAAATCCTAACTACACTTACCTGGGATTAAGAGCCACTGCATTCAGCAGGGCTTACCTCTGAGTACAGTCATACCTGGGGTTGCATTCGGCAGGGGGGACAAACACGGAAATACCGCAACGTTTCGGCGCACGCATGCGTAGAAGCGATGAATCACACTTTGTGCATGTGTGCAACTAGAGGTACTAGTGTATAGAGGATTGGGCTGGATGCTACCGCTAATACTGTTATTCTGAGATTATTCTCTTCCTTTTACCTGGCATTCTTGCATGTAATTACTTCTCTGTCCATTTACTTGGGAGTAAGCCCCATGGAATTCACAAGGACTTAGTTGAAAATCACATTTCATATCACGAGCAGCCGCAGCACGAAGGGGTGCTGCCCGGCACCCCCGGGGCGGGACGTCGCGTGCGTCATGATGTCATGATGAACGCACCGCCCCCAGGGGTGCCCTTTGGCTTCCCGCCCCCAGCAGCCAAGGGGCTAAGAACGCCCCTGGTTCCGAGTAGCCAGATGGGTGTTTGGCTAAATAACAGATCTGTTACCTCGCTAACAAATAACCTGTGAATGGCTTGGTAGAAAAATGGGTTTACATCCCTCAATGAGGGAATGCAAGAGCTCATAAGGTCGCTCAAAACATAAGCAGTCACATCAGCAGTCTGTCCAAGGGGGCTTCTAATTCCAGCTCATTTTGAAAAGTAATGGCACTAAATATCAGGCAGAAGATCCATTGTGTTCATGGACTTGTCTTTTGGGGAATGGGCACCACTTTAACATCACCAGGCTAGAATTTTGGATCATGCATGTCACACATTTGGACAGCTCCTCTGAAGAGAGGTGTCATCCACACTGCGCTTTCCAGGCACAGCACAGGGCTGTGTTTTAACACTCAGAAGCTATACTTCTATCCAACTGAATACCAAGAAAGCCAACTCTCAACTCTTCTCTCTCTAAAGGCAGATCTGCACTCGTGGCTTCGAATGTTAGAAATGTCTTATTAAAATGTGACACCAGATGGCGATGCAGAGGAGTGAGCCGCCGGCAAAGGGAAACTGCCATTAAACCTTACAGAACATTACATCTAAGAACTTTTAAAAGATCAATGTAGATCCAGCCCAACTCTCTCTCCTGCTTTTCCTTGTCCCTTCCAAAGCACTGACTCCGCCCCCCTCTGGCGAGCTGCACTGGCAGCCAATCAGAGGGAGGCTACAGCTCGGCCCTCTGGTGGAATTCCTTGTGTTTTAATACCTTTTAGCTTTCTAAAGCGCTTTTTAGATTTTTGATGCTGGTCTATGACCGTAATAAAGATTTGGATTGGATTGTATGTATCATTCTAATATATGGCATTTTAATTATACAAGTCAATTTTTTTTAAAAAATGTTGTACACTCATTTTATGAAAATAAAATCTGACCGGCTAGGTGCATTTAGCCCTATTTTTGTTGCTGAAAACCGAAGGTACTGCCTACACATTTTCATATAGCAACATATCCTGAAGATCAGGGTCACTACTCAAATGCAAGTGATTATTTCCTAAATTTCTCAATCATGGAAAGAAGCAGAGGCCACACAGTCTCTATTATGTCTTGTCCATTTCAACAAAAAAAGCTGGCGTAACGAGTCAAAACATGGCTGGGACATTAATTCAAGTAGTAACCAGCATTTTCTCTGTATAATAATGGCACCAATCCAAGTGACACCTTTAGAAGACCATTAATAGAGGCCCAAATATTGGCTCATTATAGGATGACCAGCTCAATTCCTTTGCCGGCTTCTTTGAGAGCCAGTGTGGTGTAGTGGTTAAAAGCGGTAGTCTCGTAATCTGGGGAACCAGGTTCGCGTCTCCGCTCCTCCGCATGCAGCTGCTGGGTGACCTTGGGCTAGTCAAACTTCTCTGAAGTCTCTCAGCCCCACTCACCTCACAGAGTGTTTGTTGTGGGGGAGGAAGGGAAAGGAGAATGTGAGCCGCTTTGAGACTCCTTAGGGCAGTGATAAAGCGGGATATCAAATCCAAACTCTTCTTCTTCTTCTTCTTAAACTTCCTTCGAGTGTCAGTAATGCTACTATACGCTTAGAATGGAAGATTCCCTCCCTGGAGACTCCCTTGTGGAAACGAGTATTTAACTACTGGTTAACCCTTTGGCACGGACTACCCAACCAGTACCTTGTCCAGTGTCTTTGGCGTGACGAATTTGCGAACCCTTGGTCTAGCAAAATTCAAGCCAAACTTTTGCTCCTTGGAATCTCTCCTTCAGATACAGTACGTTAAAATTAGACTTTCCTCCTGTGAAAAGATTTATTAAACAAAGATTGGATGGTTCGGAGTTACAACGTAACCTTATGCTGGGTGGGGGGGTTTGTTCGCCCCGGGATTTGGCCATTACCCCAACACACCATGTTCCTTTATATCCTCCGTCTCCACAGCTTCCCACCGATTTGCTTTTGCCAAAGCGAAGTTTAATGTTTTCCCCTCTAATGTCCTGAGACATAGATTTTCCAAGGGCTTAGTTTCCGCCCTGTGTGATTGTGACAATAAGTCAACGAAATCGCTTCAACATAGAATTTTCACCTGTCCCCTGTATAGAGAGGCCCGGGCAAAATGATTAAGACCAATAATTCAGACTTGTTGGTACACCAGCAGAGTTACACCTTGCCTTATTTCTACAAGACAATGATCCTTGCATAACCTTGCAGGTGGCAAGGTTTTTAAATTCTGTTCTATCCCAAAAAAGGCGTAACGGCCAACTATACGACCATTAAGATTTCTGTTTACTTTGACTGCAGTTTCAATATTATCGTGTTCTGCTGTGTTTGTGTTTATGGTGATAGTCGTGGTATGGTCTCCTGTGGACCTGGTGAGTTAAGTGTATTTTGAATGTTATAATTTTATGTTTCATATTTTGTATTTTATGATTTTATGGGCTTATAGCCGCAATAAACTTTAAACTAAAACTAGGATGACCAGAATTCCAGAAATTCATTTTTCTTTCAGCCATGACAACGGCTGTTTCCCCCTCCTTCAACACAGGGCCAGATTTGGGGGGGGGGGGGCTGACTGTGATTTCACCATGGAGGAAATATCTCACAGTTAAGCATTTTTACATCCTTCACTGGACTCTTGTTCCACACAGCCAATCACAGCACCCGGAGCCGGTCCCTCATTTGAATGCCTACCACTACCCTGTGAGGGTTTCCAGCTATAGGCCTTATTCCACTGGTCCCGTTAGCTAGGGATGATGGGAGTTGTAGTCCCAAAACATCTCGAGGGTCGAGATTGCCTATGCCTCTCTTAAATTAAGTGCCTCAGCCTTAAATATTAAGTACCATATTTTTCGCTCCATAAGATGCACTTTTCCCCTCCTAAAAAGTAAGGGGAAATGTCAAGCGTGCAGTCCAAAAGCTGCTTTCTCCTCCTCCGCAGCCGCCACCGCCTGGTTTGAGTCAGAATATTTTCCCCCCTTGTTTTTCTCCGTTAAGAAATACAGTGGTACCTCGGGTTAAGTACACTTCAGGTTAAGTACGCTTCAGGTTAAGAACTTGGCTTAAGAACAGAAATCGTGCTCTGGCGGCGCGGCGGCAGCCGGAGGTCCCATTAGCTAAAGTGGTGCTTCAGGTTAAGTACGCTTCTGGTTAAGAATGGACCTCCGGAACGAATTAAGTACTTAACCCGAGGTACCACTGTAGGTGCGTCTTATGGAGCGAGAAATGCTAAGTCATTAAGTGTTAAGTCATCGTTTGTGACATTTGTATTTGTTTTCTCTTCCAGGTTGAAAATGAAACAAACCAACTTCAGGATGGTTCGTTGATTGACCTCTGTGGAGCAACATTACTGTGGCGCACTGCAGAAGGCCTTTCGCGCACTCCCACCATGAAGCACCTGGAAGCTCTAAGACAGGAAATAAATGCCGCTAGACCTCAGTGCCCTGTGGGCTTCAACACACTAGCCTTTCCTAGTATGAAGAGGAAAGATGTTGTAGATGAAAAGAAACCCTGGCTGGCTTGCGGAACCCGGGCTCCCTTCGGGGTACTCCCGAAGCCGCCACCCGGCGGGGGCACCCCTTTGTGCCGCGGCTGCTCGTCCCTGCGCGAGCAGCCGCCACACAAAGAAGAAGAAAAAGAAGAGTTTGGATTTGATATCCCGCTTTTCACTACCCGAAGTCTCAAAGCGGCTAACATTCTCCTTTCCCTTCCTCCCCCACAACAAACACTCTGTGAGGTGAGTGGGGCTGAGAGACTTCAGAGAAGTGTGACTAGCCCAAGGTCACCCAGCAGCTGCATGTGGAGGAGCGGAGACGCGAACCCGGTTCACCAGATAACGAGTCTACCGCTCTTAACCACTACACCACACTGGGGTGCCGGGCGGTGGATTCGGGAGTCTGCGGGCTGCGTGCCCAGGCTCCCTTTGCAGAGCGCAAGTCGGGGTGGCCAAGGGCATGCAGCTCTCTGAAGAGTTCAGGAACAAGCGCTTTGTGGCCGGCAGCCAACGTGCTCACACCCACGCAATGCACATCCGCATCTAGCGCCTGCTGGGCTACTTCACGGGGTGTCCAGGAAGAGAAAGTGTCAAACAATATGGGAAACGAGAAAGCATACAAGTTAACACTGCATGCAGACCCACGCTTCTTTTTTCGTAGAGGAGAGCAACAGCAAAGACTAGGCACCAGCGTGCACTGCTGAAGGCTGTTGCTGTGTTTCCCCCCCAAAGAAGACATACCCATCAAATAAGCCATAGCAGGATTTCTATGCATTTGCGCAATATAAGCCAGACCCTGAAAATAAGACATTGTGACGCACCCCTGGGTCGCACATTAGGGGGAGCTTTCCGAAATAAAACCTCTTCAAGCTATGCAACATATCCACTACCTGCATCCGTTTGCAACTCACCTCAGGTGTCAATGTTTTCTTCCAAGTCCTCGATCAGGAGGTCTTCTAAATGGAAAAGAAGAGAAGGCTAGCAATTAGATCTGTTTGGGGGACTTTCTTGTATACCCTGAACATGTCCTTGGAAATAGACTAGGGTTTCCCGGGGACAATCCCCAGACAAATTCCGTCTCCCCGGATTTCATTAAATGTCCCCGGGAAATGTGGCAGAGGCGGAGCATTCTGAGAAAATGCAGAATACCAATGAGGGCCTCATTTATCTATGTTTTATCATGTCTATATAAAAGAATATGCATACAAAATATATAGTAACTAATATAACAATTCATATAGCAAACAGAGGCAGCTTACCGGTCGTTTCTTAGTTTTATTGTCAAAGTGTACCGAGTGTGTCTAACTAGCTAGCTCTGTTTGCAACTTATAAATGTAAGTTAAGGTGTGTTCTGCTGCACAGTAGCAACTTATGTGGTTGGATGTCAGTGCAATATCTGTGGGAGGAGGCAATTATGAATTCTAGCAGGAAAAAATATAGTATATTTTTAGGTGTCAAATCAGCAGATTTTCCATTTACAAAAACCAACTCAAGCTGAAATTGTTGTGTTGGTGGAAGCAGTGCCATAACTACTGGGGGCAGGGGCGTTCTTAGCCCCTTGGCTGCTGGGGGCGGGAAGCCAAGAGGCACCCCTGGGGGCGGGGCATTGCGGTGCGTTCATGCGTGCGTCATGACGTCATGACGCATGCGATGCCCCGCCCCCGGGGGTGCCGGGCGGCGGATTCGGGAGACTCCCGAAGTCTCCGCCTGGCGGCGGCACCCCTTCGTGCTGCGGCGAAGGGGTGCTGGGAGGCGGATTCGGGAGTCTCTGCGGACTGCAAAGACTCCCGAATCCGCCGCCTGGGCTCCCTTGGCGGAGCGCAAGTCGGGGCAGGGAGAGGGACGGCCCCTCTCCATGCCCCGGCTCCGCAAGCCAGCCAGCCAGCAGCGGAGCTCGGCAAAGAGGCAAGGGGCGGGCCAGGCAGGAGGGGGTGGCACCCCACCTGGCTGGCCCGCCCCTTGCCTCCATGCCGAGCTGCGCCGCTGGAAGGGGGGGCTATTTTTGGCGCTGCTGGGGTGGAGCCACAGGGACGGCCAGCGAGGGGGGGTGACACCCCTCCTCGCTGGTCGCCCCTGCGGCTCCGCCCCGGCAGTGCTGGGAAAAAAAGTAAAAGAAAATTTTAATAGCCCAGTGGGCGGGGCTGCCCCCCGGTGTGTCACCCCCAGCAGGGGCGCTGCCTGGGGCCCCCACCCCCCGCCCCTCCCCTACGACGCCCCTGACTGGGGGAGAGGGGCTAGCTGGGTTTTTTGCCCCAGATGAAGCGGGGGGGGGCGGTGCCATTCAGGCCCCCTGCCTATGTGTTTGTATACACAAATGTGTGTGCCAAACTGGGTCTTTGACCCAGGTGAAATAAATTTTGCCCCTGGATTAAAGCAGTGATTCTATAGGACAGGAATATACTATTACACCAGGGCAAAACTTCTAAGGGCCTGTCCATAGCTCGGCTTAATGTGGATTGTGAACCTCTTGTGCCTCCTTTAATTATGGATAATAAAGCATGAAACCCCCCCCCCCAAAAAATGTGTCCCCGGATTCATTGAAAAAAATCTGGTAACCATAAAATAGACCTTACCTTCTGCATAAGTATTCTGGGAAGGGAGGTCCTTACTCTGTGTGGAGACCTGTTGCGCAGCAATAAAGATTGTGGTCTACTGACTGCTGTTTTGCTCCTGCATTTGACTGGAACTTCCTTCTTCTGGGCCATTCCATGAAAAATGAGCCTCATAAGAATGCTAGATGAGCGCTGGACTTTGGAGAGGAAGATTCCAAACATGCAGTCTAACCATTTTTTTAAAAAGCTAAAGACAAAAGAAGTTTATTTTATGGACCTTCTTTTCAAAAGTCCACCCACGTAGTCTTCACAGAAGTGTTCAAGTTAAAAGTTTTCTGATGATTGTCCCACCCGTGACAGCATTTTTTCCTTAATTTTGTATCGTTAAATTTCTTAAACTTAATTCCTGATTGCATAGTTGTAACCAATAAACATTGATTTAAACAGATATGCTGAGTTTATCATTGATTCACCTCCCAACTCACAGAGTTTTTCCATAAATCAAACTTATCTCAAGCGCCATGTCCTTTTTTTGTCCCACCCGTGACAACACTTTTAACATTTAATAAAATTGTCAAAAATATCCATAAAAATAATAAAAATTAGTAAAATGTTCAGTATTTTATTAAGAACATAGTTTAAATGTTGGTTGTTAATTTTTATGTATATTTACATTGTTACACATGTGTGAATACCAAAAAACATGGTCAAAGTGTCCCACCTGTGACAATGGAATGGCCATTCTGCTAACAGCAGAAACCCACCTGACCAGTATCCTCGCACCCTGGCATTTTCCATCTCAGAATTCTGCCCACTACCAGTGCCTTAAGAAGGGTCCTGGGAGGGGGAAAGCCCCAAAATGTGCAAGCGCCAACCCTCCAGGAGAAACCCAAAGTGAGGGGTTTTCATCTCCAAACCCCAGCAGTCAGCCAGAGGGGTCTCACTGGCCCTCAAGAAAGGCATGGGGAAGTCAGTGAGTGGTGGCAGCTACTGAAGAGGGACAGAAGCCCAAGATTACCCAGTTGAAGATTAATGTTTATTCTTTTTAGATTCTACTCTCAGCATGAGTAAAAGATTGGAAAGTGGTGCTAGACAGAAACTTGAAAATGCTATGATAATGAAGTGAAGACCAATCACTGCTTTCGTGTATCAACCACTCAGCAGTGAAGCTATAATAATGATTATTATTTGTACCCCGCAACTCTGGGCAGCTTCCGACAAATATTACAATACATTAAACTATCCCACATTCAAAACTTCCCTAAAGAGGGCTGCCTTCAGGTGCCAACTGCCTTGTAGTTGGTTCAGCTATTCACTCTGAAACAACTGCAAGCATTCAACCAGACAAAAACCTCCCTGAAAGAGAAACAGTATACCTGAAGGAGCGTCTCCACCCCCACCGTTCAGCCCGGACACGGAGATCCAGCGCCGAGGGCCTTCTGGCGGTTCCCTCACTGCGAGAAGCAAAGCTACAGGGAAGCAGGCAGAGGGCCTTCTCGGTAGTGGCGCCCGCCCTGTGCAACGCCCTCCCATCAGGGGGCAGAGAGATCAACAACTACCTGTCATTTAGAAAATACCTGAAGGCAGCCCTGTTTAGGGAAGCTTTTAATTTGTGACTTTGTATTGTATTTTAATATTTGTTGGAGGCCGCCCAGAGTGGCCGGGGAGACCCAGCCAGATGGGCGGGGTATAAATAATAAATTTATTATTATTATTATTATTATTATTATTATTATTATTATTATTATTATTATTATATAAACAGTGAAGCAGGATGTGGAAGAGCAAGTGGATTATGAGGAAGGAGCCATGATGCTAGCTCAAACTGAAAATACAGAACTACAGTGGTACCCCGTGTTACGCACACGATCTGTTCCGGATTGCGCTACGTAACGCAGGTGTGCGTAACTCAAAGGGGGGGGGGACACAAAAAACCCTGGAAGTTTGCGGGTTTTTGCGCTTCTTTGTCCACATCATGAGCAGAGGAGAAGGGGACGACGGACGGTTGGACAGTGTTCTCGAAGCTCCCAACATGAGTCTGACCAAACTGCGGGAGGCAGTGGGAGACAGGAGGGCCTGGCGTGCTCTGGTCCATGGGGTCACGAAGAGTCGGACACCACTAAGCGACTCATCAACAACAACAAAATGCCCATCACCATCCTTCGCTTCTCTCCATTTTGTGAATCAGCCTTCCATTTTCTTCGAGTCGTGAGGGTGGGGGTGGGGGGAGGGGCTAGGGCCTCTCTTCGTCTAAATCCAGCCCTGCTGAAGGGTCTTACTGTCGCGGTCACTCTCTCAGACCTGAGCAGACGTTTAACGGTCTATTGGTAACTGCCCCAACGACATATGGTATATCCGCTGCCACCAGCCAGTATTCACTCTGGCAATGAATAACTCACTTCAGAATCGGATTGTGGTAAAAATAAACATAAACACTCCATTTGGGGAATCAGCCTTCCATTTTCTTCGAGTCGTGAGGGTGGGGGTGGGGGGAGGGCCTAGGGCCTCTCTTCGTCTAAATCCAGCCCTGCTGAAGGGTCTTACCTTTTCCGATTTTTTGAATAGGCGGCTGTTGTAAGAATTTTAAGGTATTTTATTTATATATAATAATTGTTATTAATGTACCAAAACGAATAAGGCCACGTCTGAAAAAAACAGCACAGACAGGCCTCCAACTGACCAAGTATTTCTTTGTCTCAGGAACAAATGGGGGGGGGGGGTTGCCCTTCGAGCTACTCAGCAGCCCTCTGCCTGAGTGATAATCTTTGGCATCCTGATATCTAAATGTCAGACAAAAAGGTGTGATTTACTTGGCTGGGATATAGGGAAATATAAATATCTTTTGTTTCACTTGATGGGTTTTTTCCAAGTTGCCACCAGACCCTCCCAATTTGTGATGTAATTCTAATGTATGGAGGGGTGGTCTTGAGCTGGAGGGGGGGAATTTCAAAAAGTCTATATAGGATCTTGCGTACCTTTGTTCGTGGTCTTTGTTTGCAAACACCCTGCTGCAGCAGTAATAAAATACAGGGCAATCGCCTTGCTTTGGGAGATTCTGTATCGTCTCTATTTTATTCATAAGTGCTCTTGAGAGGAGGGGAGCCCTACTAAGGCTCTTCCCCGGGTTCATGGACTCCCTTCTGGGGTTGAACCTAATTTTATAACCCGGCCGCTGTTTGAGGGGGAGGGGGAGGGGGAGGCGGTGGGCAAAGGGGTGGACTCGGGTATGGGAGAAACTTTGTTTTTTCTTGCTAATCGGGTTAGCGCCCTTCTTAACCTCCGAAACCTAGAAAAGAAAGAGAAAAATGTCAGAAATGGGGCCCACTCTCCTGATCTACGTCCCCATAGATTTATTGATTACAGCAATGTGAGTGGTATTGGTATTGGCTTAGGCCAGTGAGGGGCCGACCAAAGTTATTGAGCTTTTTTTGGAATTGAAATTGTGGAGGTTTTTTTTTTTTTTAAAAGGATTTTACCCCAGGGAATAAACTGACCCAGGGGCTGGATTAAACCGACTGGCGGGCCGGCTTAGGCCCCCGAAACGGACTTTGGACATGCCTGGCTGAGGCATTGGCAAGAACTATATCTGACTCCTGCCCGCCTTGCAGCAAGTCTGGAAGGGTAAACCACCAACAGAGAGAGCTCCATCGATGGCGACCATCTGAAGCTCACCCCGGGGTTCCCGCTGGGTCCTGTCTTCAAAGCTTTTCTCCTTAGGCAAGCCAGAACAGGTAGGTATGAATCAAATTTATCCGTAGAAGCTATTATGATGGTAGCAAAATATTATTCCTTTATTTAACACATTATGCAGATTGTAAGTCCATAAAAGTTCATAAAACCAAAGAAGATGAATATTGGGGATTGCTTCCTTGAAAGCATAACCACACCAAAGACGATGTGCCAGGCTCCTGGCATGGGCGTAGCCAGGGAGGCGGGGGGGCAGCTGCCCCCTCTAAATCGATAAAAATACGTAACTAACTGACCAATTGTGTCACAGATAACTTGGCTCTGCCCTTACCCCCCAAATAAAGCCTGCCCCACAATAAATCCTGTTTACACCCATGGCTCCTGGTATCCATTTTCCAAATCTAGGATGGTGCTTTCAAGGACGCAATTTCAGCCACATTTATCCTGATCCTTATGAAGAATTGTTCCCTTTCCCTCATCCTCTTAACAAATACAATTGGCACGGTGGCAGGTTTGATCCTCATATGGGACGGACATATATTCCTGCACTGCAAGGGGTTGGGGTAAATGATCCTCAGAATCCCTTCCAACTCTACAATTCTGTGATTCTTACATTCTCAAGCCACCCTGGTGCCAGCCAAGGATTACAGCTGATGGGCAGCAACAACCCTCTCCTATCTGCTGGGATTGCCAGGCGGCATATGCGGTGCCCGCTGAAAGGTGCCTCTTGTTTACAGCTACAGCCAAAGAATGCTAGTTTGCGGAAGGACATTTCTACCCAACGTATCTACTGTACTAAGGAAATAAAGGCTCTGGAAAGATTACCGGTAACCTCCCTCAGAGTTGCTAAGGTTACATCAGTTGGGCTGATAACACACTATTTCGTATTTCATATCCATCTCTTAAGGATGTCCTTTCAACTTCAGATAATAGGAGCCAAGTTTCAACAATTTATTCAGCCACTTTTGACTCACAAATTTAAGCAGGTGTCTTAAGCCTAAGGCCTCAATTCTGTATTCATTTGTTTGCAAGTGAGTTCCACACTGAATTCAGCAGAATTTACTTTTGAGTAACAGCTTGTGGTCGTATTGGGCTGCCCATGATCCTTTTTCAACAGCAAAAGTTTGGTGGGTCAAAAGTGTCAGAACCTCCCTCCCTCCGATTCCACATTTTATTACAGGAGTCCTGAAAGTCAATAGTGCCTCTGAGGGCACCAGACATTCAGCAGTGCTAAGGAGAGCAAACAGAGGAAGACAGAACTCCTCCTTCCACCACAGAGAAGACAGACACACACACACACAGAGAGAGAGAGAGAGAGAGAGAGCTCTAGACAACTGCACACCTCCGGTTCTGATCAGGTTAAGAATCTTGAGGAAACATGGTGGAACTGTCAATAAATCAGGGCAGGTCTGCATTGGTCTACATTGCACTATGATGGTATACAGGGATGTTCACTGCAAGAATCTGCTTCCGCTCTAGTTGCTTGAATAGAATTGGGTCTGTTATGCATTTCTCACCCTAGGCCACTGGGGGGGGTGTATATAGTTCATTCTGCTGCAGTTTTCACATGCAAATGAAGGATTGAGAAGTGACGTTCAGGGATTGGGTAACTACAGAAAGTTGTTACTGTTGCTTTGTAGCTGAGTTCTATATAAGCAGGCTGCTGAGCCCTTCAGCTCACTTCTGTTCCAGCCTGAGAATAAACAAGAGCTGCCTGAAAATCACTGTGTCGTCTGCTGTGTCCACCCACAACTTAACAGGGTCGATTTTTGGTTTTTTTAAAAAAATGATTTTATATGTTTCCCTCCCTGGCGCACAAGGGTTTTAATATGATTTTTCAAGATAGAAGGAGAAAAGAAAGATGATGATTAGGGATAAATCTTTTTTTAAAAAAACAGTAAGGGAGGTGTGTGAAAAGGGAACTGTGTGAATAGCTTTGTTAAAAGGCATTTAAAACAGGCAGAAATTCAAGCCTATTATGCATAAACACTGTATTTTAAAGCACATTGAAGCACATTCTTTCCCCCAAAGAATTCTGGGCATTGTAGTTTACCCCTCACAGAGCTACAATTCCCAGTGCCCGGAAGAAGAAGAAGAGTTTGGATTTGGAGAAATGGACTAGAAATGTGCTTCAAAGGTATTGTTTGTACATAGCCTGAGTCTCCTCCATGGGGGGTTGACGCTGTTCATTTTCTGTTTAAACAGCCTTTGAAGCCGCAAAACCTTTACCACCCAAAAAAATACTAATGGAGTTTTTGCTTTCACCATTTTGGGGCTCCCAAAGTGGGGCTTGTCACTCACCCCACACCCCGACGCGCTTAAAACCAGGTATAAAATTAGAATGGGTTCACAGCTCAGTCAGTAGAGCCCGAGACTCTCAGGGTCGTGGGTTTGAGCCCCCCGCTGGCCACAAGGTTCCTGCATTGCAGGGGGCTGGACTAGATGGCCCCAGGGTCCCTCCCGACTCTACAATTCTATGATTCATTGCTGCACCTCCACTTCTTGCGAGGTATTTCAGCGGAAAGTGTTATACCAGGAATGCTCTCCCCTGGGAGGCTCACCTGGTACCTTCACAAGGCACCTTGAGGCACCAGGTGGAAACATTTATTTTCAACCAGGCCTTTGGGCCGTGTGGTGGGAGAGCGGCGGTTCTTGTTTTGTTCCGCTTTTGTTTTCCTTATGCACTTTGTGCTTCAATCTTGTATTTTGACGCGGTTCCTTCCAAGCCTTTAAAACAAAGCGGTGCCAAACGCGGGCTACTTCGGCTCCTCCTCCACGCCTGTCGGAAGCTGCGCTCGGGAGCCGGTGGTGTCGTTGGAAAACCCTTCGCTGCGCATCCCTTTGGCGCCGCCCCTCCCCGCTGCGTCCGCCTCCTCCATTGCAGCGCGCATGCGTGGTCGGGGTAGGGCCGGCTTCTGGTTCCCGAAGCAGCAGCAGCAGCAGCAGCAGCAGAAGCCGCGGAAAGAATCCGGCTTGGTTCCCCCCGCCCGCCATGGCCGCGCCGGCGCTTCTCTCGTCTCCGTTCCGCTGCCAGGCTCCGTCCGAGGCGGCGGCAGCGCTTCATGAGGCAGAGGCGCCCCGAGGCTCCCTTGGCAAGGAGGGGGGTCAGCACCGCCCCCCCCCCAGACAAGAAACTGAAGAGGTTTGCTCTGGCTCACTGCCAGTGGTGACTCCCCGCGCCCCCCCCCCCAAGGCACCCAGAGGAGACACTGCCCTTCGGGACTCCCCTCGCCAATGCCCTGGTCGGGCCACCCTAAAACTGCCCACGTGTGCGCGCGCACCATGGGCAGCAGGCGGGTTCTGCTGCACCCCCCCTTGCCCTGCGCTCTTGGTGGGTGCCCAGGCTCTGTGGATGGAGGGGCTGCTTTCAGCACCTGGCATTTAGAGTGGGCCAAGCTCCCGTCTCCATCCTACGGTGCGCGTAGCGGTTTGACTCTGGATAATGCAGCTTGGTAGGTGGTGGTGGTGGGGGGAGCTCTGGATTTAGGGTGGCTCAGGCAGTTTCCCCACACAGAGCGGCAAGCAAAGGGGTTGCAAAATTGAGAAGATCCATTTTGGGGGCACCAAGGTTTGGCCTTGCACAGGGCACAATATTAGGAAAGATTCTGGTCTTGACTGAGCTCTTCCTTTCTTGGGTATTTTTGAGATGGACTCCAAGGAAAGTTGAAAGGCTTGCTAGTTCTCCTCAGAGGTGCAACAAGGAGCCAAGAAAAGGTATTGGTTTACCTGTTTGTGTATCTTGTCTTCTAGCACAGCAAGAATACTCTCCCTAGAAGCCTGCCTTTAGCTAGCTGGTTCAAATCAGTAGTGACATTTAAGCTCACCGCCTTTGCCCACTGTCTGCTGTCCTGCATTGCTCCTTCTAGGTTGCTGAGTACTGCAGTTTCAGGAGAAGCCGCAACAGGCAAACTTCCTTTCCTGCATAACTGTCAGAATCAAATTACCATTGCATGTGGATACATTCACTGCTTCTTTAAAATGGAAAAAAGCAGCTTGAGGGGGGCCAGTTTAGGTAAAGGCAGCAGCGGTATGAGGGCTGTTTTAGCCTTTCTCTGCCTGCCACTTCTCCATTCCTGTCTACCCCCAACTGCTGCTCCCTCTGCGTGGTGCTGAATCCATGTCTGAGAGGGTGGAGTGTGGAAACAATCTGGAAATAGCTTGAGAGGAAGAAATCTTTCAGTGGAGAAGCAGGGTATGGAGAGAGGGGGGCTTTCCCTGCTCATTCTCTACTTAAACCACCCTCTTCCAACAGTGTTCTTTTAAAATAAGTAGTAGATGACAATTTTTACTTTCATTCACCTGCTTGCATTGTTGATGAGACAGGCACTTGCAAAGCCTGTTATTCTGTGAGGTTTGGTCCCATTTGTGCTTTCTCCTCCAGCTCCAGCAGTCATTGTTTCTTCATAACTCTGTTATGCATCCTGGTTCCCCCCCCCCCATAGGATAAATGTACAGTATGTGTCAGCTAAGAGGAAACTTGGGAGATTGCAACTTGAAATGTTGTCTGTGGTATAGTGCAATATTTATCACTGGAACCTTCTTCCCCTGTTTCCCTGTCCGTTCTGTGATTTTCCTCAAGTCTCACTTTCCAGCTGTTCTCCCGGGTTCCTCTTTTTCCCGTCCATTGCCTTGCTGCATGCTTCCACCGGCCACCTTGCCCTGGTCTCTCCACCCCTTAGTTTTAACTGTCTCCTGTGATCTCTTTCTAGTCCTCAGCCTTCCCCATAAAGCTCTGCCTCTTCCTAGGGCCTGTGTGGTGTTTTAATCTTAGCCAAAATGACAACGTTCCTTTTTAACCTACAAGTTGAACTGAAATATTCTGGCAACTGTGCTCACTGTTTGATAATAATCTGTCAGAAGTGCAATGTGATATAGTGAGTACCCCCTCTTTAATTAAAAAAATATATAGGCATAGTTTCTGTTTGCATATCATTGTCTTTTTTTCAGTGCAGCAATGTGCTTGAGTTGTGTTACCATTAAATATTTGGGCAGCCCGGTGACTGGTGATGTGGCAATTGCTGAACACATTATGGAACTGCTATCATTATTGTGGTGTTAATATTGTAATATTCTCAGGCATTTAATTACTTTTCCAAAGGCATCTATAAATTATCTTCCTAAGCAGCGTGCCATCTGAGACATTAAAATATAGCTTTTCATTTAGAAAGGTTGCTGAAAAATAATTAATTCTTGTGGTTGGCTTTCTTATTTTAGTCTATTACCCCAGCTTGTCTAAAACCAACATCCGTTTATTTTTAATCTGTATTAGCCAAGGAGGTGTGTTGTGAATTTTAAAAAACACACTACTTACTCAGGATAATATATATTTTGGGTTTACGAGCACAATATTTCAAAATAATGTATAGGTAGTTTTCAGCCGCAGTTGCAGGTGTAAAAGCTCAGTTGCAAATGGCATGTGCTAGTTTTCTGTCTTTGCACTAATGCTTCATACAGTACCTTGCTAATGCACAAAGGTTGAAAATAATCCACATTTCTCTGACAGATCAGGGGTTAGTTTGGGTCTCATAGGCTGCCTGTTCTATCTTAGGCAGGTTGGATTTGATTTAAATCAAACTAATTTAAATCACTAGTCAGTAAGGCTCAGGGCCGATTTAAATAAAAAAAAATCGGATTTTTTAAATTTAGATCGGATTTTTTTTATTTAAATCAGATTTTTTTTTATTTAAATCGGCCCTGAGCCTTACTGACTAGTGATTTAAATCGTGATTTAAATCAGTTTGATTTAAATCAAATCCACCCTGATCTGAGGATACACTCACACCTTTATACTACAGCAGCTGTTCTGCCTTTTGGGCAGTCAGTTCTTGGATTTGCAGATCCAGGAAACCCCATCCACTGAGAGCATGCTTTTCTGGTTTCATAATGTTAATTCAAAGCCTTGTTCTCAGATGGTTAAATAACAAGATGCCATATCATAATGACTACCTTTTGCACAGCTGTGCAGTCAAGTTTGGATTTGTAGCCGGATGTGTGTATTTCAATTACAGGCGTAATATCAAATACAGTAGTAACTCTAGTTACAAACTTAATTTGTTCTGGAGGTCCATTCTTAACCTGAAACTGTTCTTAACTAGAGGTGTGCTTTCGCTAATGGGGCCTCTTGCTGCTGCTGCGCCGCCGGCACACGATTTCCGTTCTCATCCTGGGGCAAAGTTCTCAATTCGAGGTAACTCTTCCAGGTTAGTGGAGTTTGTAACCTGAAGCGTTTGTAACTCAAGGTACCACTGTACAAAGAATGTGGGCTTTAGAATGACATGATTCTGAAGCATCTTCCTTGGAAATATTTTTTTTTGCTAGACTAATAAGATACCTAAGGACCAAATTTATGTAAATTTATTAGTGTGGGAGACAGGGACAGATGGGATGGGAAGATGGAAATCTAGTGCATGTGATGAAAAACATGGGCTACTTTCACACACATAATACCTAAGTGTGTGTTAAATAATTATTTGCAGTGTAAACAACAAAACACAAGAAACAGTAACAATGAACTAATCTGCTAGGAAGGTCATAGAATCATATTACTCCATAGTGAACAAAATGGGTGTGGGTCGTTTGTTTCAACCTTAATGTGTACAAGTTGTACGAGTATGAGAAAACAAGATGGTAATCTTGCATCCTTTCACATCTTTGGATTCTTCCTTTGACAACAACAGCACAGATACCTCCATAGAATGTTTCAGATTTCCTCCCTGTAATCGCTTTTGAGTGTAAGCAAGAGTTGAGTAGTAACAGCAGCAAGAACTACAGATGACAGCAAAGTCATGGCCCTGAGGAAAGCGATTTGCTAGTAGTATTTGACTTGCTGCTCATTTGTCTGAGAATATACTTTTTATCAAACCAAATTGGCAACAGTGGCAGAATACTGAAAATCTCATATTAAGAAATATCATTGAGATACGGGCGAAATATAAAGGAAAACCGATACCAGTAAATTCCCCACAAATTCCGGTGGTGATGATAGAAGACTTCCTAGTAACTTTAAATAAGGAAATTGAAAAAGAAGCAAAAGAAAAGATAATATTCAAAATGAAGGAATGGCTGGAGAAAATGAGAAGCAAGAAACAAGTAAGAGCTCTAACATGAAGTAAAATAGCTTGGTTTAACTGTGTACAACTAGAGCAATGGACAAATCAGTGGTTAAGGGAAAACAAGAAATGCAGAGAGCATACAAAAAATTTAAAAATGATTTTAAAAGGGACATAAGAAAGGAAAAACCAGTAAAATTTATAAAATATTAGTAGAATCGGAGGATTAACAAGATCAAATAAAAGAGGAGTGGAAAAAGGAGATAACAGGTCAGATAAATTATCACAGCTGGGGGGAAATAGGGGAGAAATGCTTTCTGAAAATGATGTCTATAAGGATAAAAGAAAATTACAATGAGTTAATATGGAGGTTGTATTTAACACCAGCAAGATTAAATCTAATAAACAAGAAATATTTGGTGTTATGTTGGAGGGGATGGCAGGAAACAGAGACTTATGTTCACATGTGGTAGGGGTATACATACAAATTTTTTGGCAAAGGGTGTTTAAGGAGATAAGTCAAATCACAGGGTTAAAGCTGAATGAAAGTCCATTGTTATCAATTTATGACAGGGTGGAATGTACATAGGCTATGAAGGACTTGCTCACAAATTTATTAACAGCGGCATGAGTTGTTATAACTAGGAAGTGGAAGGGGCAAGGTGGAAGAATGGTATAAAGAGGTGTGGCATATAGCTATTAATGATAAATAGCTATTAATGATAAATTAAGGTAAGATGGGGTATATGGAGGAGAAATGATTTTGAGGGGATATTGAACTCATTTGTAGAATTCGTACTGTTAAAACAAAGGAGTCAATCTCAAGAGGCGTTAAAATTTTGGGAGGTTGTATAGTTACAATGGGTTGTGGTCTTGGGGGTGGGGTGCACATATTTTATTTTTACTTGTATTATTATTACTTTGTTTAGAATATATATATATATATATATATATATATATATATATATATATATATGTTTAAAAAGTCTACAGAGAATTTGTCAGCATTTGCACTGGTATCCAGGTCTCTTGTATGTAATCTGGTGTGAATGCTGTGGCAGCATATTTGCATCTGTATTTGTCAACAGCAGTCACAACTGAGCAACTCCATATGCTGTTAGAAACTTAAGCTGTATCTTCTTCCGTATGTACCTTTACAGGCAGAGGAGTGGAACTATTATCCACATCTGTGTTTTTCCATGTGTTGCAAGATCCCACATTGGAATGCTGCATCTGCAAATGCACAGGAATGTTTGTGGGCTTCCCATCTGGTTGGCCAGAGAACAAAATGATGGCTTAGATGGGTCTTTAGTGAGACCCAGCAAGGCCTTTGCTATGTTTCCATTGTTGCCATGAAAATACTGAATTATTTAAACAAATAAAGTACAGTGGTACCCCGTGTTACGTACGCGATCCGGGTCGCGCCACGTAACCCGGGCGTACGTAACACCAACGAACGAACAAACAAAAAAACCCCGCAAGTTCATGGGTTTTTGCGCTTCTGCGCACGCTGCGTGGAGGACTTCCGGGTTGCGGAGGTACGTAACTCGAATGTACGCAACACAGAGCGTACGTAACACAAGGTATGACTGTATTAAACAAAACCAACTCGAGGAACAGCCATGCTTTTTAAGAATTCAGAGACTTGTGCCCCAAATGTAAAAGTCTCAACAAATCTGATTCTGGGGTTAGCTTAAAATATTACTTGATGAATTTTATCACAGGTTCAACAGACTGGGGAGTAATCTTCACCTTGTGCCACTGAGAATTAACAAAAGCCTCCTACCATTGAGCATTCATGTCTACTCAGAAGTGGGTTCCAGTGACTTCAGTGGGACTTACTTCCAGGTAACTGTTGGTTGCAGCCCTACAGTGCAATTTTATGCCCACTTAACTGGACATGGCGAGACAAATTTCTGAGTGAACTTGCATAGGTTCACACTGCACATTAGTCATACAACACAATCTTATGTATGTTTACTTAGAAGTAAGTCCTACTACTGTACATTCAGTAGAACTTGCGTCCCAATAAAATGTGCAGCCTACAGCGGATAATTTTATTCTTTGTCAATCTACCATTTGTTCTGGCATCTCTTATTGTAGCCTGAAACCCATGAACTGAAAACCTATGGTCCTACTAGACATTTACAAGACTGCAGAGGAAGCAACCAAGACTTTTTTTTTACAAGTATTCTTATCAAAATCAGTATTTTTTTCTGAAAAAAATGAAGGGTGGTATGCAATGAAGTCACACTCTTGAGGACCTACTGAAACCAATGAGGCAACTTCAGGGGTGACTGGTGCTGACCCAAAAGATGTAACTCTGTCCCAAATCCTAGAGATCAGTAGCCTACCTGTCTGTGTTATGTCACACCAGTAATCCAGACATTTTATAGAAAACCTTTTTCTCTGTGTTTATTTTCAAGAATATTGTTTTTGTACTGTATAGAAATATTGTAGGATTTCTTAAGACACTATGAAGTGACACAATCAGCTCAACAATTTATACATCATGTAAATTCATCCTGACAGATTCCAACACTGAATCTAAACTGCAGTACAAAGAGTACAATACTCATATAAAGCTACTCATAGAGGAAAGGGAGGGGAGGCAGAATGGTCACCTGAAAACAACCTTTTGCGTTCTGATACAAACTTGAGAAGGAAGAGGGGTAGAATCAAGGAAACAGTCAAAGTTAAAGTTCCTGTTTAAAATTTTGAATTGCCTCATTCTAATTACTTCTCATTGGTGTTTACAACAGTAGCATAGCAGAACAATATTGCAAAATCACAGGGGACATTAATTATCTTGATGTCTGATGAGTGGTAATAACATATGCAGCAGAAACAGAAATATAGCTATGCCCACAGTGATAAAGGTGAAGAAGACTGAGACATCTGGGGATGTGTTTCATGCAGGCTCTGTTCTGTTCATCTCCATAGTGCAAGTGAGATTCAGTCAGGTGCTTGGCCTGACATTGATTTCAAGGTGAATACTTGCATGCTTGAAAGTCTAGTCACACATTCATGCAGTTCCTGGAATTCTGGTTCAGTTCCCCCAAGTTTTTAGTGTACAAAGTGTCTAATCCATAAACTCTGTAAGGACTGGGAGGTTTGTATCATAATCACAACATATACTACTCAATTAAAGACGCAGAACACTTTTGAATTGCTGTAAGAGTATGCAATCACAAACTCAAATAAAGCTACTCCGTGCATACTGTATTCTTACATTAACTCAGATGGGGTGTATTGTTTATCAACACAGTATTTACTGCATACAGGAGAAAGATATATAAAATTCAGTGGATATTATGATTTAAATATATGCAGCTTGATCCTAGCCTTGTTTACCCTGAAGTAATTCTGATTTACTGCAACAGGGTCTACTCCCAATAAGACTGCAGCATATCATATTGTACCCTGCTGCTATTCATGTTGGAAGTAAGTACCACTGAACACTGAAGGGCTGAACCCAAAGTAAATCTGCATAGGATTGTAGTCTTAAAACACAATTCTAATCATGCCGACTCAGAAATGATTCTCATAACATTCAGTGGGACCTATTACTGTTCTTGATTACTCAGAGGCGCCTTTCTGCTGTGATCTTCGCTTGAGGGGGTCCTTTGTATCCCTTTCTTATGTCCCTTAAAACACAAGCAGAAAACAACTTCCATGCTACCCACTGTTGTTTCTTATAAGCCCCACGTAACTCTGCAATGCAAAGTGCCCCAGGAAGGGGAGGGCGATGCTGCCAACCTTAGTAGGTGAAGTAGGCAGATCTATCGGGGGATAATGTAATGGCTTTTTTAACCTCAGACTAGCCAAGTCTGTCACTTGTGATAGAGCAGAACTTCAGAATATGGCACTGTAAACTTTTGCAGGGCCTGAGCAGAGGCTACACACAGGTGAAGTGGCAGAATCTTCTTGGCACCACTCCAGTTTTACAGAGTTTCTGTATGAAAGAAATTTTGGCCCCATCTCCTCATTAAAATGAATTCAATGTGAACTGACTAAACCTAGAACTTCTTGTACTTCACTTACTAAGGTGATGGAGTGATGCAGAGGAGTGGTTAATCTTATCTTAAACAAGAAGGTCCCAGCTTTGATTGATTGATTTAAGCATAAGTTCATTTTGTTGCTTTTTTGCCTTTTAAAAAACGTTACGCTACAAAAAGTCTCCATAATAAACATCTTTAAAAGTCACTATAATACATATGTTAAAAATAAGACATGTCCATTCCTCAGATTGTAACACCCAAACAAGTCCTTAGAAGCCCACTATGAAACATTGACAGAGGGGTACATTTCATTGGGCCGTGTAATCACATGGACAATGCAGTTATATGGCAAAGGTAAAAGACCCCTGGATGGTTAAGTTCAGTCAAAGATGACTCATCTCTACCACTAAGCTATTACCTAGGTCAGTGGTGGCTGTTTTTGGACTACAACTCCCATCATCCCTAGCTAACAGGACCAGTGGTCAGGAATGATGGGAGTTGTAGTCCCAAAACATCAGGAGGGCCGAGTTTGGCCACCACTGGCCTAGGTGAAGGTATCTGATACATTATTAACTGAGCCATTAGGCTATTTTTTGTCCTTAGATGTGCTGAGAATTCTATTTTCTCCCACACCCATGACAGTACCCATGAAAAGTTACTAGTCTGCAGAAGACAGTTGTATTCTCAAGGTCTAACAATGCAATCCTATACATGTCAATTTAGAAATAAGTCCCACTGAGTTCAGTAGGGCTTACTCCCACACAGTTAAGTGGGTACAAAACTGCAACCGAAGCACACCAATAAACCTAGAAACTTCTATTCTTGTGTGTGCATGGGAGTCCCGCCCCCTCAAAACATCCCATCAGCTCTGACTTTATCATTTACAGCAGATTTAACAACATATTGATAGTTTCTAGTGAAGACACGTATAAACCAAGGTTCTGTGAAAAATGATACCACCAACTGCCCAAAGACAAAGGACATATTTCCAAAATGATATGTTAATATTTGCCCAAAGAACACTTGCACATTCAGGAAGTTTATACTTTGCCGCTCTTAAATCTCAGTTATATTGTTCAGTTTTGCAGTTAGAACATTAACACAATGAGTATCAATAAATAAACTAGAAGCTTTAAAAAATTGTAATAATATTATATTGTGCAAAAACATTTAATGACCTACATTCTATGCACATACCCTGACTATCATATGAAAGCCAAATCCAGAAGCCATTACTCAGTTTTGACCCTTCCCTTGACAACTACCGGTAACTCCCCAAAGTAGAAACCACAATGGTAACTGGCTGCAATCCAATGCACAATTAAACACACACCCAAGTCCACTTGATTCAATGGGATGTGTGTGTTGAGACAGGACCGGAGCCATTGTGTCTAGCTAATAACATGCCATTAGAGTCCACAGGACTTTTTGCCATTGGTGTTAAGGAGACCAGCATTAGGCACTGAATAATGACTTCCACATTTAACCCTCTTTGTGATCTGTGTTACACTTACATTAACCCACTTAAGTGCAGCAGAAATATTTCCAAAAGAAAATGTTTCCCTTGTCATTTAATAATACATTTAGCACTTAAAACTGTCCTGTCAATAGCTTCTGCAGTTTATAGACAATGAAGTAACTCTTTCAGTATCCACTATAATTTGATTATCCAGCAGGCATAGGCTATTTAGTGCCAAAGAAAAATGGGGCACGGCTCAGTATCAAGTAATCATCAATTGCTTTCTTCATCAGGATAAACAGTACTTCAGTCCATCAGTATGTTCTTTGCTGCTTACAGGAGCAAAACGGTGGTGCCTGCCCTAGAGGGAAGCTGC
Source organism: Lacerta agilis (assembly GCF_009819535.1). Lineage (NCBI taxonomy): Eukaryota > Metazoa > Chordata > Lepidosauria > Squamata > Lacertidae > Lacerta > Lacerta agilis. The sequence goes on along the minus strand of NC_046314.1, from coordinate 2,128,860 downwards.
TCAAGGGTTGCTTGTCTCTGCTCCTTCAGACAGATGTGGACGGCATCTGAGCCAATTTGGAATCTTAAAATTTTGGTTTATATCTTTATCTGATTGTTTTTGCTTTTGAATATGAAAACAAGGTCAACCAAGTTTAGTAAGTTGGAGATCTCCATTTATCTTTATCGTATCAATAGCTGACAACTTCTCAATGCGGTGGTAAAAATCAAAAAGCTGGTGTCCATCCACGAATATTCTAAAACGAGGGTGTTCACAAAGTATTTCAACCTGCAAGAAAGAAATGTTATGAACCAGGATAACAGTTGGAACTGGGAGCAGCATTTCACAGAACTTAAATATCACCATTATGGGAACCATAGTCAATCATCTGTGGGGTTAGGTCACTTCTTTACAGAATAGTTGAAATCCAGTCAATAAACACCCAGTTATGGATCAAAATCACTATAACCCAGTGTGTTTAATGTGGATCTGAGAACACAAATCCTGCTCAGAGGATCACTGGGTGACACTTGGGCAAGAAATTTTCTCAGCCCCAGACTCAGGTCTGCAGTTTTAGAATGAGCATAGCCTCATAAAGCTACTGTGACAATGTACTAAATGACTAGATAGAATGGCTACAGCAAAATGATTTGTGTATTGAAAGTACATTCTGAATGATGAATACTGACTCAAACAAACAATGGATGAATTATCATAAATCCTAGGAGCATTACTCTGCCAGGCAAAGTGATATTGCTGAATGCATAGTATGGTCACAAAAATTCCATGACACAATGACAATGCAAATGGCACAGAAATATTGAAAGTCAGTGTGAGGTTGTGAATCTGAAGTTACTTTACAGTTGTGCACAGTCCACATATCATTTATGTTCACAACACCAGCACCCAGGGCCAGCCAACCCACAGGCCAAGGAAAGGTGACTGCCTCAGGCAGCAGGATCCACAGGGGCAGCAGATCAAGCCTCCAAGGAATGTATCACCCTCTGCTGCTGCTGTGGTACATGCCTTGGCAGCTGGATCTGCCCCCACCACGCTGCCTCTACAGTGGCCTTTTGGTCAATAGGAGAAGCTACTGGTCTCCCACCCTGGTTCCCAAGGTAGATCACTACAGCAGCATCCAACATCACTACAGCTTATCTGGACAGGTCCTGGGAGGGAACAAGGCTGGGGTTGCACAGCAGCAGTGCTGGACTGGCTAAGTGTCTGCGGAGCCCAGCTTCACAGCAGCCCTGTGCAGGTAAGCTGGGATGAAACCAGTGACCAAAGGGTTGTCCTCCAGGTCTGCCTCACTGCACCAACTGCTACCACATCAACAAAAGAAACAACACATTGTATGAAGTTTTGAACAATATTGGTTGACTTGCACTGAATTACCAAAACAAACAGTGGTAATCCCATACTCTGGTGCAATTGGATTGTCTTTAAGCCCAATAAACAATATACTGGAGGACAAACGTTCCCAGTCTTAATATCTCAAAGTGCACAAAACACAGCGCTTTGTATGCCTGGCATATGCACAGCATTGCTTCCAAACTCCACAGCGCCAGAGAAAACTCATGCCGGATGTGCCTGTGGCCTGGATAGATGTACTCAGATAAGCTTTATCCTGATTTGACCTCAATAGCTGACTTTGCCATTTATCCTGCAATTTAAATCACACTTCATAAAGGATGCATAACAACAATAAACAACAATGCTAAGTATCACTTTAAATATGGCTCTCTCTCAAGTTTTCATCTGGACACTCCTATTCCTAAGGAAAAAGTAATAAATGTGGTCTATAGTAGAATTAATTGCTGCCTCCTCAAACTGGCTAGAAATCCCATAATCCCAGGCTGCACTATTCATGTAATTTACTTTCCCTACTGCTATTCAAGACAAAGGAATCCAGCTGCAGATTGTAAACATAAACTTATAACCACTATACTATAAATGCTTTTCCCTGCCCTGCATTCCACCATGTCCTGGATGGGATACTACTGCCTATTCACAAAGTGGGTGTCCAATGTGTGGGTACTTTAGACACCAAAACAATAAAGTAATCGCAGGGTGAGAGCCTGAATAGGGCCCTGCATAGAGGGAAGGCTCACTCAAAAGTGCAGAAAAATATTGGGGTGTTGTTGTTTTTTTTACAAAATAAATAATAAAACGGGGAGGAGAACTGTATGCCACCTAGAGCTCCTTCCAGGAAAGGTGGAATAAAAATTTAATAAACTTTTTTTAAAGGCAAATATATTTTCCACACATACACCAACCACTCTTCAAAAACTACAAAAAAATTGGTCTGTGCCGATGTTCAGGCTCTGGTTGCCTGGAAACAAAGAGTAGCACACTGGTGATCAGAAGAGAGATTTAGGGCCAAGATTAATATTATCTGTGATTTCATTTAACACGTCTGTTGCTATTTTTCTTTTAAGTAGCACCTGCAAGGTGGCAGGTAGGTAGAACCAGGACTAGAGTGTACATGGAGGGTTGTTTAACCTTTTAACCGCATGTAACAATGAAAGTTGTCCCATCTCTAATTCCTATTTGCACCGAGTAGAGAAGATGCTATTAGTGGATGATTTGGGGGAAAGTGTACTGGAGCATGAAGAGAAAAGGTTAAAAACTTCTCCCCACACAGTGAAGTCATGATCCTGAATGGCTCCTGGGACAATTTTTTTGTTTTTAAAAACGCAATACATTCAGTGCAATTATGCATTTAACACACAACTTGCTGTTTGACCATTTGGCTGAAGTAAAGCAAGTAGCCTGCCAATCACTTTCCCTCTACAGGGAGGACCTGGGGTCAAAGAACAGCCCCTTTAAAGTTTAGGTGCCTTGGATAATACCTTCAGACACTCATTTTCTAAGCCCAGATTCTCCCCTGCCCACACGATCCTTTAAACTGCTAGAAGACTCTTCTTAAATTTTAAAGGGTGGTTGCAAACTGGCCTCAGAAGTATACCCCCATTCCCTGCCTTATAAAAGCCTCTCGGAAGGCCACAGGAGAAAGAAAACAAGCTCTCCCACACTGATCACAATGCTGTTGGACCATTATTTGCTTTGCTGATGTCTGGACCTAAGACAACCCCTCACTCACGAGGCCAAAGTGGTTTCTGGTGTGACACTGTCCTTTGAAAGTGTTGCACTGCAAATAGATGTCTGTGCTCAGATGTTCCAAACCCAATACATAACATCCAAACTTGGAAGTCTGCTTCTGCCCGTAAGTTGTCTTAGCTCAACTGTTACTAAAAACCCACTCTCTTTTTTATAGTAAAAATGGAGGTGGCATGTAGCAGAAAAAAGATGAAGAACTTTACGTGGAGCTGCATTTGTTTATTCATTATTCCTGTGCCTGCTATGGATATAATAAGCAGCAGTCAGCCAGGGAGAAACTCAGCTGGATTGTATGAACGTTCACCAGCAAATTATATACGTATTTGAGTGCATGCACATACGCACCCCAGGAGGCATGGAAGCAGTAGCATGAATTATATAGTAGCCATTTCAAATAGAAGCATAATTTTAGAGTGCTTTTAACTTATGGTTGTAATTACCAAACCCAGAAAGTTTGCTATACCACTAAATATTACCATCTTTAATATTACCATCTGGGGTTTCTTGACTGTTCAGATAGAGCTGCCATGCATGACACACAAACTAGCATAATATCAAATTCGTATGCATAGATTAAATCAGCTTTGAATCTGTGCCTTTCTAAGATACTCAGATGCGCAGAGATTTTTGTGGCTCAATGTTCTTTTCAATAAGCAAATAGATTATTGTTATTTTTTAAAAATAAACACCAAAAGTACTTCCATCAATTACACACAATTATTTTGTGAATTTTATAAAGTACTCACCCTAAAGGGCTGGTCTGGAATAAATGGAAAGTAAGGAAGAGATGATTGTTCTTCTCCCCATTCACCAGATACACAAGAATTCCTGAGAAACTGTCTGTCCGAGAATATGGCTTTCAGTTCAATAGCTACGTCAGCAGGAGGATCCTCTGAGTCCCCACATGTGAGACTGATGTCAAAACTGCAATGGGAAGAGTAGCCCACTCATTCACCCAAAATAAGGCAATAAAATCCAGGATGATGTAGCACACTTGGCTTCTAAGCTTGTACAAACAAATACATTTTACTGATATTGACAACAGCTGGCACGTAGGTATAGTGTGCGTGTAGACAAGTTTTCCTGCTAGGCTCCCTAATCTTTTTTACAGTCACTTTGTATATTATATGCTTCTCCTGCCAGGGGTGCCGACTTGAATATAATATTGGGGGGGGGGGGTAGGTAAGCCCCACCCCGCATCACATGACATGGTGCATGCAGACTATTTGAATGGCAATGCCTATCAACATGGTGGGGGTTGGCCCCCTGAAATATTTTATGGGAGGCAAAGACCCCTCCCCCCGTCTATGTCTCCTGCCCCCGTCCCCCCCCCCCAAAAAAACCCTCATGGAGATGATCTCCACTTAGAAAACATATCATGCGTGAAGCAGCCCTTACAGCGACCACATGAAATTTTGGGAAACAACGACTTTCTCTTATATAAATACATCCCCTGCCATGGGTCAAAGGAGAAAGCAGCATTCTATATTTACACTGCAGATAGAAATAGCTTGTCTTGAGAAATGATGGGTGTTTGGCAAGCACATTCTTTTTATTTTTATGCAAAAACAGCTTTTCTCGCAGACCTGAGACTGAAGACAGAAACTGGGCCAGTGGAAAACAAAAGCCTTCCCTCTTGTCTTATTACCTCTCTGGGTTGAGATCCACAATGCCCATTACCAAGATTTTCTTGCCGGGCCTCATTCCTCCTTTGATGTGCCCACAGAATGGGACAATCTGGAAAAGGATTGCATGAATTCAGAATGAACAGCCTCTTATACCATGGGGGCAGAAAGGGCTAAATCAGGCCCCATCACAAGACAGGGAGAGGGAAGAAGGGAGGAGAAACCCGCCCCCGCCCCCCCAAAAAAGGGAAAGGGGGAAAAACACATTACCAGGCGTGGAAAATACACTTCTGCTTGCACAGGAGATCCCAATGAGTTGTTCAAATGCCCGTCTTCTATTTTCTGGAGACAAAAACAAGTGCACACTCAAGAAGCAGAAGGCCCCCCTTTGTATTCAGTACTAGGGATCGGCTGGGGTGGGGGGAGAAGGGAGGACCCTGGGAGCAACAGAGAGCGCCAATTTCATTTCAAGTCGGAGCGAGAATCCATATTTTCCCTCCAGTCCCTTTGCAAAACAAAGGGTGTCGCCTGCCTCTCGCGATTTCCCAGCAAGTGCTCCAGGTAGTATAGAAATCCATGATGGTCTATCCCGGGAGATGGAGCAGGCCTGCCAAGATCACCCAGATCACACACACACAACAGAGAGAGACACAGAGATCGACATCCGCGCACCAGGATGGCACCTGAAGGCTGGCAGTGGAAGAAGGGCAAAAGCCACCCAAGGCGCGGACTTCACCCGGGTTCCCTTTCCAGCAAGCACCCACTTCAGCCCCGTAACGTGAGGAGGCATTCACGCGCTTTCTGGCCACGGGATCCTCCCGCCACAGCAAACAGGTATTCCGACCCCCACTTCCAAGCGCCGACCTGTCGCCCGCGGGCGGGGAAGGAGGGATCCCGGCGAGGGCCCCCCCCCCAGATCCAGAAGCAAGCCACCCTTGAAAGCCCTTCCCCGCCCGCACCACCCTACCCAGCCAAGTATCTCGACGAGGTGCCACTCACCACCGCGTCCCTCTCTGCCACCGACCCCGCCATCTTGTGGGAAGCCTGGCTCTGCCAGAGGAGGGAGACGCGGAGGTGCGGGAGGGCGGGCGGGCGCCAGCCGCCTCAGACTCGCCTTGCCGAGCGCGGGGCAAAGCGCCGCCGAAGCCGACCTGGCAGGAGGGGCCGGAGGAGGGGCGAAGCTGAGCCCGGGCCGCCCCCAACTTCCAAGCGCCGGCTCGTCCGGGAGGAGCTCCTTGGCGAGGCTCGACGGCTTTGCGCGCAGCGCGCACAGCTGGTGCTGCAGCGGCGGCGGCGGCGAGGAAGAGGAGGAGGAGGAGGAGGAGGAGGAAGGTGGCCGGGCGAAGCGAGGCTGCTCCTCAGTGCCAGGCGGGAGGCGGCCTCGCAAGCCCTGCCCTCGGCCTGCCTTCGGGGAGCCCGGCGGCGCGGGGCATGGGACCGGGAGGAGCCGCGTGGGGTGGGGACTCGCCCGGGCTGGTCCCGACCGCGCTTGGCCTCGCCGGGCTCTTTTGACGCAGGAAGGCGGGAAAGGGCGGCGGAGCGGGGGAGGCTCTGCCAGCGGGCGGAAGACAATTGGCACCACTTGGAAAGGGATGGCGGGGCGGGAGGGTTGCTGGATGGAAAGAGACGCCTCGTTTTCAGGGAGGGTTTTGCATCTGCTGGAGTTCCCCAAAGGCCAGATAGCAAGGGCCGCGGATCGCGCCTTATAGCCAAAATCGCATGTAGTCAAAATGCATAGCGTGCAACGGCGAGTGGGATTGCCAAAGGTTTTTTTCTCTCTCCAATACTCGCTGCCTTAAAAAAAGAAAAGAAAAAAAGCCAAGCTTGTAAAGCTAAGTTGCAAGCGCGTAAATTGCGGACTGACTGTAACATATCCCCTGTTTGTTCTGTATTTGTTCCTTTTTAATTCCGTGGCTGGCGCATCACCCAGAAATAATCAAGAAATGGTTATGCTTTCTAGTATCTCATTTCTGTCCCATTTTAAAAAATAAAAGGCAACCCATGTTCCTTAGGCTTCAAAAAAATTCTTGATAGCAGTGGCTGTATGAGGTTTGTTTAGGAGATTTGAGGAAGTGGGCCTGTTGTCTGAGTTTTCCATCCTTGGAACAGCTTTCTGTGTCATGATTATCATTTTCACTCTAGAATCCAGGGGCCTTGAAGATTTCCCACTGTGAACAACTAACATACATCACTGTCGTCTTGTGCCTCTACAAGCGTTCCTACAGACTTGGGTGAGCCCTGCCATTAGGGAGAATGAGACTACTGCCTCAGGTGTGGGGTCCCTTTACCCCACATAAGCTCACTTGACAGCTTGGCTCTGCCACATAATATTCACTGTGCACTTGTAAGAAATCAATCTTTTAGTGTGGAAGCACCTATACATTGGAACTCCCTGCCTACTGACATCAGGCGGGTGTTTTCACTACAGTATACTGTTTTCAGTGCCCACTTAAAACATTGTGCCTTCATTACTTAATTTTAGGCACCAGGCAAAAACATTTCTCTTCACCCAGGCAGTTAGTTGGCTGATTATACCATCTATGGCCTTTAAAATGTGTTGGGGGGTGTTGTTTGCTTATTATGTTATGTGTTTTGTGTTTTTATATTGCAAACTACCCTGTGATCTTCGGATGAAGGGATAAATTTTATTATTATTATTATTAATAATAATTGTTTAGACAGTTCTATGCAAATGTGTTTTATTTGTTTCTAAACTAGAGTAGGGACACGGGTGGCACTGTGGTTTAAACCACCGAGTCTCTTGGGCTTGCTGATCGTAAGTCCAGCAGTTCAAATCAGTGTGACGGGGTCTGCTCTTGTTGCTTTCTTCCAACTCCTGCCAACCCAGCAGTTTGAAAGCATACCAGCACAAGTAGGTAAGGCAAGGCAAGGCAAGGTGAATGGCATTTCCGTGCGCTCTGGCACTTATCACGGAGTCCCATTGCACCAGTAGCAATTTAGTCCTACTGGCCACATGACCCGGAAAGCTGTCTGCGAACAAACACCGGCTCCCTCAGCCTGAAAAGCAGAGATGAGCACCCCACCCCATAGTCAAATTCAACTGGACTTAACCAGTTTTTTTTTTACCTTAGCTAGAGTTGATTTGAGGGGTGCGGGTGGCACTGTGGTCTAAACCACTGAGCCTAGGGCTTGCCAATTGGAAAGTTGGTGGTTCGAATCCCCACAACGGGGTGAGCTCCCATTGCTCGGTCCAGCTCCTTCCAACCTAGCAGTTCAAAAGCACGTTAAAGTGCAAGTAGATAGGTACCGCTCCGGCGGGAAGGTAAATGGTGTTTACCTTGTGTAGTAACACACAATGGTTGAGCCACTCTTCAGATATGATATGATATGATATATTACACTTCAATATTCTTTGAAGATTGTGTTTAACAACAGAAGGGCATTCAGTGGTTTTAAAGAAAACTATTAAAGTTTTTTGGATTAAAAAAGTACATACATTATCTATTTTCCAGTCGCAGTCTTTTCTACTGATCAGTTACAATTCGATGCGAGACATTAACGTATACGGTATAAGGTTGGGGAGGAGGGGGGAGGTGGTGGTAAATTTACATTAATTTACTTAGTGTATGTGTGAGGTCTTTGTGTCAGCATCACTTGAGTAGGTTTTCTTTCTGTTCATTTATTATTTTTATTGGTGGTGAGAGAGGTTGAGGGGGAGGCCCAGGGAATGGTTGGTTGCCTTTAGTTGACTGCAGTGAGATTTGTTTGCATGGTGGGGAGGGAGGAATTGTTGGCTCAAGTTAGCCATATTGATTCGTATTCTGTCAGTGGGTTGGCTTGTTGGGCTGTGTGTGTAATAAAGGGGAGCCATATCAGGTGAAGGCACCCTCTTTTATTTGTCTCTGGGTCAGTTTCAGTCTGTTGGTTAACTTTTCTAGTAAGGCTTTGGTACCAGTGTTCCATATTCACTTCTGACAGGTCTCTACAGTGCCTAGCTATGGTGCTTGTGGCTGCTGAGAACAGCTCTTTATAGTGTGAGTGAGCATTACTGCCTTGGAAATATATTAAATAAGGCCAGTTCTGAGGTGGCTTCCAATACCTTTTTAGTTATTTTGCATATTTCTTGTAGGACTGCCGTCAAAAGAGGTTGGATTTTGGGGCATTCCCACCACATGTGGAGGTATGTGTCTGTAGAGGTGCAGCATCTTCAGCATTTTGGTGAGGTTCCTGGGTGTTTCAGTGCCAGTTTTCCTGGTGTTGGGTAGCATCTGTAGGTAAGTTTCAAAGTGAGTTCCCTTCTAATGGCTGAGATGTATTTAAAGGGAGGTTAAGACCACATTCTAGTCCATTAGGAAATGTTTATTTTGTAGCCTATGTTGTGCTCCCATTTTGCTTTATTTTGTTTTTGCATCTGGGGGTTTGTGGGATTCTGAAGCAGAATTTTGTATATTGTGGATACCATCCCCTTGCCATGTCCCTCTGCTGTCAGGAGAAGGTTTTTGAAGGTGGTCAAGAGCCTAGTGGCTGCTGATTTTACTGCAGGATTGTTTAAGAAGACCTGTAGTTGGTGGTGTGTTAGCAAGGGTATTTTGTGTCCTCCAGTTTGTCTTGTACGTATTTCTTGTGTCAATATGGGTTTGTTATTTTTACCAAAGCCTACTAGGCAGTATAGGCCTTTGGAAGTTTTGTGCTGTGTGATGGAATAGTGGGGGCATCCAGTGATTTTGAACTCATTTCAGCTACTGGGACAAAATTAAGGGGCTCAGTTTCACTCCTGACTATAGAAGTTGAGGTGCATTTTTGTGAGTACCCCCACACTATGTATAGCCATATAGGGCTTTTTTCAGACAGAACTCACCGGAACTCAATTCCAGCACCTCTCAATTGGGTGCCATTGCCATTATAACAGAACAAGAGGGAAATAGTACTGGCTACTCCCAGAGCAAAGACCACTCTCGTAAGATACTCAGTGAAAGAAAGAAAGAAAGAAAGAAAGAAAGAAAGAAAGAAAACATTTAATAAGTAGCATTTTGCATAGTAAAATCAAAAATATTTTCACATTTTATCTGTGTCACAAAGACCAACATAGGCAGCAAATGGATTGTCCATACTAGTATTCCCCTTGATCATTTCAAGAGTTTTGTTTAGTTTCTGGCTGCCATTTACCAAAAAGGAATGTAGCCTGATCAGGATTTTGGTGTGGCATAATTACACTGGATGTATTACACCATAGCAGTCTGATATTGTGTGCTATGCTTATAGACTCATTTGCATTGCCTGTCAGGTCTTTTGTTGAAATGATGTGACAGTTTGCAGGTTCCACAATGAGTCCCTTTAGTTTCAGGGTGGAAAGATGTAACAGCAATCTGGAAAAGATGAGCAACAAGTAAGAAGAAAGTCTGGCATGAGTTGGAGTCATCTGAACAAACAAGTGCCAAGCCAAAATACCTTGAATATGGAAAATTCTAGAGAAATAAACATTTACAAAAGTATCTCTTGGCATTTAGTGAATTACCGCCCACTATTCCTGTTTGAGTTGAGGCTCCAGTACTTTGGCCACCTCATGAGAAGAGAATCATAGAATCATAGAGTTGGAAGAGACCCCAAGGGCCATCCAGTCCAACCCCCTGCCACGCAGGAAACACCATCAAAGCATTCCTGACAGATGGCTGTCAAGCCTCCGCTTAAAGACCTCCAAAGAAGGAGACTCCACCACACTCCTTGGCAGCAAATTCCACTGTCGGACAGCTCTTACTGTCAGGAAGTTCTTCCTAATGTTTAGGTGGAATCTTCTTTCTTGTAGTTTGAATCCATTGCCCCGTGTCTGCTTCTCTGGAGCAGCAGAAAACAAAGTTTCACCCTCCTCTATATGACATCCTTTGATATATTTGAACACGGCTATCATATCAACCCTTAACCTTCTCTTCTCCAGGCTAAACATACCCAGCTCCCTAAGCCGTTCCTCATAAGGCATCGTTTCCAGGCCTTTGACCATTTTGGTTGCCCTCCTCTGGACACGTTCCAGCTTGTCAGTATCCTTATTGAACTGTGGTGCCCAGAACTGGACACAGTATTCCAGGTGAGGTCTGACCAGAGCGGAATACAGTGGTACTATTACTTCCCTTGATCTAGATGCTATACTCCTATTGATGCAGCCCAGAATTGCATTGGCTTTTTTAGCTGCTGCATCACACTGTTGACTCATGTCAAGTTTATGGTCTACCAAGACTCCTAGATCCTTTTCACATGTACTGCTCTCAAGCCAGGTGTCACCCATCCTGTATTTGTGCCTTTCATTTTTTTTGCCCAAGTGTAGTACTTTAAATTTATCCCTGTTAAAATTCATCTTGTTTGTTTTGGCCCAGTTCTCTAATCTGTTAAGGTCATTTTGAATTGTGATCCTGTCCTCAGGGGTATTAGCCACCCCTCCCAATTTGGTGTCATCTGCAAACTTGATCAGGATGCTCTCAAGAGAAGACTCCCTAGAAAAGACCCTGATGTTGGGAAAGATGGAGGGCACAAGGAGAAGGGGATGACAGAGGACGAGATGATTGGACAGTGTTCTCGAAGCTACTAACATGAGTTTGGCCAAACTGCGAGAGGCAGTGAAGGATTGGCGTGCCTGGCGTGCTCTGGTCCATGGGGTCATGAAGCGTCGGACACGACTGAATGACTGAACAACAACAACATTCCTGTTTTGATGGCAATTAATAATTCAAACAGTACCATAGTTGGACCTGAAAACCAGTGCCAAATTAAGGATGAACAACCAATTAAAATTTTTGCATGAGTACATAAGGTCAAAGATTGTCTAGGTCCTTTTGGTTATGCTGAAAGTGTGGGAGTGGCCCATGGCCATTTCTCCCTTATGACCATGGCCAGACACTATTCAATCTCTTGTATTCAATGAGAGAAACACTGTAAATCTCAACAGTTTTTTAAGAACTGCCACAACTAAGCTTCCCAGCTCAGGTCCTTTAATGACAGTATGGCAGGGAGAACTTTAAAAGTGAGGAAAGTGTAGAAAACATTGGCAGTGTCCACATTTGTTTTTTCTCCAGTTAAGCAGAGCTCAGCCTGGCTCCTTAGCAAATAAATCATGCTCTTACTAAGGCTTCCTGATCTTTAAGGTAATAAGCACAGGCCAAGGAAGAATCAAATGCTGATGTTTCATGAAGTTCCATAATAACAAAGGAAATGTAGCAATGCCTCATCACAAATATGAAACTGGATATGTTGTCTGGCCCAGGAGGGTTGGCACCTGAACTTGTGGACCACATACCATCTGACATGCTCACAGAAACACACCCACTGAACAACCACCCACTCACTCTTGATCATGGTGCACATGGCATAGCAGCAGCGCAATTGAAGCAAGAAGGCAATTAACATGTCTGTGCAATGTGACAGGAGTCTGTGAAGGGAAATATAAACTTTTCCCTAGGGACAGGTGTGGCCCTACTGTGCTGTGATCTCAGTAATGCCTCTCCCAGCGAAGCTCTGAAACAGGTTTGTCTCATTGTTGATTTCTCTTGATCCAGAAACACTTAGCCCACCTTCTTTTCTTCCCCTTGCCCAAATTAAATTTATTACAAAACATACGTGAAGATAAAAGGAAGAAACCACTTTCCAAACCTTCAGTGCAGTTTACAGAGACCTGCAGCAGAAAACAGATCAAACAAATGAGAAACATGAAGAAGCATAGTCTGGAAACCAGTCCTTATGAGGAACGGTTGAAGGAGCTTGGTATGTTATTTAAGTGTACAGTAATTATATATAAATTCCATTCCCACCCTTCCAAAGGAGCTCAAAGTGACAATAAAAACAGGAAAATAAAGCAATAAAATAAACAGGTTTTGTAGCATCTGAAAACATTCAAAAATGTTTTAACATCTGGACACATTCATAGACAATTTACTCAAACAAAATTTTAAAACCAGCCTATCTATTTGCTTTCAGTCTCATAAGACTTTTGAGTCATGACTTCTCTATGTGCAACCACCGCCAACAAGTATTTAAATCTCCTGTCATTACAAAAGGCTTCATTTACATTTTTATAGTGTGCATTTGCTCCTTACAAACTAAGTCAACCACAAAGTCACAAACAATTGCCCCATTTTTGGATAGTATACAGGGCAGGCTCCATTTTTTGTATAAACATGCAGCTGAAGTAATGGCAGCCATTTTGAGCAGATCCCAAAGCAGGCAGCTTCAGAAGGCAATTTGTTAACACTGATTTTGCAGTGGCAGCTGGGGATTTGCCTGCACCTATTGCCTGGCTTTTGTATTCTCCTAATTTCCTTCCTAATTTCTAGATGCCAAGAGTTTTTACTAGTGCATTGGGTCCTTCCTTCACAGGTAGTCAACAATTTAGCTTGCACTTTATACAGAATATTCATGCCTACCTATTCACAGCTATATTTGAATTTTAGAAGTACAATTAATAATTGACCAAATTACCAGTAGGCTATGCTCAGAACCAATTACATGTCCTTTATCTTTTGGTGCTGTAACCTGAATGGGTGTGTCCAGTCTGGTTTGCATTTAATAAGATGTTCATTTCTAACTTGATCATAGTTGCATTTCAGTTAATAAGTGCACTAACCTTAATAACAGTGACTAATAATATGTTTCTGGAAATGGTTGTTTACCCCTGCTGAAGCTCATTCTCCTGTGCAATGTTCTTCTGTTTCTAATTGGTACTTACTCCTATCCAACAATCTTGCCTTATAACCAAAGGATCCTGTGCCATCTCATTACCTTTGTGGGTGTGACAGAGGAAAAATGCATTTTAGCAGGTTAATAACTTGAACACAAATGGTTCTTATACATGGGAAATACCTAGACTGCAATCCACAAATACAACCAACTTGCATTTATACCTAACTAAAACTATTAATAGCACTGGCTATTGGTGGCGCTGTAGTAAACCACTGAGCCTCTTGGGCTTGCCGATCAGAAGGTTGGCGGTTCAAATCCCCGCGACGGGGTGAGCTCCCATTGCTCGGTCCCAGCTCCTGCCAACCTAGCAGTTCAAATGCATGTCAAAGTGCAAGTAGATAAACAGGTACTGCTGTGACAGGAAGTTAAACAGTGTTTCAGTGTGCTGCTCTGGTTTTGCCAGAAGTGGCTTAGTCATGCTGGCCACATGACCCAGAAAAACTGTCTGTGGACAAATGTCAGCTCCCTCGGCCAGTAAAGTGAAATGAGTGCCACAACCCCAGTCGTCTGCGACTGGACTTAACTGTCAGGGGTCCTTTACCTTTAAAACTATTGATAGCAATGGAGCCCATCTGAATTAAATGCAAGTCTGCTCATTTAAGAGGTCTGTTGCTAGCAACCATGGACTTCTGAAGTTCTTAGTGATTCACAGTTTGCATGGTTTTCTAAATATCTAGAGCAAGGCCCAAAACAGATGCAACATGTTTTCTTAAAAGCAAGTAGCAGTCAGCTGGGTCCCTGTTGCAATGCAGGACAGTGGTGCAGGGTAGGGGACCTATAACCCTTTGCTGCCACCATGATTCCACTCCAGAAATTCTAGTTGACAGTGTGGTAGGAGGGGAGGAAACTGAAATCGTGTGTGCAAATACACACCAGCTGGAGACAAGGTTGCTGATTGCATGTGCAGAGGCTATGTTTGTACAGTTTTGTTTTGTTTTAATATCCTGCTCTTCAGGAAACACTTTCAGTGTGGTTCACAACAAGCTGGATCTGGACTTCATCCTGCTTATGGTGGACCCATTGAAAACAATGAGCCAGTAGTTATGATTTCAGGGAGTCTGCTGCTCCAAGCATGACCCACTTTGGATACAAACCACTATTTAAAATGATTAAAAATACAAATCTAAATAAAATACAATTTACTGCAGCCATAGCAACAGAGCATAGAACCTTCATGGTACTTCGGTAACAACTGTCTGGGTGAACAAAAGGGTCTTCAAATAAAAGCAAAAATCCTACGGGTTGTATCCAATGCCATCATTCTGCTTGAACTTCTCCCTCCTCATCTCTCCTCTCCCACATATCCCACATCCTCCAAATTCAGTCCAGAGGGTTCAGAGACTTTCCAGTACAGATTTTGGAATTGTGTGGGGCAGGGCCGGATTTAGGTTTGATAAGGCCCTAAGCTACTGAAAGTAATGTGGCCCTTTCTATGTCCAGCTGTCCTTTGTCAACAACAAATTGTTGCTGTTTTTGTGTTGAATATATGCTATATGTTAATTTCTGGACCTAATGGGTATCGAAAGCCATTTGCATGTAACAAAGTATGTATTTTATCAAAGTAATTGTTTTTTATCTTATATTTGGGAAATGTACATCCAGGTTTTTTCCCTTTAAAATTTTTGGGGGCCCCCAGGAGAGTGGGGCCCTAAACTATAGCTTGTTTAGCTTATACATAAATCTGGCACTGGTGTGGGGAGAAGGGAAGTTTTGTTGCATAAGTGGAACTCTGTACTGTATACGCAGCACTGGATATAACCCTATGAACTGGCACCTTGTACATACACTGTAAGTGACTATGCAGACAAATCTTCCACCCTTTGTGTCCTACCTGAATAGCATTAAATAATGTGTGGCTGTTGTTTTATGCATTGTACATGTGGTGGATTGACTATCTTTAGAGAACCGTGCCTTTTATTAAAAATTCAAATTTTACTGCCAGTGTGATAGAAACTGTCCTGTGAGGTCAGTTGCTGGTGGAAACCCCATAATTGAACCTGAAGAGTCCTGCTTCTCTTTTTATTGAAAACTTTAGGCTTTTAAATGTTAAATATGCTATTGAAATGTAAAGAGACCTTTCAAATATTGCTGGTGTTGGCCTTTACAAAAATGTGTTTGAAGGTTATTCTCCTACTTTCAGGGACTCCTAAGTTGGGCAAATGTTTCAGCAAATTCTGTTCCTCTCCTTTAAAATGCAAACATTCTTGTGCAATGAGTAGTGCAGATTCCATTCTGCATCTTTAGCTAGAGGACAGTGCTTTTTTCTAGAAAAAGAGCTGCCGTTACTCACCATGAAGTTGTTACAGTAAGTGCCAGACTTTTTAACAAGGAAAAAGAGGTGCTGGTTCTGCGCATCCTTAAAAAACACTGGTTGAGGGTAATGACTGTGCTTTGAAAAAAGGCATAAGCAACCTCATGCTTCAGGGTGGAGGTGAACCAATCATAATGACTGCCCTTGGGGACCAAAACAAAATTAAAATAATGTGAAGAAGGAGGCTGGGTCAAAAGCTATTAATGCAAAACAGGACCACTGTTGTGGTTGAACCTCATTCGAGGAACTTGCGTTGAGGTTTTTCTTAATCAGGCAGCATATTAATATTATCAAGCAAGCAAGCCAATAATAAAGAAGCCAGCTATCTTCTTCTCAGTGAGTTAAGAAGTTGTGAAAGTTAAATAGGTTTGTGAGCAAACATGTCTACACTACAAAATGAAGCTGAACCAGTTTTCATGGTTTGCCCTCCAAGAAAGCATTTCAATCAATCAATCAATCAAGGACTTGTAATTTTGTAATAATCTTAACACCACAATAATGTTGTGCATAACCTCTTGCCTCACTGCTGATCATGCGTGTTTGCCATACACTGCCCATGCCAATGATATGGCAAGGCAAAGATACATAGTGGAGCTGCCACAGAATGCTTTGCATGGAGCGCTTTTTCAGAAAACGCCATTCCATTGCCTGCCCGTTCCCTACCTTAACAGTCAGGAAGCACTTTGTGGCACTGAGCATGTTCAGACCAGTGTGAAATGACATGGAGTTGAGTATGAACTGCATGCCCCCTAATGTCATTGGAATAGATGGATTTGACTTCGTAGCTAAGTCTGTCATTTAGTGTTTGCCATTTCAAAAATAGAAACTCGTACCTTGAGGGTATGTTCTGTAGTCAATATTAATAAAGTGATGCACTGAGAGAGAGAGAATACAAACCACATACGAGATATCAATATTCATCAAACACTGTGGTCAGCCATACATGTTTGCTTTGTCACAGGGAATCACATTTAAAACTGCAGTCCTGGGCACAAGGCCACTGAACACAGTAGGACTTAGAGAACACAGGTCCAGTTGCACTGCATTTTGGCAGATGCTGCCGTCAAGTGAAAATGCCTCCTTGTAGATTTCAGTGTGACACATAAAAAATGCATCAGTCACACTTGGACTAGTCCATCAGTTTTGGGGGTTTTTTAGTTTCTCATTTTTGCAATCCTAAATTTGATTTGTCCCATTTTTTTGCATTTTTCTATAAAAAGGCCTTGTGAAAATTTGTACACCTTTTGCATGCACTTTATACCAATATGCACATTTTTTTTCATTCTTGTATTGCAGAACTGCATTGCAAGAAGCACAAAGTATTGCAGAACTGCATTGCAAGAAGCACAAAGTTCAGGAGAGCTGTGTTTGGGGTTCATATATTGGTTCAGATTTGTTAGGCTCATATTAAAATGCAAACCAAATAATTTTTTGTCCAATGTCTGCTCTTGAGTATGACTTAGAAGTAGGAGGAGATCACCAAAGTCTTTACATTTTTAAGAGCTACATCCTCCAGATATATCCTTTCTTACCAATTTAAATGAAGTACCATATGTCTGCCTTTTGAAAATGATAAATGATTTCAGAGTACTGTATTTGCCTTGACTTACCTTCACAAAGTGTTCTTCCAGAACTCCTGAGATTTCTAGACTTAATTTCCAGTTTACATCTGTATAATTCAATCCAGATTTGACAGCTGTTATCCACAGGGAATTAAATGGCCTTTGTTTATGTCTTTGTTAAAAAAGGAAGTAATAACAAGTTCTTAACTCTACTGAAGGTCAAATTTTACCCTTTGCTATAAAAATTGTTAAATATAAAAGGAGTAGATTACCACAAAAGACAACACCAATAGCAAATAATTGTTACTTAAAAATATATTTTGGTAGTGAAATGGTAAAAGTACATATCAGAATTAAACTTTCATTTATTTTTTATTTCATACATTTTGAGAACTGCTTGATTGTAAAAAAAAATCAAAGTAGTTCACAGAAAGATAAGACAATAAGATCAAGAAAAATGTTCAACCCTACTTTTGCAGTGTGAGTGCACTAAATTATCACACCTTTCTTACAGCATACTTCGTACATCCTTCTTTCATTGTTTGGAAGTGTTTTGAAGAGATTATATTTTCCATATTTGAAGGTTGAAAGGAGAAGATAGGATTCTGCAAATCTACAAATCACTAGTACTAATTGCAGTTGTCCTAAGGTCCAATAGTGATGAGCTAAGATGCTGTAATATCATGGAATGTTCACAAGCATTAGCTTAAAAATAATTGCAATTAAAATGTTTCCTACTCCAAAGTGGTCACAAAAATGTGTACTATCAAGGCTCCTTAACTGCACTCTCAGAAAACTGTGTCTCCATTTGTTTTTATGTTAGCTATCTTGCATTTTTCTTTGCAATAAAATTCAACATGTCATGATAGAGGACATATAAAGGAAAGAATAACAAAGTATTTGAAATAGCACAATCTAAATTCTTAATCTGAAATTACATAATATGTAGATTTTGATCACTCATTCTGTTTCTGCTTCTATTGGCAGATTAAGCATAATACAAAAATATTTCCTTCCTGGCTGGATTACAGATCCTTCACTCTCCTATCCTAGCCCAAAAGCAGTAACTAATTTAAACAACCTACTGTATTTTCCTGCTCTTGTAAAGTATATAGCTGGCAACATGTCACTGCTTTTTTCACAGGAAAACAGGAAGAAGAATTATGTGTTATTTCTACATTTTAGTCAACACACTCAATTCAGAATATGAACACAAGGTTTGGTAGAGCAAATCCAGTGAGTTTTTCATCAGGCATCCTTTAGAACATGGGTAGGCAAGCTAAGGCCCGGGGGCTGGATCCGGCCCAATTGCCTTCTCAATCCGGCCCACGGACGGTCCAGGAATCAGGTCCAGGACGGTTTTTACATGAGTAGAATGTGCCCTTTTATTTAAAATGCATCTCTGGGTTATTTGTGAGGCATAGGAATTCGTTCTTTTTTTATTTTTTTCAAAATAACAGTATAGTCTGGTCCCCCACAAGGCCTGAGGGACAGTGGACTGGCCCCCTGCTGAAAAAGTTTGCCGACCCCTGTTTTAGAAAGTGGGCCCTGGATTTTGTTGGGTTGTGTTTTCTTTCCTTCAGATTTCTTTCCATGTGCCCAGAAGACAGAATGCATTCACATCCAGCCATGATAAATATAAACCAGCTGCTGTTTTATGCCACCAAAACTAAATCCAACAGGCTCTAGTCTAGGTAACCTAGATTCACTAAACTCCGCATCCTGCTCTTGCCAGCAAGCCAACTCAAATCTCATCTCATGCAGCCAACAAAGATGTGAATCTGTGTCACTAAAAGCACCCAGATTAACTGAGTGCAGGATTAATGCTGAGCTGTTTTTAGAGGCTAAGGCCATGGAATTTTGAACTTGCTGTGAAAGTTATTGGAGGCTAGATCACTGACTTTTTAACAGGAGGACTTATCACCCTTTGTTGATGTTTGTGCAATGACTTAACAATTAGCAAACCTATTCACCCTCACAAGTCTTTTAAAATTATGTGTTGGTCCCTGGAACTGATTGCCTTGCTGAGTTTATGCTGTTGTGCTGGGTTTTATGTGGCTAACTGATTGGACAGTAAAGTTTTAACTTTTAATGCAGAGATGTAGAAACTTTTTCAGCCAAAGGGCAACTTGTGGGGGATCTTCATGCCAGTGGTGGGCAGGCCAGAGGCAAATATAATTGGAGCAACAGACATGCTGTCTAGCTTTGCACTGTAGGCTACATCCCACCCACACAAAAGCCAGCGGTTTCTACACACAGAGAGTAATAAAAATATTGTCTTTGTGGAACAGGAATCCTATGGCTGAACTTTTTTTTTAAAATACTTTTTATTAAATATTTCCTTTGGTTACAAAACAACATGCTTTGTCTCTTTTTCAGGTCATAGAGTCTTCTGCAGGTCAGTTACATTCTGAAGAAGTGTGCATGCACACGAAAGCTCATACCAAGAACAAACTTAGTTGGTCTCTAAGGTGCTACTGGGAGGAATTTTTTGTTTGTTTGTTTTGACTATGGCAGACCAACACGGCTACCTACCTGTAACTAGTTACATTCTATGTGAGACATTCATGTTGTACAGTCAAACCTCGGTTGTTGAACGTAATCTGTTCCAGAAACCTATTTGGTTTCTGAAATGTTCAACAACCGAGGTGCGGCTTCCGATTGGCTGCAGCAGCTTCCTGCACTCAGTCGGAAGCCGCGTCAGACATTTGAAAACTGGAAGACTTACATTTGGGGTTCGGGAGATGTTTGGGAACCAGTGTTTGACTGTATACAGTATAAGGTAGGGGGAGAGGGGGTTGGGTTGGTAAAACTTACATTATTTTACTTAGTGTATGTGTGGGGTTTGTGTGTCAGCGTCCCTTGGGCAGGTTCTCTTTCTGTTCATTTATTATTTTTCCTTGGCGGGGGGCGGCAGGGCATGCTTGGTTGTCTGAGGACGATTCAGCAGCAGGGAGCTCCGGTCCATGATATGAGCTGATCTAAGATATTCAAAGCTGAAAATAATAACAGGTGGAGATGGATGGCTCAGTACATTTCCATGCCATGTCATTGTCATATTTCTTTCCATCCTGTTTTTGTGATTTACAAAAAGATGTCTGTTTGGGGGGGGGGGATCACAAAATACATATTTTGCCTCAACACATTTTTAAATACATCTTATGCATCTTATTCTAAAATACGCATTTTAGTGCCCTATGTTTTTGTTTCAATACAAGAACTGTATTGAAAATTTTGAGAACTGTGAAATCCAAAGGATAATTAAGTCATTCACTTAAAAGCCAGATTGACTTTCCTACTCTGTCCCCCCACCTGTCTTCTCCCTCCCCGAACCTTAAAGTGTACAACACTGAAATCTCACATCAAATATAGCTGATCTGTAAAAATGACTTTGTAATCTGAATGTGGAGACAATGTATGTACTTCTGTAACCCAAAAAACTTTAATAAAAACATTTTTTAAAATCAGATCAATTTAAATCTGTATTAAGTGAGTTTGCTTGAAAATCAATCACTTAAACATCAGATCAAGTGGAATTCACAGTAGTTCATGATCTCAGACAGGAAACTGAAGAGAACACCAAAGGCTTAAAGGCCTGGAATCCCAGCCAAAATCCAGGATCAGAAATCAAGGCCAAGTAGAAAGAATGAAAGACTCAGATTAGGCAGTTTATCCCATGAGGGCAAAAGAAAAACCTGGACAATAAGGCTTAAGGAATATGGAGCAAGGCTGAGTCATCAAGGAGACATGCTGAAGCACAGATTCCTTGTGTGGGTAGACCATGGTTTTCACAAGTGCTTCAGTCCTAAAATAACTTAAGGAGGCTCATGCAAGGAAAGTTTATCATCCTTTCCTGTCCGCTTCAAGGACTTGCTTCCCTTGAGAAGTCCATCTGGAGTATTGCGGCACCTGACGGAACAGTGTGGGATTGGGCACAGGGGGTTGCTGAGGGAGTGAAGAACCACCCAAAGTCAGTCTTGGGCCCTAAAATAAATTAACTAAGGAAGTTACCAGAAGAAGAGGCAATGCCATCCCTTCCTCCCCTCTGCACCCCACAGATTAACAGTAATAGGTGCAGCAGGTAACTAAAGAAAACTGTGGCTAGAGCAATCAAATGCCATTAAACAAACAAGAAAAGGGTTTAGTTAACCTGGTGTCTCACAGAAAGTAAACTAGGTGCCAGGAGAACATGCCAAGGGTTGGAGTTCCACAGTTTGGGGGCCACCACTGAGGTGGTCTGCTCTCTAGCAGAAAATCAGCATGGTAAGTGATACCCACAAACGGCTGTCTCCATGCAGTTAGAATTTAAGATTAAGGAGGAGCATTTTGCTTCCATGATGGAGCAGTTTTATGATTCTACAAAAATCAGCAGAAATGGTTTTTCCCAAATGGGATTTGCTGGAGTGTGTGTGTGTGTGTGTGTTACTACCCTATAAAAGACACAATCAGCTGCACAAAAAGGAAGAGGAGAAAATAGAAATGGGCTCTGGCAAAACCTATCTGCAGCAAGAACAGAATGTTCCTTTCAATATTATGCCACTGGGGAAATGACAAATATGATGCTTAAAAACTGGATTTTGGAATTGAACAGAAAAACACAGATGTTGACAATAATTCAGGCCGTCCTTTTTTATCTTTTCCTATAAAAGTCAGCTGGTCAAAAGTGATCGGATCCTAGTTCCTTTCACAGCAGCATTTCTATGACAACCATAAAAGAGGAGACATTCTGCACACTCTGTGTTCCTGGCTACTATCCCTGCTTGCAACAGGATTTCAGAAGCTGTGGGCTGAATAAGCTGTTGCTTCCCAGTTGCTCCAGCCAATCAGAGGCTCCAATAAATAAAGTGTGCTGAACGAGCAATTTAATAAAAAATAACTATCTAAGGAATGGGTTTCCAGCACTGCACACATTTTTCTATGTGCAAAATTCTAAGAAGCACATCTAGAGTTCAAATGCAAAGTCAGTCTGGAAAATAATTCATTCAACGCAGAAAGATATTTCAGAAAGATATTAGACGTTAAAGGAATAGTGTAAGTAACATTTAAAACTCTGGTAAATGTAATGGATATGATCTTCAAAAATGTTGGAATATATTTTTTTTGTAGATTTTTTTTTTCATAGGACAGGAGAGGGGAGATTGTGCAATGAAGTTTCATTTGTGATAGGAAATCATTTTACTTTCATTTTCCACATTTACTGACTTCCTCAGCGTGTTTTTCTGAAAAACAACAAACCCTTTCAAATATGCTACAGCCAAGTTTGGGCAGATCGGGGATCCCCATCCCAGATTCACGGTTGTAGATTCTTGCAGAATACCTTTGCTGGAGTAACATGAATGACACAAAATTTGGGTAAGTATAATGCAGTTCATCAGAAGAACTCACATGCTTTTTACTACAGAGATCTTCTCTGAGATGCAAGTCTTTGACTTGGAGTGAAGGGCACTGAACATAAAAGGGCATTTCACATTAAGGAACGATTTAACAAAACCACACTGTTGTTGCATTGATCCGGAAAACCAGCCCTCCTCTCCATTTTCCTATGTTGTTAAATGCAGGAACAAAGCACACAGACACCATTCACTGATGTGTAAACAACAGGCATTCATTCTTTCAGGCCAGATCAGTTCACAAACGGCCCCATCAATTTGATGCAGATAAATTAAGCTTTGTTCAGTATTCATTTTTTAAAAGGATATTCTGAGGAAATTTAAGTTCTTTATTTAATAATTTCTGGAACAATTTATTTCATTAAAATATCTCACTTTTCCACAGGAGAGTCTACAAGATGTTTGTGTGTGTTTATTTACATGCTAAAACAAAATTAAAAAATCCTTCCAGTAGCACCTTAGAGACCAACTAAGTTTGTTCTTGGTATGAGCTTTTCTTGTGCATGCACACTTCTTCACGAAAGCTCATACCAAGAACAAACTTAGTTAGTCTCTAAGGTGCTACTGGAAGGATTTTTTTTTTTTTTTACTATGGCAGACCAACACGGCTACCTGCCTGTAACTATTTACATGTTATTCATAAATTTGTTCCATCTCATTCCTGTATCAATCTGAAAACCAAAAAAAGCATGAAAATTCATGATTTTTATACACATTTTGTTCTGAAATATTTATTGTTCCAGTGACACCTTATAAAAAATTGAGATAAGTGCAAAAATTAATATGAATCAGGTCAAGTGGCTGAATAATGTAACCTCAAATGATAAATGTGTTAAGCTCAACAGGAGACCAAATGTTTTAAAATAACCTTTTTTATCCTAAGGTTTTAAATTGTCTTTCCACATTAAAAAAATGAAAAAGTTGATAGATACTTGATAGAGGTTTATAAAATTATGTATGGTGTGCAGAAAGTGGAAAGATAATTTTTTCTCCCTCTCTTTTAGCACGAGAACACAGATCAGCCGGTGAGACATTCAAAACAAATAAAAGGAAGAACTTCACAGAACACGTAGTTTACTTAAGGAGTTCACTGCTCAAAAATATGTGTTTGTTGTTTAGTCGTTTAGTCGTGTCCAACTCTTCATGACCCCATGGACCAGAGCACGCCAGGCCCTCCTGTCTTCCACTGCCTCCCGCAGTTTGGTCAGACTCATGTTGGTAGCTTCGAGAACACTGTTCAACCATCTCATCCTCTGTCGTCCCCTTCTCCTTGTGCCCTCCATCTTTCCCAACATCAGGGTCTTTTCCAGGGAGTCTTCTCTTCTCATGAGGTGGCCAAAGTATTGGAGCCTCAGCTTCAGGACCTGTCCTTCCAGTGAGCACTCAGGGCCGATTTCCTTGAGAATGGATAGGTTTGATCTTCTTGCAGTCCATGGGACTCTCAAGAGTCTCCTCCAGCACCATAATTCAAAAGCATCAATTCTTTGGTGATCAGCCTTCTTCATGGTCCAGCTCTCACTTCCATACATTGCTACTGGGAAAACCATAGCTTTGACTATACGGACCTTTGTCGGCAAGGTGATGTCTCTGCTTTTTAAGATGCTATATAGGTTTGTCATTGCTTTTCTCCCAAGAAGCAGGCATCTTTTAATTTCATGACTGCTGTCACCATCTGCAGTAGATGGTTTTAAAAGTAGATTAAAGCTACGGGGGACCAACAACAGTAAACAGCTATTGCATTCATAGCTGGGCTTGCTAGAGGCATCTGTTTGGTCACTTTGTGGAACAGAATGTTGGAACTACTGTAGATTGGTCTTTGGTCTGATCCACAGTGCTCTACTTACATGATTCCAGAAAAAGCTGGGCACCTCTGTATTTTGCCTCATGGGCAACTCTTCATGGATCTACAGCACCATGTCTAGTTTGGCCCTGATGCCTTCCAGAAGAGTTGGAAGTTTTTTTTTTCTGTAACGTTTTATCTACAGTACAGTATGAATGTGCCCCATATGACAGCAACGGTAACCTCTCTATGCATCCTTTTCTTTGAGCTGACAGTATAGTGAGTAGCGCTGCCAGGCTAGGCCCATGTGATCCATTATATTCCTATTCCTAATGAACTGATATCCTGTAACGACCTGGAAAATAAATCCGTCCTGCATTTTGCTCCTGCCTTGCAACAAGAACAACAAAAATAGTGGCCGCACTGACACAATTGTCAGATATTAACATCTCTCCAAATATAACAACATTTAGAGCACTAGGGTACTAAAGCACAAACAGCATTGAGGTTGTCAGGGACCAAAACATGAAGGCAAGACTTAGCTTAGTGAGATACCATGAACTATGTAGGTTTCAAGGCCTTATTCAGGTTCAGGAAACAACCAGGGGCAACTTGCTTCCACACAGGTGAAGGGTTTCTCTGTTCCTGACATATTCTGTAATGGTTTCCCATTATTGGCTCAGTGTCTCTTCATAATAAATGGGCACTGTCAAGGGATATCTTTTTCTTTAACCCATGCTAAATACAAATCTGTATTTCTGGGTAGCACTTTTACATAGAGATAGAGCCCTCAGCCTCTCCCAATTAGTCTATGGCCCATTCATGACAAAAGGAAGTGATCCAGGGATTTGAATGGAATGAAGCCAAAACTCAGAGCCTCTTTTGATGTTACTTCTGCTCAGATACAGGGCTGAACTTTACCAGAGTCATGTCTGGGACTCATCCATTAAGAAGATGTCTGTGCCTGTAGCCAATTTCTCTCTCATTCCTTAAATTGGGCTTCCAGGAAGCAAAATTAGAAATATGATTTCATAAGTTGCCATTATTCCTTACAGGTTCAGAGATTATAGCTCGGTGGTCTTATAGAAGTTTTGATTGCAAACTAAACCCCCCTTTTCTCTAGAATGCCGTTTTTGTTCACTCCTTTTTTAACAGAGAAACTAGCTGATGGCGTTGTTAAATCACTGATCTCCTAGGAGCCGAGATACAATTGCTCACAAGTGAAAACAAAGACCATAACCCTGTTTCCCACAGTGCCCAATCAAGTGCCTGTGGGAAGCCCCCAAACAGCCCCATTAGACTTGCTGCCTTGGGGGGGGGGGAGCTTGCCTAGTTTTTATGACCTACCTAGTGAGTTGCTAGAAAATCAAATGAAAAAGTCCCGTCATTGTCCTCCCCTGCAAAATATCACTATATGTAACTACGTTGTTTATTAAGAAGTCTTCAGGCACAAGGGATCCATGTTGGCAGGGCAAGGGATCCTGTGATGAGGATGAGGTTCTGAGGCCCAGACCAAGCACTTTAGAACAGGCACCCCCAAACTTGGCCCTCCAGCTGCTTTGGGACTACATCTCCCATCATCCCTAGCTAACAGGACCAGTGGTCAGGGATGATGGGAATTGTAGTCTCAAAACATCTGGAGGGCTGAGTTTGGGGGTGCCTGCTTTAGAACATGGTGTACCAGGTGCCCATATCTGACTTAACATACCTGAATATATAACATAACATACCTGTTTATTAACATACCTGCATAAACAAGACTGCTTCAGCTTAACATGAATCAGAAGAAAAACAACACTTTGCAAATGACTGGAAACAAGCACGCCCACTTTGCCTAATTGATATAAGTAATGCATTTAGCAGCTTACACAAGATAGCATCTAGCTTTCATAAACAAGAATGTCTTGTTTAACAGCATACAAAGTAAGTCTCCAACAAATCTCTCAAAATGATGACGGAATGTAGTTGACAAAGCTGAGAAAATATCTGGGGAAAACAGAAGAGGAACAAATAAATGCTAGATTTACACAATGGATGATTGCCAGCACCATAAATAGCTTCAATTCAAAATGTGTTTCAGTAGTTTTTCTCCCCCCCCCCAACTATGTGCTTTTTATTCAATGTATAACATCTTTGTGAACTGATGATAAACGTATAGCTTTTTTTAAAAAATTTTTTTACAGTGGCCACTCTGCTTCTTGGCACCAGGTGCTAAGAGAAGGAAAATCCACTTCCAAAATGCTAAGAGATCAAGTAGTCTGTTCCGGTGACCTGACCCAAACCAGAAACCTGACCAAGGTTCCTATGGCTTGCAATGGAAGAGGGTGTCAGGGGGGTGTCAGGAAGGCAGGTTCATCCACAGGTCAAAAGGAAGACTCGAGACTCAAAGTGCAATCAGCCTGAAGTTCATCTTGGCTAAACTGTCCCGGGTGAAGATGTTGCTAGGACTTGCATCTGGCCCCTCCCTGCCTAGCCCTATTCCTCTGGACTCTTCCCAAGCAGAAGTAAGTTAAGGCAAGAAGGAGTAACACCCTCTGTGGGTGGGACTGCCTGGCCCATTGCTCAGCAATGTG
The DNA here is from genome assembly GCF_009819535.1 of Lacerta agilis. NCBI lineage: Eukaryota > Metazoa > Chordata > Lepidosauria > Squamata > Lacertidae > Lacerta > Lacerta agilis. The sequence goes on along the minus strand of NC_046314.1, from coordinate 2,101,838 downwards.
CAAGGATCTTTGTGATCTTGGTGTGAGGAGGGCAGTAGAGCTCGCTCTAGAGGAACCAGCCCGCTGCTGTGAAACTGGAGCAGCGCCCAGCTCCCCCTGTCCTCTCTTTCAGATTCTGTGCTCAAACTGAGAGCCTTAGCACCCGGCCCCATCCTGGAATGGCTGCTCACCGGGTCCAGCGGTGGGTGGCATTTGCGGCAGGGTGCGCAGCTTCCCCGTCCTCCTGAAGCCACGCTGTTCCACCAGCCATTGCTCCGCTCTCCTGGCCGCTGTGGTGCCTGATGATAGGTTCCCACCAAACCTGATTCAAATTCCAGTCTATCCATGGCAGCCTGGGGGGCAGGGCAAGAGAAGCGGACCGTGTGGGAGCAGGCTTCACTCCAGTCCGCTCCAGAAGCATCAAAAAGAGGCCAGAGCAGATGCTGGTAGCGCAGTCGGCCCCAGAGCCGACATCAAGGGACATCAGAAGAAGAAGACCCAGAGAGAGGATCTTTGCTGGATCATTAGCCTCTTCCCATCCAGCTTTTCCGGGCAAAACACGCAGCCAGAGCCAGTTATAGAAGAGCTGAAGACACTGAGTTGGCTTAGCCCAGGGGTCAGCAACCTAAGGCCCATGGGCCAGAAGCGGCCCACGGAGGTTGCTTGACTGGCCCACGAGCTGCTCCTGAACTGAGTGCGCGCTGCAGTAAACCGGCACAGCACGGCACGAGACTCGCTTCCGCAGTGCCAGAAATCGTGGGCGCACCCGCGATCCAGCCCATGGATTGATCTCTGCAGGACCAATCTGACCCAGGCAAGATAAACCTTGCCGACCCCTGGCTTAGCCTTTCTTTCACGCACCTGACGCAGCTGTAGCCAAAAGCTCTGATAGATAGGGCTCCCACCTTGGGCCTTAGCTTGAAAATCAGCTGTTGTTTTTTGGAGGAGCTCCCAGACAGGGCACTCGCAGAGCAACCATGATCGCTGGATCTTGGCTGAGGGGGTGAGCATAGCACCTTTAATGGAAACAATCTGTGTTCAGCACTGTAATTTGGCAATCGGGTCTGCCTTAATTGTCAAAATGGTTGTGACGATCCATAACTTTTTATTAGTGCCGGAAAAGGCATATTAATGGGCTGACTGCCCCGTGTTTGATCTAGCGTTCAGTCCTCAGAGAGGGCAAAGACTTTTCGGTGGGGCATTTAAGGCATGGGTGGTGTTCCTCATATGTATGGTTGGAAACATTTGCTTTAAAATGCAAGTGGGTTTGCATTTATGTTGAGAGCCTGAAAGGTTATATGTGAATGCATATCCGGACGGCCCAATTGGTCAGTGCGTGGTGGCTGAATATACCAAGTCCTGCAAGTTCCTGAACGTGGCGGCAGCACAGCCCTGCAGTCCTAGGGCTGGGCAGGTATGCACCGCGCACAACTCACATAGCAATGGTTAGAGCCGGGTGCAGAGGGTGCCAATTGTGTAGGTTCATTGTCCTCAGCTCACTGCATGGATGACTCAGTGGTTGGAGCACAGCACCAATTATAGCATGAAGGATAGCTCAGTCAGTAGGACAGGGGACTCTTAATCATAGGGTTGTGGGTTTGTGCCCCGTGTTTTGCAAGAGATTCCTGCATTGCAGGGGGTTGGACTAGATGACCTTGTGGTCCCTTCCAACTCTACAATTCTCTGTGTGAAAACCAAGATCCCCTTTTCAAGACTTGGGTTGTATTGATCCCCACATAGCGGAACAGCACAATCCTGCACTGCAGGTGGAGATGGTTATTTGGTTTGAGCATGTTGCTGATACTACCAAGGTTGCAGGTTTTGGTCCCCATACAGGACTGGTGCACATCCCTGCATGCCGGGGGGTTGGGCTAGATGACCCAGGGTCCTTCCCAGCTCTGATGCTGGAGTCCTTTGGTATGTCAGTTCGTGTTGTCATGGTTTATTATACTGTATATGCTATGTGTGTATGCAGCCGTGCATATGTATGTGGTTTGCATATATGCATACATGTATGTGTGCATGTGTATGCAGTATGCACATTCGTAGCTGTGAGTGTGTGTGTGATCATAAATACAAGAAATAATAATAACAACAACAACAACACCTTTAAAATCCTTTGCATGCACACGAAAGCTCATACCAAGAACAAACTTAGTTGGTCTCTAAGGTGCTACTGGAAAGAACTTTTTATTTTGTTTTGTTTTCTCCATTTATGTGGGAGTCATATCTTCTGCTTACCCAGATAGGGGATGGCACCTGTTTAACTATCAGCATATCATCCTCAAGGTTGATGAGCATTGCAGCGGTTCTCACTCCCATTCAAAATGTTTTCATGCCAGGATCTTTTCTTGCAGTTCCAGGAACTCAGGACCCACATCTGGAAAGAAGGATTTTAGAGCGACAGCCGGAACTTTGGACTCCCAGCCAGCAAAAGGTTCCACCCGAAAATAACCTGCTTTTCTCTCTAGCCCTCTCTCCGGTCTCTCTTGCAGCTATGTTACCATTCTTGTGCACATACCCCAACAGGGAGGCAGCAAGATATCTGGAGGAGGGATTTGGCGATGGTTTTTGTATCCCAGCTGAAGGTACTTCTGACTAACCCACCGAACCAGAAGTCAGTGAGGGAAATGCCACATATTGCCCAAAAGAAGATTCAAAAGGAATGCGACCTTGGAAGGGTTGCAGGTCCTTTCCCATGCCTGCCCTTTAAAAAATTTATAGTCCCCAAAAAGGTCCCAGGCGAATTCCACATGATTCACAACTTGTCTTGGCTCGGTAAACAATGCCATCTCACAGGAGAAGTGTTCGGTTAAATATGCATCACTGGATCGTGCAATTAAAATGATTAAGGAGTGTGGCCCTGGTGTCCTCCTGGAAAAGTGTGACATTGAATCTGCACTCCGCCTACTTCCGGATCACCTGCATGACTTCTGGTTGGTGGGTTTCAAGTTCCAGGATCATTGGTACTTTGATAAAGCCATGCCCATAGGATGCTCCACAGCTTGTGCCACTTTTGAGACCTTTAGCACATTCATGGAGTGGTGATATCAGGGTACCCCATTAGAAGAGTCTTGAGGGGAGTCTCTGTCCACAAGAGCACAACAAGTGGGCCATAAAACTCCCCCCAGTGACGTGGGGAGGGAGACAGTTGTGTAAACGCACTTTTGCAGTGGTCCCATCTTCCTGCTCATCCCTGACTTGCCTCAGACCCCCAGCGGGGGGCTGAGAGGGATACACACCCAATGCCTATGGCAAGGTTTTTCTACATCTGAAATTCAATAAAGTTGTGGCCATTTGAACCCCAAAGGTGTTGTTGTGTCTCGCATGTGATCCTGAGGTCTGACTCCTGGAGGGGGGGGGACAGTGCCTGGGCACACAATGGCTTTCTTCTGAATCCCCATGTTCACTTCCTGCTTCTATATCCTCCCACCTTGTTTCCTCTTTCAACCTGTCTCCTGTATCCCATCACCAGTGTCCTGGGTCTAAGTCTTCTTCCTCTGAAGTCCCTAACAAAGGATAAGCTGTATGGTCTCTTTGGGGGTGGTCTCCCATGCGCATGGTGCGCAATTGTCTGCGAGAAGGGGAAGTCTCCTGCTTTCCCCTGGGATATTCCATATAGGCCTTGACAGATTTCATAGAACAGAAACTGCCAGAGGTGAAATGGAAAACTTAATTGAAAAACTTTTGCCAAATCTGTCTCCTGTACCCCAGTCCCCAGACCAGAAGAATGGGACTGAGTAAGTAAGGGGGGGGTTACAAGTAATGTTTAAAAAGGAATCACTCTGTTTGGTCAATATTTAATTGAAAACCTCAATAAACATATATTTGGAAGAAGAAGAAGAAGAAGAAGAAGAAGAAGAAGAAGAAGAAGAAGAAGAAGAAGCTGCATTGGGCACCCTTAAATTCAGTGTGTTGGAAGTATATCTACACTTAGCTTTTTGGGTCAAGATCTGGGCTGGGCAAATGGGGAAGTGTCCTTTTTTTACAGAAGTCTGATGGCATTTAAAGTATGAAAGGTCTAACCTTGGTACCATATAATGCACATTAACTAAAGCAAGGCAAAATTCCAGAATAAGCCCCAAGTGCTCTAAAGACAAACGAGGTGGCAAAACCTCTAAGCAAGAGCAAAGTTAGTGCGCGACTTAATGTGACTAAAACTTCCATTAATGCTACCGAGGGAGCCTCCCAGTGATGCACTGGGAAGGCTTAGGCATAGGATAGAGAATTCAGCAAGGAAAGCATCTCGTTGACCTACTTGAGCCACATGACAGCAAAAGAAAAAGGGAAATCCTCCTAATGCCTCACGTCAAGAAAAGGTGTGCAGGCTCCTCTTGTCAAGAAAGACAAGGACAACACAGAGGGAGATGTATTAAAATGAGCAGGGGGTGCTCTGCCAGAGCCTGGGAAACCATTTAAAGTTATTAATAGAGATACCTAAAAATACACACAGAGTCCCAGTGCTCTCTGTGCACGCATATGTAAATAATTCATATGAGCATTTTTTTAAAGGTTAAAACCACAAAGTTATTAAAAGCCATTGCAGTTAGACTCCCAATAGACCAGCAGAAGCAAGTCTGAGCTGCTGCTTCTTCCATACATTCCTAAAGATCACCAACTCAAGCATGCAAGTCTCCTAAGCGCAGAATGCTGTGCCTCAGGCTTCCCAGAAATGACATTTTAGAGCAGTTGGCGCCAGCAGTTGGGATGCTCTTAATTCCCAGGAAGCTGCACAGGGGGAATGGTCTCTACTATAGCCAACTCCTTTACCTCCACCCGGAGACAAAGAGGAAATAAAGGAAACCTCGGGATCTGACGGGAGCTTTGGAACGGATCCCGTCCACAACTGGAGGTACCATTGTACTGTAACTCTCCAAAGCAGAGCTTTCCAAACTTTTCATGTTGATGACACACTTTTTAGACATGCATCATTTCACAACACAGTAATTCAATTTAACAAGCAAACTGAAGGTTAAAAGTTACCCCTTTCCAGCCCCAGGAAGAACCCAGGGAGCGTTTGTGTGACACACATGCACAATGCTGTTGACACACTAATGTGTTGCAACACACAGATTGGAAACTTCTGTTCCAAAGGTTTGACCTCACATCCAAAGGTACACTCCTCCATTGCATTCTGAGAAAGAAAGATGCCAATCAACCAGGAGATCTGTTCCATGTGATGCTGTGGCACCTACTGTTTGGAGATGCTCTCCTGTCACATATCAGTGGCGTGCCATCAACAAGTCTTCTGGCCCCATCTACATCTGTATTGGGTTTGAAATCATTTTTATATATGCAATTACTTCAATTGCTTTTATAGAATTTGCTAAAATAGAACAGATGAATGAAGCTCTTGTGGTTAAACCAAGATGTATCAAAGGATGTGGCCCATAAATGGATTTTTAAAAAGATAAGAAAGGCTGTCCATGTCCCTGCTTTTACTGCCTTCCATCTCCCCCCTTTCCCTTCTACTGCCTCCCATGTAAAATACACAAAATTCCATACCTTTTAATAACAAAATTTGTACAATAAGCTGTAAAAGTTTAAATCAGAGCATTTTCAAAGTCTAAGTTTTGGAGTAATAAAAATGTTTACTCAGAAGGAAGAACTATGAGTAAATGTGCATAAAATTGCAGTCAGGAACCGCAATCTAAACTGTTTGATGCCACTGCCGCCTAGAGCATGGTAGCATTAACACTGCGTCCCCAGTCTGGCCACTCATGGCAGCAGCAGCAGCAGAAGGTAGGGGCACGTAGCTTGAGCTTCAGGCTGGAGCAGCAGTTAAGCCTGGATCAGACCCAATGCTGGTCAGTGCCAGCTGGGAGAGCAGGCAATTCAGAATGGTTTGTCATTAGTGGATGGGAACAGTTTTAGCCTCTACTCCCTGATAATGTCACTCCATACTTGTGTGGAATTGATCTTTCAGCATGACAGCACCTGTACTGCGGAACTACCTGCCCCTTGACATTAGGCAGGCACCTTCACTGTATTGTTTTCAGCTCCTGATAAAAACTTGCTACTTTAGGCAGGTTTGTCCAGGTATGTAGCATGGGCATATATTTTAATATGTACTTTTATTTCTCTCTCTCTCTCTCTCTCTCTCTCTCTCTCTCTCTCTCTCTCACACACACACACACACACACACACACACTGTTGGTTATGGAAGGGAATCAGACCAACTTGTTTTTAACTTCTGGCTTTTATGGATACATTCAAATTAAAGTGCATGGAGGTTTGTACAATTAAACAGTATACAAAGTGTGTTAAATACAATATATAATATTCCTGGATCCTTTGAATTGACAACAGGTTGCAGTGCGGAGGTTTCCCCCCATGCTTATTATTGGTCCCACAAGCAGGGGCAGACTTTGGTCTTTCAAATTTCAGCAGTGCCTTGTGTGAGGCCAAATTTTGGTGCCCCCCCCCTTGCCTTCCACTTTGTGCATGCACTATGTCATAGTTGGGACGCCCTGGGATGCCCCCCCTTGACTCAGCACCCAGTGTAGTGCTGCCCTAAATCCACTTCCGCCCACAGTACAAGGACAGACATACCTGCCATAATGATGAACAGTTGATTAATAATCACATAACACATGTACAGTTAATAGTGTTTCACACTTCTTACAACAGTTTGGGAAAGTGATCTATTTTGCCATTTTGATTAAAAGAGAATTAATATGATAATCGGTAGAAAGTCTCTGTTTGAAGATGCCTTCAGTCAAGTTAATGGCATAATTTAAAGGACCATTTACTGCTTCTGAGGAGTGAAAACTGACGCTACAAATTCTCAGGATTCTTCGTGACATTTCAAAGATGGGGAGCATGTTTTCAGGAGAAATAAAATGTGACTTTAGCACCACCTAGTGAATATTGTGATATATGAACACAAAAATTGAACTTTTTTTTTACTGTGAATTTCAGTTTCCATATTTTTTTTTGGGGGGGGGGGGTTGACATTACTGATGGGGATGACTCCCCCTACTGGAGGCAGGCAGGGTCTTCAACTTGCAACGTCCTCTCCAGAGGGGAGGAGTCCTTCTGTCTCTCCCGACCGAGTAGCAGAGGTGGAATAACACCTCAAACCTGAAACAGGTGCCTGCAGGAAGCCAAATCACTGGAGCAGAGTCCTAGAAAGGAAGGACACTCATGCACAAAGCATATGGTTAGACAGCAACGCCAACGGTAATGACCCATAAATCAGGCTATAAACCAAGAGCTGCCACTAGAGGCCACAAATGCTGCAATGCATTGAACCAGAGGAAGATAGAAGAGGGTGGAATGTCATCCCCCCGATCTGTAAACTGAAATTCACAGTAAGAAAAAAAAAAAATCTGTTTTTAACCAGATGAATCGGGATGCCATTCCTGATAGGGAAATACCAGAGCAGTATCCCAGCACTGGGGAGGGCTTCCTCTGCCTCCAGATCACTGTGGGACTGCTCTCTGCAGCACCTTGCAACCAAAGGCCGCACCAGAAGAAGCGATGGGCTCAGTTTTGCAGTTTTGTAATGGGAGAGGCCCATGTAGCAGCCCTACAAACACCTGTTATTGGAACACCTCCCTTACACGCCACTGAGGCTGCTGCCCCATGCAAGGAATGAGCAGTAATCCCTAAAGGGGGGGGAGTTTGTCAATTGCTTGATAAGCACATGAAAAATGGTCCAATGGCGATGGAGAGGTGAAGACTTTACTATCTTACGATGCACCATCAAGGGAAACAAACAGCACCTCTGCTTGGGGGGGGGAAGCTTTCATATTTTGGGGTTTTCTATCAGTTTTACTTCTTACATGTTAGTTTTGGTTTTTGCGTTTCTGGTGATTTTGCTTCTTTTCAGGTGAAGGTTTTTTAGTTTCTGGTGGTTTCAAAAATAATAGAAAAGAAGCCATTTGTGGGGCTTCTTAAAATGCAGGGTTTTCACTGCAAAACCTTTGCCAAACTTTGAAATCAGTTTCGATGGGATTCCAGATTTGGGTTTTGTAGTTATTGACGCTCCAATAATGGATAAGCGATGACTTACTCCAGACCAACCTGGCATTCATCAATGATACTTCCAGGCTGGAGGGCTGGCTAGCCTGGCAACTCTGATCCTGAAAGCAGGTAGCTGATGCGGAAATGAAAGATATTGTTAGCTCTTAGTGGTCTCTTAACCATAGTAAAGGTAAAGGGACCCCTGACAGTTCAGCCCAGTTGCGGACGACTCTGGGGTTGCGGCGCTCATCTCACTTGATTGGCTGAGGGAGCCGGCGTTTGTTCCAGGTCCTGTGGCCAGCATGTCTAAGCCGCTTCGGGTGAACCAGAGCAGCGCACGGAAACGCCGTTTACCTTCCCACCAGAGAAGGTCAACCATAGCTGACCCAAATGCTTGTTGTTCTGCCAATAGCTTTCTGTATGCAAATCTTCTGTATGTTTTTGCTTCAGAGGACAGCATTTGAACTTCAGAGGTTGCTCTTCAGCAA